>NC_134954.1:32810656-33134979 GCF_965638725.1 Aptenodytes patagonicus
ACTGGTGCTGAACAGCTTTTCTGCTCTATACAACTGAGTTTTACATGCAGCTTATGTTTGCAGGACAGCAAAATGTTTCCTTAAGCTTCTTATTCCCCAGGTTAAAACTGCACATGCATGTTTGTGAAGCGTGAGGGAGGCTGGATGTTACATCTAGGAATTGAAGTGGAAGCTTTAAAGGCTCATTAAGAAATCGAATTGAATGCAGGTAGGGTATGTGGAAGTACTGATCTATTTCTGTCTAGAGAAGTGTGTGTGCATGCTTCTATATGCAGTACACAGATCACCTCTGATACCATGTTTAGACTTTAAATATACTGTAGGTATGGAGGAGCATAGGATGTCTGTAGTGACTTAATTTAAGCACTTTTCACTCCTCTGTGCTTTTTTGCCAGTTAAAGATGCTTTTGTTTTCTTTTGAAACTTCTGGTTGCCACTCTTATTCAGGCACAGATGTGTCTCATCATATCTATATGTATGCTGCACACTTCCCCTACACATCTATGCACCTATAATACAGCGCTTGCCCGTATCAGTAAATATTGGTGTGCATGTATATACATATATATATAATACTGTAAAGCTGGTGTTCAGCTGCTAGGGAGTGCAACCGTAGGGATACCACTGACAACCAAAGAGATTCTGGTTTTAGACATCACCTTGTGGAGAGAGTCCCCTCTTCCACCTGATCCTCAGTTCTTAGCAAATGTGATTAGCTGTATTTCTTACTACATCCTCACTTGAAAGGTAAATAGGTTTCTAAGGGTCAGCAGTTCCTCAACTTAAAGGCTCCTTAAAAACAGCAGTTATTCAAATCAACATCAATAAATGAGTGAATGGAATGAAGTTTTAGGAGATGGGCTCAGGGAGACCGGCTGGTTCTTGTGGCACACACTTTTTCCTTGAAGGTGGAAGAAGTAAGAAATGCAAATGGAAAGGAATTCATAAGTTCCCCTACCCGAATATGAGTGCTGCAGCTAGGAAGGATAAAGACCCTTACCCAGAGCAGCATGCCTGGCTGGGAGCTAGTCCCTGCAGTATGTCTGAAGCTGCAGCCCACTTGAACTGTAGCTGGAAACCTTGCAGCAATGCAATGTGCTTCTGTCCCTGTGGGACTGGCAGGAAGTCTTTGGAAATCAGCACTTCCCAAATGAAAATAACATTTGCTTGTGCCATGCCTGCCGGCTGGGGAGGTGTCCTCAGGCTGGGGGAGCTCTTGGGCCACACTGGTGTCCTGGAAGTGCACAGATGCACCCTACAGGAAACTTAACCTGACATCCCACACGATTTGGCTGAATAAAGTGATCTCTGCCCTTTCATACTTATTTATATTTTTAGTTGACTGCATAATCTGGCCCTCTAGAAAGTCCCTTCAGGAGGTCACACAGCTGAAATAATAGCTAATGAATTTTTAAAAATGATTTGGGAGTTATTAAATACTTTCTTCTTCCTTTCCTTCCCTTCCCTCAGTCCCTCTGGCAAACACTCCTGGGTTATCCCCCTGGAGTGCTTTCCATTCCAGGGCAGGGCATGCTGCAAAAGCATCCTAATGTGTATGAAGGAAGGACCTATACTCATCTCCAAGTGTTTGCATGCTGCCCCCAAACTAGGTAGAGCTGGAATAAGAAAGCTAGCTGAAGTGTGCCATAACACACCAGCTCCAGAGACTAAGGAGAACTTCCGGCATTGCTTTTCTCTCCAGAGATGTCCCTATTCACCTCACCTGGCTGTTTCATATCTGATTATGGAATGGTCTTAAATCAAGGGGATGGGGCTCTTAGACTTCTCCAGTATTAAACCATCCAAACTATTTCCATCTATGCTCTGTTAATGAAAGGAACTGAGTTTATTCCTTTCAGTGGAGCTGTACCTGGTTACACAAGCTAGGTTCTGCCAGCAGAAATTGGTGGCTTGTACCTGTTCTGGGGGAATCTGCTCCCCTTTTCTGTGTCTGCAAAAATCCTCCCATGTGCATGGGCTGTGGATCAGATGCTTAGCTTTTGGGGACTCACTGCCTGGCCAGGGGATCATCTCTGATGAGACCCAGACAAGTTGTCTTGGTGGCTGATGATTGCTCTTAGGCACAGGAGAGCCAAGGGAATACCTGTGGGCTGCCTTTCCAGGAAAGGGAGCTGTGGTCTAGTCCAGGGACCAGAAATGTCTGTGGAGATGGCCTGGGCAACTGCAGTAGCAGGACATGTAGAGGCTACTCTGAACCAGCTTGTGTCTTCTGGACTTCCAGCTGTATATTTCAAACCTGAAAATGTTGATTTATCCCTACTTATGTTAGTCTCATATGTTATGGATTAAAGTTTTTCCAAGAGATTCAAAGAGAAACTAAATGATAAAGACTCTCAGACATGAGCATAGGCTGGTATCCTCAAAAGGATCAAGGAAATTTAGTGCCCTTCAAAAATCTCAGCTCTGGAGGGGCCCTAAATCTTTTTGGCCTTACCTCTCAGCTCCAGTCTGTTCATCAGACCCTCTCACTTCGCTAATAACAGATCAGAGGAAGATAGTCTTTGTTGTTTGAAGGCCAAGTTCAGTGTGATGCTCTGGTGTGGGGAGTGAGCATGCACACACAGTGAAGGTGAAATAGTTTTATGCTTCAGCTCAGTGGTGTTTGACCATGTTAGTTCTTTCCTTTGATTGCCTCCAAAACAGCCTGGCTGCCTGTTGGGTGGGGCTGAAAAACCATCAGGGTGAATTCTGAGCTACCTCAGGTTCAGTAGCAGGTGAGAGCTGGGGATCCCTGGCTGCAGGTAGGGAGCTGAGCACCTACTGTTCCTGTGGGAGAGCTGGTGGGGGCTTCAGCTCAACTTTGGGTGAAGGTTGGTCTCCTCATGTTAGCATGATGCTTTGTCAGTCTTGGCCTCCCTTTGTGATAAATCCCAGCCCAAGCTGCTCATTCTGCCTGTCACCTCTTCCCTGGTCTCCAAGGCCCTTTGCAGCAGCTGTCGGTCTCCTGGGCTCCTCCGCCTGATCTGCTCCTCCTTCCCCCTCAACTCCCTTTGCTCTCTCTGCTTTGCACCATCATTTGCCTCTGCCAAGATGAGAACACAGGAGATGATCCCAGCTCTTGGTTCATATTCCCCCAGCTTTGTGTTGTGCCTTCTCCCAGTTTTGGGCTCCTTGCTGTCTGTCAGGCTCAACTCAATACCAGCAACCAATAGGGAGATGTGTGTGAGCACATGTGCTCCTGGCAGCTCTCTGTAGTCTCACTGATTGCACTTAAGGCTACTCCTCACACAGAGTTTCAAAAGCAACATGAAGTTCTTCCATGTAATCAGTGTGGGTTTGTCCTGCCTCAGAGGAAGCCAATGCTTAAATCCTCTCTACTTCCCAGGGGCTCCCTCCCACCACCAGGCATCATCTGTTATAGTTACACTACAAAAAGCGGCATCTTCCCCAAGATCCCATCCTACTTCTCAGGAGGGGCTGCAGCATGAAGGAGAATCCTGCAGTTTCATGTCTATCTGTAGCAAGCAAATGCCAGTGTGTTAGGATCTACAGCAAAGGGGGAAAAGAGATGAAGGTACAGAAACACATATTTGAAAATGTCTCTAATTTGGGAACACTGCTGGCTCAATAGCATCTGTAATGCAAAAATCTTGATGTTTTCTGCTTTCCTTTCTGCACCAGAAACCTCATGTTGCTATGTCTAGCTTTAGCCCTACTTTATTCATACTTTCTTCATAGTTTCCATGTAACTTTTAAAATGTTATTAACAGAGCATGTCATGTCTTATTTAATCAATTAATGTATTTTTAATAGGGCATGGTTTTAGTCTTCAGACTTTAGGTGGAAAAGATTGAACACATGATCTTTGAAGAGTTCAAAACTAGCAAAAAACTTGAAGTATGGTCTCTGAAATCCTGTCTCAGTTCTGATGCGGGGGGCTGGCAACTGCCTGGGAATCAGGAGGAACCAGGGGCACAGGCTATCCAAAGCTGCAGAAACACAAGAGCTTTCACAGCAAGGTGGAGAGAAATGCTCCAGCTATCAGCATGACTTTTGACAAAGAAATTCAGTTTTGTATTCAATAGCGGTTATCACTGTTGTACAAAAGGAGGTGGGGGGGAAGGTTGCATCCCTGATCTAGGAAGTCAGGGGAGAAAATTAGTCAGAGGTGTTTAGATCTGAATTATTATCCAGCAACACCATGTAGGCAGTTCTGTCTCTGCCCTGAATTTTGCATCTGTGTGCTGACCATAATGGTGATTTTTTTTTTTAATGCATCCCCATCTTCACACAATCTCTGGTGGTTTGTGAACTACAGCACTGCTGATTTAAAGCATGCCTAAATATTTAAGGAAAGTCTGATTTATGCTGTAAATGCTTGCTCATCAGTTTTCCTTTTAATCATTGCAACTGTTGGGACTCTAAAGTCCCCCTTGGCTCCCCCGGTCACTTTGCACAGCTTTTTAGCGATTCTGCTTTAACTGGAGACCTCAGGATGGCTCTGGCCCAAATGAACTCCTCGAGATCCTTGTGCAGTATTCTCCTGGTGGTACCCTGAGATCAGCAGATGCTGGCCTTTCTCTTAACTCCCACTCAGTGCCTCAAATCCCAGGGAAAGCTCTCCTTCCGCTGCTACACCCTGTGCTTTGAAGACAAAAATGATTCAACAAGATCTTGGGGGTTTGTATGGTTCAACTGCCTTCAAAAATTCACAGAGGTTTCCAAAGCTGAGATAAGGACACCTCCATGCACAGCCTGCTCTGTGTCTTCAGTGCCAGCCCTCTGCAGAGCTTCCTCAACACTGATGCATGCATAACCTGCCTGCATAGTAAGACTTGCCTGCCTGCAGTAAAGTTAATTCTCTCGTGAATGCTCCTGTCTACCTGTATGTGATGTCTGTTTGCAATTATGCACTGAGCTCTTCCTGAGTTACACAGCTGAGATATTCTTTGCCTTCAGCCTGGTTGTTTCTAGCCCCCAAAAACCAGCAACCAAACAGCCTGTGAGTAAATAATTTGGGACTATAATGGATATGTCAAGCCCATGCAACTCCAAGGAGAGCCTGGATGCAAACAGCTCTCCCATACAAAGTGGGTGCTGGTGCCTGTTGAACCAGAGTCTTACTATTGACTTCAGCAGGAGCAGGGTTTGGGCTGTATTTTCTTTTTTTCATTGTGCTGTGGCTGTGCACCCTCCCTCCGCTTGTTTGGAAAGTTGTTGCTCACGTTGTGCTGCCTGGAGCAGTTCCCGGAGAGCAGCACAGCCTGCACTCTGTGCTCTCTTCGTTATCTGCTCCACTAATGCGTGCGCCTACCTCTTTGCCTTTCACGTCTGCTGCTTTTTCTTTTTTCCCTTCTTTAGATCACTTGTTTTGGGTCACTTTTTTCTTGGTACTAAGTCCACTGCAGGGTTTTCCAGATTTGTTGCTTTTCTGATTCTGGAGGGATGTTTTGTTCTTGTTTATTTGTTTTGCTGGCCAGAATACTAAAGGTTAAACAGTTTAGAGAACTTTATTCTGTATTTACTGCAGAGGTAGGTTTCTAAATCAACAGTAGGTTGTGTATTGGAGTGACTCACAGAGCTGCTTAACCTTTTTCCTTCCGTTTTGTCTCTCTCCAAATTTGAAGTGCACATCTGCAATTTAGATCGCTGAAATGAGAAGCTGTGAAATGCATACAAATTGCTGTAGATAGACTGCTCAGCCTGGCCCTGGTGCAGAGCTGGTTTCCATTTGGCAGCAGTCAGATCCCACTGGGATGCAAAAAGCACCTAAAAATACAGGGTACCAAGAGGATGTTCTGTGCCGTGGGGGAACAACCAGAAAGGAGGATGGGCTGGCTGGGATACATGGGGCTGGGCAGAGAAAAAACAGTCTGGTTGTATGTGGATCCCTTCTGTACATGCACTGTTTGTAGGAAGGTCCTGTCTCACAGAGAGGTTACAAGGTGGGCAGGCAACAGGCACCCAAAGGAAAAGTATTAGCATTTGCTTTTCAGAGGGGAAACTGAGGCACCATCCATTAACCAAAACTGTATGGGCGAGCTGGGTCTGAACCAGGAGTCGGTTCAGCCTGGCTCCTTCATTTAGGGCACAGTGGAGATGAGTGTCCCTGGATGGGCCATGGGTGCAAGGACAGGAAAGCCTGCTGGCCCCATCGCATCAAATGGCACGCAGTAATGAAGGAAAAGAGCTGCTATCCATACAATTAGCTCAGAGGATCTGATATAAAGGACTGCCCCAACAAGGGACCTCAGCTGGCTGGCCAGAGCAGAGCCAACCCCAACATCCCATGGCACTCAGGGCACGGATGTGCACAGTCCCCACCAAGAGCAACAGGGTGAAATGGGCTGGAGATGAACAGAGCAGATAGGAGCAAGTCTGGGGGCTCCTTCAACAGCCATCTCTGCAGAGGCTCCCAATTTGCTGTCCTGCAAAATACCCCATTTCCTAGTAGCCAAGTGTATGGTTACAGACCCCCTTTTTCCCTAGCAGCAAAGTAGAGGTGAGACACCTCCATTCCCAAATTGCAACCAAAAACACCCATTTCTTCTATTCAGCAGCTCTTGGTGATTCTCTTCTAAGAAATTTGTGGAACAGCCATATTTTTGCTTTTGTACCTCTCATCTCCCTAACCCAATATCTTGATTATGGTCCTGAAAGCTCTCCTGTGCTGTTTTCAGGTATCTCAGCTTAAAATGCAGCTTTTGAGCGGGGGGTTGCTGGGCAGACTGGCTCTGCTGGGACACAGCTGGGTCTAGCCCTGTGCTGAAGTGCTGTAGTGCAGAGAGCCCTGTGGGTACAGCATCTTGGTGGGGCTCAGCTTGTTAGTGTGTACCCCAATCCTTACATTTTAAAGGAGTTCGGTCCTCAGTGAAGGGTAGATGCTTTCTGGCAGGCCTGTGAGTACCAGCAGCTGAGAGTGATGCTTGTTGCATCCTGTGACTGCACTGTGTTTGCTGAGCTGCTGGTAGGAACGGGCTGCATCTGGCAGGCGTTTGTCATGCTGGTACAACCTGATCCATATAGTTGCTATCGCTTATTACAAGTTGTGATGTCAAAAAATATTGCTTATTTGGGGTGCAACCTGCTGCTCCTGGCTGTCAGCCCACAATATTTTCTGCAGTCATGTACAGGGTATCTGCATCCACCATGCTGCAGGGCGGCATGCTGTGGTTGCAGGATTATGGCCTCCCTGCAAAGAGGCCTGGGAGTCTTGAGAGAAGTTTTTCTTGTGTTTAGACCACAAATTATCTTGCTCTCGAAGCCTGCCTATTCTATGAGGTTTTCACTAATGAAAGGACTGCACTGCATGATGCGCTTGGAGTAATCTTTTAAAATTTTGGTTGGTTATTGAAGTGGCTGTCAATAAAGGAATGGAGTAAACCTGTACTTGTTTTGTTCAGAGCTAATCCAAAATCTCCTATTAAGATGAGGACAGTACAGCTTTAATCATATACATAGAAAAACACACCAGAGAAAGTTATGAGATTTTTTTTTAAAAACACAGCTTTTCTATATAGGAGGAGTATGTTGACAGCTGCCTGAGCATCAGCTGGTTGATGTGCATGAAAAAGTTTATTTCCAAGAATTTGAGCTACAGCACTTGCAGTGTAGCTTGTCTGTGCCTGCTGCATGGATCTGCCAAATGCTTTTGATCAGAAACTGCTGCACAGTGTCAGTGAATACTGCTTAGAGCATCACCCTTGCAAGGCAAAATGTTTCACCTTGAATTACGTGGCTGGAAAAGCAGCAGGCAGCTGTGACTGCAATGTGGTGGAAGTGCCTCTGATGTCATTTGGGATTCTGACTCTAAATTAAATAACCTGGGAGACTGTTGTCCTGATGATCGCTGCTGTGGGATGTGCTCAGTGCAAAATTCAGGTCCTCCTTGCTTTGTGCAGTGAGGCAGCTCCTGGCTGCTCCCAGATATGCTGCATGTTCCCTGTTAGACATACATGAGATGTGCCCCTTGGATGCAACCTCAAACCCACCTTACTCTTTAATATAGTGTATCCTGCCCTCTAGTGCCAGTAGATGCTGAGTCAGCAAGAGCCCAGGAGCAAGCTGTGCTGCGCTCCTGTGACTTTCCACCTTTTTCATCAACCACGTCTCTCTGAGCCTGCGAGACTGCTAATTATGGGGCTGCTAGGATAGGGAGAGCAGCTAAATATGTTTGTGCATCATTGGGATGTTTGTGCAACAGTTTGGGGACTGGGTACCTCAGTATGGCTTTGGGGCAAGCACAGCTCCTTGGAAGTATCTTTTGGAGATGTTTTCAAGGAAAATGAGCTTTATAATGGAAACAAGAATACACATGGCAGGCTATGTGAAAGAAGGCTTTGGAGGTCAGAAGGTTGTTTCACTGATGAGCTTAAAAGTAAATCTTGAAGCCTGGGGAATGCTTGGCTGTCATGTAGGGGACAGATAGAGCAGGGATAACACCTGGAAACAGGTCTCTTGCTTTTCTCCTAAAGAAAAGGAAGAATAATTTTCTGTTTAAAAAGAAATCTGAGAGCCTTTTGTTTCGTTACCCATTCTGCTGGGAGTGGAGATTTCCCCCAGCCATTGCCAGGGACTCGCAGGAATGCTCCTAGAGGGTATCTGCTGCAAGCCAGGCACAGCCCATCAGTGCTCCTCCATGCTCATCACATCTCCCTCCCTAGTCCTGATGTGACCCTTCCTTCCTGCTACTTTTAAGACCCCACCAGGCAAAAGCTTCAAGATTTGCAATGCAAGGACACAGGCTGGGGTGGGTCTGTCCTGGCTGCAGAGCTGTACGTGCCTCCAGCCGGGCGGGATTGGACCCGCCAGGGCTTTTGCACAATTTCCTGGGTTATTTCAAGCTGTCAGGAAGGTCCAGCCACAGGAGCGCTGCCGGGGCTGTGAATGGGAGGGGCAGGCGGCCTTTTTGTACGCAAGCGAGGCTGCAGAAAATGTAAAAACAGTTTTGTATAAACTACTCTCCTCCTCCCCTGTCCCCTAGTCTTGGATCAGAAACACTGGAGATTGGGGAAAGGGGAAAAAACCCAATGCAAAACACAAACCCTGAGAGGTGACCCATAGTTTTCCTCTGATGCACAGTGGAGTGCGAGTGCTGGCGTAGCTATTAGGGTGGGTTTGTTTCTTTAAGGTGTCTCCCAGAGGGAGGATCAGCAAAATGCAATGTGGCAGCTATGGTAACTCCTCTTGGCTTTCAGCACAGGCCTTGCTGATCACACAACTTGCTAGTGAAGAAGGCACAGCTGTCCAGGCCTTGGCAGGGATCCCCACCCTCTGCTTGCTGCCAAATGCTGTTTTTCTTTTTTTTAAAATTTCTTAGTTTCCTATGAAAATGGGAGGAACAGCCTCATCTGCCTCTCAGCCCCATCTGATGCCTCCTGGATCTGCTTGGGTAAAGATTGATGGTGCTACATCACTACATGGTGCTGGGATGTTGGTAGCCAGGGGGGTGGAGAGCCCAAATTTGAGGGCTCCTGTCCTGCTGTGAGATGCTGGGGTTGGAGGGGACCAGGGTTAAAGGCTGGGGTCCCAGCAGTGCATGCAAAGGACTGAGCACTCAGGCTGGAGCTGTGTTCAGGGCTGGTTTGTTTTTCCTGGCATGGGCATCCCCATGCCACAGCCAGCTCACATGCACATCTGCAAGAAGTGAACCAGCTGAAAGCAGTGAGCTTGCTTGGGGGCAAAAGCCCTGCTGTGTGTTGCACCACTGGGCCAACAACTTTCCTGAGTCACCTCCCTGATCGTGCCATGGCTGCAGAGCTGCAGGTGCCTCGCCAGCTGTGTTTGCACCTATGAAGCACAGTGGAGCAACTCAAAACTCACCTGTGCCCCAAATAGTCCCAGCAACCAAATACCCTGCAAAGCTTTAGGTATCAAGTCCTGGCTTGGGCTCACTGCAAAGTCCAGGAAGCTTTCCTCCTCCTCCTCTCCCTCTTTGCATCCACCATGGCAGTGTTGGCCCTTGACTCCCAAAGCACATTTGGGCTATGTTGACCTTGTCCCGTGAAAAAGGACTGTGCCCAGCTCCAGGGCATGATTGACACCACTCCATTCCCAGGAACCTGCCCCGTGCTTGCTGCCCGTATTGCTGCAGGACCACTGCATGGTCCCTATAGCTCGTCTGCACCAGGTGCTCCTGCCAGCCCCAAGGGACAAGTTGGATGTGCCAACAGCATGGGCAAACACCCTTTGCATGGGGAGGGGGCAGTCTGGAGGACCTCTTTAAGTTGAAATGTTAAGATGGGCTTGTACTGGGGTTGCCCAGCACAGGGTGCTGCAGCTTGGATGGATGAGCTGTGTACTTGCATGCAATGAGAAAGCTGGCATGGAATTGCACCCCTGGCGTTCTCCAGGCTTCTTTGTCAGGCTGGGTCTGCTAACGTGGCATGGCAGAAATGGCCGAAAAAGCCCCTTGTTTTGAAATATTTTGGCTGGGTGTGCAATTTTAAGGATGTGCCTGAAATAAAGAAGAGCTGAAGGGCAGACTGATCAGTGCAGTGGATGAGTAATTCATGGGGGAGCCTATGGATTTCCTATCTAGAAAGAGGTTTTGTATTTTAAAATAATGCACATGTTGTTAGAGCTGTGTAAGAACTCATGTAGTAGTGTTTAAATGAAAGATTAAGAACGAACGGCACTGGGGAACAAAAATACATTGCAACCAATTTGCACAGCTAGTGAAATTATGGCATTAGGAAATAGCACTGAATGTGTTATAAACAGGTTTATTTTCTATAGGAGCAGGGATGAGTGGGCAGATCTAAAACGTACTCGGGACTTGTATGCATACCTGCTCAGGCATTATGTAGTACTTATAAAAACCTTTCTAATTGCAGCAAAAAATGGGCCAATAATGATATATTTGAGAACAATAAACCAGCATCAAAAAAGGGAAATATATTTGAAGACTGTTGCTTTTTAAGCCAGGTATTTCTCTTTCATTCTGACGTAATTCACAGCTAAAATAGCTACAATTTTCAAAGCCATGTCTGTTTCCCTTCAGCTCCTCAACCACTTCAAAATAGTTACCTTTTGCCACCCACTGAGAGTGAAAGTATTGCCTGATTTACAAAATAACAGTGCTTAAAGTAAAATTTTCAGATTAACTCAGTCCTATTGAAAATCAGTGTGTTTTAAGCTCCCAGTTCACAGCTGAAAAATGCTACCCTGTATCTCCAGCCCTCTGGGCACATGGCATTCATTGGCTGGGAGTACCTGTAGTTATATTTTGGGGTGACGGGGTCTTTTTATGACACTCTCCACCACTAAATTTACCTGGCATGAACACGTAAAACAGTGGTGAGTTACTCCTTTGCACGCATTGTTATCACAATGAATATTGATTGCTAGTTTGTGTGTTTCCACACAAGTGATCCCCTCAGAAATCACTGGAAAAGGATGCCCTGATCTCCTTTGCTCTTGGGGCACAAACTGCGGCTTGAACAGTTCAAAACCCAGTGCTCTGAACCACTTCTCTGCATCAAAACCGAAGTGCAAGCTCACCACTTCTCTATGGGGAAGGTGGTGAGAAAGCAGATGCTCAGCTGCGTTCCAACTCCCCTCCAACACTGAAAGTTTCAGACCCATACAATATAAAAGAGAGATTATTTAGTGCTGGTAGTAACAGGAATCTATTAAACAGCCCTTCTCGTGGCAAAGGATGAAAAACCTCTTGCAAAATATCTGGTTGTTCAGTGCATAAAACCCCACTGAGTTGGAAAAGAGCTTTGAATGTGGAGATTGCAGGGTCGTGCCTGAAGCATTGTGCTTGCAGTTAGAGGCAGCAAAAAGACTCAGTGATATTAGAAATTTCCTGAGCTCATCAGGCAAAATAATAAATTTCTTTAACAGATGCAGAATAGCCGTCTTACCTAATGTGTAAAAGTACACATTAATATGTTGTATGCATAGAATTTTTTTTGACAATATTATCTCATCTAGCCTGCTTTTATCATGTAGTTTTATGCCCCAGTATCTTACTGGGAAGTTTCCATGGTGGGGATACCCTGGTACTTCTAGAGGCACTGCCATAGCCAAAAACTCTCTGGTTCCATGCGAATGTTCTTGCACGGGCTCAGCTCCTGCCACCCAGCCCATGCTGTGGCACCCACTGATGTCTGGTGTGCCACAGCCCTCTGGGCAAGCTTGCTTGTGCATTTGGGGGGAAGAAAGACTTAAGCTCACAAGAATTGGCAAAAGGTGCCTGTGGGATGCAATTTGGTGTGTACGTGGCATGGAGGTGTTGCTGGGCATCCCTGTGGGAAGCATGCAAGTGGGACAAGGAGACAGGTGCTCAGTTTTGACACACCAAAAAGCTACTTTCTTCATCCTGTCTCCTTTGATTCATAGCTTGATTGTGCCCCATGTGCTTTTCTCCTGGGATCCCCGCTGTGCCCGTAGCGATGCTAGTACGAGGGTGCATTGCTCACATCCAATAACATGCTCCTGGGGAGGATGACACCCCGCTCTGTCCCTGCGCTCAGGGTGGGTGGCGTTGCTGGGCACCCATGGATCCTGGGGCTCCTCCTGGGCCATGCTGTGTGTGCAACTCAGCCTGCAGCACTGTTTTCCCACAGAGCCTTTGCTCCGAAGGCCTAAGTAGGAGCTTATAGCTTTTTCTTAAATGGGCAGCACTTATATAAGTGCTATTACATATATGTCGCCCTTGGCAGACGTGCACAGCAGGTGCAGTGGGATGGGGCTGTGTGAAACGAAACAGTTTCATTGCTGGTAGTCTGCATTTCACTGCTTTCCTTTTGACATCGAAATGCCATTTCGTTGCTTCTCTGTCTTGAGCACATTCAGGGTGGGTTTTTTGTGTTGCGGGGCAAGCACGTTCCCGACAGCATCAGTGGAGTGATGGCACAGGGGGTATTGGGGTGCCACAATGCTCCCAAGGTGTGTTTTCTGCAGAGGTACTAAAGTCCTTTCTTGTTCTTAAGTAAAGATAAACTGCCCTGTTACCAATGGCAAATTATAGGCAAACAGGCATATGCCTCCCAGCATTTCTCCTGAGTCTGCCCTTATTTTTTGTTGTTTTTTTCTAACATCCCCATGATTTTCTGAGCTTCTCCTCCTCGCCAAGAATTTCTTCTAACGAGCTATATTACACAGCAAGATTTCATCACGGTGCACATGAAACATGCCATAAGTGTCAGTCTTAAATGAACGTGTTTGTGGATGTGTGAGATTCCTCTGGCAAATTAATTTTATTAAGGAGCTTGGTGTTGGGGACACTGGATGTGGATGCATCGGGGAATCCCCCAGCCATGCAAAATGCTGCTTACTGCGTGAAAGCCTCGCCCTGGCTCCATCTCACCCTACTGAATTTTCCAAGCTGGATCAGCTGATTTTTTTTTAAGAGAAGCCTCAGTAGAGCTGTGATCCCCCTGCATCTCCCTTCGCTAAGCAATTAGCTTTATTTACTTTTAAGCACAAACATATGATATATAAAGGAGACCCAAACAGCTTAAGCCAAAGGCATAATCACATAAATTACTGCATGAGGATTTTTGGTGGCTAAATCAATCTGAAACCTAATTCATACATTTTAAAGTGTGCGTTTGGCAGGTCTAATATCTCTTAAGGAAATGTTAAAGCTTCTTCTTGGGGGTGGCAGTTAACAAGGCAAAACTATCTTATTGGGAATTCTGTTAAAGCTAGTACAGGCTTACTGGACCTCTTCCAGTAAATATATATCAAGCTGAACCAGTAGACATCTGTCTCTTCTCCCCCCCCCCCCCCCCCCCCCTTTTCTGTTTTCCAAGCTGTGGTTAAAAGATGGAGAGGAGAAGACAGGAGGAAGAGGAGGGACTATAGCTCACTTCCAGCTCACTGTACAGTGCAGGGCACAAGGGTTATTTTCTTTTTGATGTTTGACCGCTTTTACAAGCTGTGCAAGACTGGGTCTGCCTAACTCCCATCCCTTGCTGAAACTCAGAAGCCAAAAAAAAACCCCCTCCTGAATCACATGAAGGCTCACAAATGAAGCCCCTGGGAGAGGTCTGGGGGTGCCTGGCTGCCCCCTTCCCAGGGAGACCCCAGCCCGGGGGAGGCACAGGCAGCCCTGCCTGCGGGCAGGATGAAAGCCTGTACACTGACAAACACCCACTGGCTGCTGGTTTGGGAAAACGTCCGTGCTGCCTTTCCTGAGTTCAGTTTGGAGGATTAGATCAAAATGTCCTTTCCACCCAAAAGGCTCAGACCTCGGAGAGGACCGTCTGTAGAGATCGGGGATCTAATGGCCCCTTTGAAACCCCCTGTTAGCAACAGGGCTTAACAGTTGTTGTTGCTTATTTAACATTTTTACGGAGTGGTACCAAAATCCTCCCTGTCCCGTTTGCACCCTCCTCCAGCAAGGACCTCCTGTCTCCAGGATCCTGATGCTGCTTCCCATGATGTGACAGCTAATTTTTGGAGGAGAAAAGCTGATTTTTTTTTTTTCCCTTCCCAAGGGAAAACCCTCCTTACTGCTAAATGCCGAAAGCCTCAGACTCTAAGGGTGACAGATCATGGAAAAAGTTCAAAGGGAGATCCTCTATTTTACCAGCCCCCCAAAGAAAGCCCTGCTTTAATGCAGGAGAACGACATTCCGAAGAGCTACCAGAGCCCTGATCCCCACCTTGCACGTCTGTCCACATGCACGCAGAGAAAATACAAGCACCAGCAGTGCCAGGGAGGTTGAGCAGAGCCTAACAAAGAGCCCAGCTGAGGGGGTGCTTGCTGGGGAAGAGCCTCTCTGCAGCTTAACTGGCTCCCCTTGCCGGGAGAAGGACAAAGGCATTGCAAAAGCTGGCCCCAATGGCACAGTTGCTGTGTCCCAGCATGGGCTGGGTGGACCGGCTGCTGTCGGCTGGGTCTGGCATGGAAGTGGTTAAAGAGATGGGTATGAGGGTAAGGGCTGCCTTGCTTTGATTTATGGGCTGGCTGAGTTAATTTGTTATTTGTGTCTGATCAGTTGTTGCTGAGTGGTCATCTTCTACAACTACAAATCTAATTAAATGCTGGGGTGCCTAGAGTTTTTTCCCTGGCAAATATTTCTACTGTTTTAAATCTTGAGAACTAATCATTAATTAGCATGAGGCTGCTAGTATCCAGCTGGAGGACTTCTTGTTTTTCCTCACATCCAAATTTGCCTAAGTAAATCATAAGCAACGGTGTATAGTACTCTCCAAGTCACTTAGAGCAACCCACTGAGATGTCTGATGGGATCGTCAGCTAGCAAGGAGCAGCAAGGTTGCTCGGAGCCAGCTGAGGATCTGGCCCAGCACATTTTTCATGGCACAGCACTTCATTTTAATCAGCTTTTTCCCCTTCCTAATCTTCTGCGAAGCCTGGGGGTGTGTGGGGGGGAAGCTACCCAAAATATGTGCTTTCCCTGACCAGCAGCTGTAATTCCCTGATTACATGTCGAGCTCGCTTTGTGCTCAGGGTTGTGGTGGCGTTCCCTTACATGTTCATGGCCTCATCAAACTATTCCTACGGCTCTACGGCAAGACATAAATTCTGGAGATTTCAGACTTGGAGACTTCAAAGTCTTGCTGAACCACATGGAAATGATTCTCAGAGCTACAGCTATAAAAATAATTACATTGCTTGGGGGGAAAAGTGACAAGAAATGTCCCCAAAAGAGATTTCAGTGGTGGTTACAAGATCTGTCCCGGCTCTGTAAGAGGCTGCTGTGATCTCCAAGGCTAATTTATCACCGCTACCTATAAGTCTATGAAATATGCCCCAAAAAGCACTGAAGGAAAGAATGTGAAGGGAGGTTGCAAAAGAGAAGCGTTGCAATCTTCCCCTTTGTTTTAATGAGGATACTTTGTATGATCTTAAAATTAGAGCTACTCTGCACAGATGACTGGTGTGAGGATGACTAATTTGGAGACAAATTAGGCCTACTTAACTGAAATGTATGCCTTGACTGTTCCCTTAATGACCCTTCAATGCACATCTCTCCCGATAGGACTTTTACCACAGCCCTGGCTCCAGCGAATTAAGTAATAACATGCTTTTGCCGCTCTTCTAAGCGGTCCTTCGGTTTTGATCCAACATTTTCCTTCCACCATGTGTGTGTCTAATTCTCTATGATCGGTAATAAGTTTATATCCATCTAGCCCATGGCAGATTTGTCTTTTGCATGTCTCCTTCTCTGGAGCATTTTCCTTGCACCCTCTCTTTCAAAGGTCTCTGAGCCTGAGTGTTTTCTGGCTGACGGCAGAGTATTTGGTGTCTGCTGTGTAACAGATTTATTCTTTCCCAAGAAAAGACACGAACGTAAACAGAAGATCCAAAATGCATTTTGCTGGGCTTTTAAATGCACTAAGATGAAAACCCCCTGCTACAAGCCTATTAATGTAAATACCAAACTTTACAATCCTTCCTGTCAAGGAAACATATTTACATTTTTCTAAGGATGCGTATTAAAAAAATAGGGCTTTTGGGACAAAAAGGGCTTAGTTCCAGTGTCACAACACCCCCAGTTAACTGTACTGCTCTCATAAA
Source organism: Aptenodytes patagonicus (assembly GCF_965638725.1). Taxonomy (NCBI): domain Eukaryota; kingdom Metazoa; phylum Chordata; class Aves; order Sphenisciformes; family Spheniscidae; genus Aptenodytes; species Aptenodytes patagonicus. The sequence goes on from NC_134954.1 coordinate 32,827,118, forward strand.
CTATAGAATTAGGTTGTTCCCAGGGCCAGCAGAGATAACATCTGTTTGCTTCTTTAAGGACAAAATGAAATAGGATGCTAGCATTTTATACTGGAAACAGTCCTGGAAGTCTGAAGGGGCAATGGTAAGAGGGCTGCATATCACACACGCATTGCAGACAGCTTCCCCAGCACAAAAAAGATGGGAAAGGTGGTGTTAGTGCCAGTGCCGGCCCAGGGGAGGCGAAGGGCTCATCCCAAGCCCTACTGCAGCGAGTGGAAAGAAGGGGTTTGCTGGCAGACTGGTCTTACTGGGATGAGGGTTAGGGCTACGGGTTAGGGCTACATCGTCCTTTAAACTTTGCTGATGCTCCTGACATCCCGGTTGGACAGTATTTTTCCTACTAAATGGAATAACAGGAAACATTTTCTTTCCTCCTGATTTTTTTTGCAGTTTGAAGAGCATCTTGAACATGTTGAAGGAAAAAGAGAAAGGTGCCTGCAAGAGTAAGGGCACAGGTGCTGGCAATGAGGATGGGGAGATTTGGGGGAGGAAGGCTCAGCTTAGCATGTCTGTTGAAACATCCTATTGCACTAATTGAAGTGCAAAGCTGTGCCTGCTTCTCTTGAAACTACTGGAGTAAGTTGTCTGTAATTACACGGAGCAGTACAGGAAAACCTCTCGTAGCCAGAGGAGCAAGCAGCAGTGACCTGCTGGCATTTGCAAAGGCCAGGTGGCATTCTACCAGTTCCCAAGGCTCTGATTTTCTAATCAAAAAGCTCCTCTTGATTTTTTTGCAGCTGAAGGGGAATGACCATTCTTCCTAGGAGAAACCTTTCCTTGCCTATATCTACCCAAAACCCAGGGAAAAGGGAGGATGGCTGTGGCAATCCAGCCCAAATAGAGCTCACCCCTTCATGCTCACCCAACATTTGCAGTGCTTGCTACTCCCTAGGAAAGGCAGGAGCCTACCCCAAATTCAGATAGCTATTTCTTAAGAGGTTTTTTTTGCCATCAAGACTGCAAAGGCTGCTCCCCTGTTATGCATAAAAACTCTGGCTGGGACAGACCCAGGCAGAAGTCTGTGACATGCCACCCAGCTAAGTTTGCCCATTTTAAAGGGTTTCTTGTCATTTAAAGGGATCTTGTCATTTATGGTTTTTTTTGCTGGCAGATGTAATTTTTGTCGCCATAAACGATAGAATTTGACACCGCACCACACCAGGCCATTTGTCAACAACATTTTCAACAGTTCAACCACACGCGTGTGCATGCACACATAGGCACAAAAAGGAGAGGCAAGGGGGGAAAGTCCGGGGGCTCAGGGAACAAGCGACCTTCCTCTATAGGGGACACAAACGCAGAGCAAAAAGACACCTCTAGCCACCGGGCTGGAAGTTGGGTTATGGCAAAGATGCCAAATACTGATTCACTCTGAAGCCACCTGAAAATACATTGGGGTTTGGCTCTACATCATGGTTTTTCACACAATCCAAAATGTCGCTCGCAATTTCTTTTAGGTAGGGACAATCTGAGCATCTACATATAAAATCCGCCTCGTCAGGGCAATGCTAACAATAATTCAACCAACAGCAATTTTTAAATATGGTTTAAAAAAAGCAGGTTTTGTTGCTGAAGTACTGTGTGATAGAGAGGAATGGTTGTATATTAGATAACAGTTTTAAAAACATCATTGGTTAATGGCAGCACATCATTTGGGAAACAACAGAATAAATGCATTGTTCCATCCCAGCACTTTACTATTCAGCCAATCTAAACTGCTGAAGAAATATGTGTTCGAGACATTTTACATCTGTTTTTGACAAGAAGCCTGGGTTTTTGCATGTGTTTTTTTTTAATCTATTTGCTGCAGCTTTTTTAGCCAGATTAGCATGGGAAAAGGCACTCTGTTTTATAAACGGAGGGTTTATCCTTTTAAAAAGTGATTTGACTTTGGCTTTTTGCAGTTGAAATTAGGGCACAGCATGCAAAAAATAGTAACACCAGCAATAGCCATAAAACCCACGACAGCAACATTACCTATTTAAACAAAACTAAACAACAGGCAGCTTGTGCAATGGATAGAGTAACCAATTTTTGAACAGCCTAACATTTTGGGGGCTCCCTAGAAGAGCATGTGGAAACCCTAATTGCAGCACCAAAATGCAAACCATTTCAGGACACGAGTAAAACATTTACTTGAAGTGGTTTCTAAAATAGTTTTAAGTCTGCATTTTACACCACTAGTAAGCCCTGGTTGAACACTTTTTGGCTTTTTCAAAGTGCTGTAGTTGCATCAAGGGTTTTTTAAATGAGCCATTTATTGCTGCTAAGACAAAGATGGATTTACCTCTTTAAAAAAGCCTAGCCAATGGGCTGGGATAAATTTTCTTTTAATCTTTAAGGAGCTGATTCTCTGCATGATGAAATTATTTCATTTTACATCATGTGCGACATTACGAGCGGGGGGGCGCAAATTTCCCTTTCGAATGTTTGCTGAGCGAAATGGGTTCGTGGGCTCTGCTTTATGTACCGAGCCCCAGAGAGTGACCGGCCGTATGCAAACTCCGGCTGACAAAACGCAGAGCTGCTCTGCTTAATTAGCTTGAGATGAGGGTGTTATTAAGGGCCTTTTTTTTCTCCTTTCTTACTGTTTATTCCTCCCTCCCCAAATATTACAAAGGCAACTTAAGAGGAAGTAATTTTCTGCTAATGGAAAATGATGAGGAAGGGTGTAGTGATGAGAGTAAATAAGAAACTACATCTAACACCAGCCTTTGCTTTACTGGCACTTTGGGGAAGGGAACCAAACAAATACGAAAATTTGGCAAAGTTTATTCTATCTTTGTTTGCTTTTTATTGTGTGAGGGGGAAGGGGCACAGCCCAGGGTTGCAGCCGACATCTGCTGCTTGTTTCTTTTAAGAGAAACACAACCTGGGGCAAACTCATTGCCAAACCCCGCTTGGATCCTGCAGACCCCCCGGTCCCCCCTGGCCGGGAGAGGATGCGGCTGCCCTGGGACCACTGGCTTGGCACTGGGTTTTTTGGGCACAGGCGCCTCTGGAGTGGGGCGGCAGCTGTTTCGGATCCCCTTGTCAGCCTGTTGTACTGATCGCCTTTTCCTCTCTTAAAACCCTTCCCTGAAGCAGCGCTTTCTGGCAAATCTCATGCAGCGATGGTTTCCTCCCTGTCCCTCAACAGCCAGCTCTCAACGCCAGTCCCCTCTCAGCTCCCCCATCCCTGCAGAGCAGAAACATGCTGATTTTGTTTCAAAAATGAGGCATATCTCATTTTTGCCTGCCTGGAATTTTCTTTTTTTTTAATTTTCGCAGTTGTGGGAGAGCAGGAGGGGGCCGGACACATCTATGCTGCCCGTCTCACCTCCGGGTTGGTGGCTTCAAACCCCTCACCCAGCAGCATCCCTGTGCCCCACCAAGCCATGCCACCTCTCCCTGGGCAGGACCGAGCCCCGTGGCAAAGCCAGGCTGGTGAAGGGAGCCACGGGCGCCCCATCCTCCAGCCAGATGGACACGGAGCATCATCCGGGAGAAGAGAAATCAGTACCTACCCCTTCGGCAGCTGGGCTCGCCTGGCCCGGGCGGTGGCTAGTGGGAGGCTGACATGGACCACGCTCCCTCCATCCTCCATACGGAGAAGGCATAACTCAGCCTCTCGTGAGCCACGTAACTGCAGCTCGTCATCTTACTGTCCATCTCGTCGCTCTGTAGCACCTGGTAGAGGAAGTCTATATACCGCGCCGCCAGCTTGAGGGTCTGGATTTTACTGAGTTTGTCAGAGGGCAAAGTGGGGATGATTTTCCTCAAGGCAGCAAAAGCTTCATTGAGCGACTGAGTCCTCTGCCTCTCTCTGACATTGGCCAGGATCCTCTGGCTCTGCAGTTCTTCATAAGACTGGGAGCTGGGACTGGACTTTTTCCCCCTCTTCCCTGGGTTAGGGCTGCCATCTTCGCTGGACTTCTTACTGTATCTTCTCTTCCTGCCAAATCTCTTTGGCTGCCTTTCCAGCTCCTCTTCACTGGTCCCCAAGCTATCCACAGGGGAAACAGGAGAACTGGAGCTTTCTTCCATGCTTTCTGCAAGAAGGGGAGGGGAAGAGACTTTCCCCCCCTCCTTATGTTATGTGAGCGTGTGTGTGTCTTAAATGTGCTTTAAATTCCTGAGACAGATCCTTTGGAAAAACAGGAGGGCTTTTTTTTTTTTTTTTTTTTTTTTTGCTGACCAAACGTTTTCCAGGTTGCTTGAAGGGCTCTTATTTCAAGGACCGGGGTTGTGCAAAAAATTGAGGTCTTGGAGAGAGGAAGTTATTCTAACTTTTTGGAAACTTTAGCTGAGCTCAGTTGCTAAATAGTTGTCAGAAGTGAGGGAGGTGCGGGGCTCCCTTCTGATTGGCCAGCCAGGTCAGTGGGAGGAAAGCTTTTCCCCTGCTAAACTTTCACAGTTTTATGTTACACTTAACTAAAATCTTGGGAATGCACCTCGAATAAAAGATAGCTGGCGACCATCCCCCTGCCACCACCACCACCATAGATGCTGAATTTACAGCACCCCTCCAGGGTAACCTCCCTGCCAGGGTTTTTTGGGGTGCTGGACTGCTTGCTGAGTGCTTGCAGGCTGCCTCCCAGCCCATGCTGCTGAGGGTCCCGCTCCCAGCTCCATGGCTAGGGTGCAGTGGTACCTTACCCGAAACAGGGTGCAGGGTGTGTGAACCCTTGCACGCTTGAGAAGGTGCCACATTTTTGCAAAATGGTGCCTTATTTTGCACTCCTTGGTGCTTGGGGGTGTTGCAAACCCCCTGCTGCCCTCTTTGCAAGCTGCCCCTTATAGCACTCTGCTCCCCAAACCCCCTGCCCTGCAGACCTGCCTCCCGGTCCCATGGGGTGACCTTGGAGTGGCAGAAGTCCCCTGGGGCACGCTGAGCTGCAGGAAGGGTAGAGGTCTGGGGGCAGCCGGGGGAAACCCCTTCAAGCCCCCTACTTGTGGGGGGCATGGAAAAACCCTCCTGGACTAACCCAGTGGAGCCCAAAATATGGGTCATCTGGAAAGCAGCTAATAGTTTGTAGAAAACCCCATGGAGAGTACCCCAGAGAGGCGATGCTGGCCATGCAGCCCATCTGCATGCCATTTTTCTCCCTGCTTTTTCCCCCCTGTTAAATACTAAATAATAGTTTTTGGGGAAGCAGCAGCTGAGACAGGTAGGAGGACGTCTTTTCTTCCAGAATATCCTGCTGTTGAAATAGTGCTATCCCAGCGCATAAAAACTGTGGTAGCAGCTCCAGGGTTTCTGATGTATCAAACAGAAGAGGATGGATCTATTTTTCCCACATTTTCCCTGGTGTGATGGAGAGGAAAATTCTGCTTGCTTCCGTGGAGCTAAGGCAGAACAAAATCAGATTTGGACCTCTGATTTTAGTTACAGCCTAAATTGCAGGAACAGATGCATTCCTGAGAAGCAAAGATCATGTTTTCAATACAGAGCAGGAAAATAAAATAAAACAATAATAATAAAAATAAGACAAAAAAAACTCCTAAAATGTAGATGTTGTATCAGAATAATTGGAGTGGATTTCTTTGCAAAGTTTTCCAGTAGGTATCAACACTCACTAATGGAAAAAATAATGTCTGGTTTGATTGGAAAGTGTTCCTTGGTAGGAGAAGGAATTTTGGCTTGCCTGGGGCTGACTCCACTACTGGTAGGTAATGTTTATAGTGGAAAGACTTCCCCAGGCAGCCCCTGGGGAGAGCCTGTGTTTGCTTTCAAAAGGAAAGGTTTTCAGGTGCAGCACAGAAGTCGGAAAGCAAGGCAGTTCTGCAAATAGATTTTTAATCCAATTTAAGACCCTGGCGAGTCGGATAGGACGGGTGCCTCTGCCACTCACACCCCAAAGCCAGGTTTCCAGAAGGGCTCAGGGCTGGCGGCTGGGGCTGAGGATTGACAACTGCTCTGCATCTGCGACCTGGAGGTCCATGAGTACAGGGGGCTGGGATGGTGTCCGCCAGTCCCACAGACCCGAAGGTAGATATCACACCCGGCTGGGTTAGGGCAAATGACATTTATATTGGGGAAACCTGAGTAACGGCCCTTTGCCTGTCCCCTAAGTGAAATAAACTGGTGTTGATAGTGGTGCCAATGTGAAACTGTGCCTCGGAGGGCAAAACACCCCTCGTAAGGGGTATTTGATTTGTATTTCCAAGTATTAAGAGAAACAATCACTGAAGACTGGAGGGGCACCTCTGCTTTCCAGCTGCAAAAACCATGGTTTTCCCAGCATACAGGTTCCCCACTAACAGCACTGGCTCCTCCGTGTGCTCGCAATGCATTTACGGTGGTAAGCCGTTGTGGATTTGCACGGATGCATGGAGCATGGGAGGGCAGTTGGGCTGCAGGGCTGAGCACCCGGTGTATGCTGCCCAAAGGTGCTATAGGTGCCTGCAAAAGGCTGCTTGGGGAGGGAGCAGGGCTGCATTTTGGTCTGTGTTTGAGACCACCAGGAGCAAGGGAAGCAGACCTGAGCTTGCGAGAGTGAACAGAGCTGCTTATTGCTGCCTCACCTCTCCCCCTGCCCTGCCGACATATTAATACATATTTGGCATCTTCCTTTTGCCCTGTCATGACCACCGAAGGCAGGACTTGATATCCTGGGGAGTGAGGTGTTTCCATGGGGTGGGACTTGATCCTTCCAGGGGTTTGGGACAGAGAAGTTTTGGGGGCAGACTGTGTGGATGTATCTCAAAATGCCCAATTCTTAGCTGGCACAGGCTTTTTGCCTTTGCAATAACCACCGGGCCCATCCCATACAAGCACTGCAGGAGACATGCAGCTCCTGGGCATCATGCTGGAGCCGCAGTGGCAAAAGGATGCGGCTGCGTGGCATAGTCCTGGTCCAGCCGAGCAGCTGCTGCTCCTCATGCTCTCTGCTGTGCCGCTCCAGGCTGCACGGCGCAGAGCAGGAGCAGGCTCCCGTGGCAGAGCAGCCCCTCACTCCTCCACACACCATGGCTATATTAAATAAATAAATGAACAGCCCCAGACTCCTGCCTGGCTTCTGCGAACAAGCCTGAAGTAGTGTTTGCACGACAAAGCGAGGCAGGATTTCTCCCTAAGGGGGCTGTTGCTGTGCGTAACCTCTAAATATGCAAAGCTTTTTACTATCAGGCAGGCTTCATTAGGAGAAATTTATGGTGAAACACGGCTGTGTCATAATTATGAAGTCTATAAGCCCGGCTTCAACAAGCATCGCTTCAGAGCTGCTGTGTATGCGTGTACTCTTTATGGCCACTGAGTCCCCTAGCAGTACTTAGTGCCAGAGCTAAGTACAGTGTTGACAATACTGCAAATATCTTCCCTTGGAGCAGACCAAAGGCACGGTCTACATGTGCGCAGACCTGGGTGAAATGTGATCTGGCTCTCCTGAAGGAAGAGGGAGTTTGAGAGGTTTGTGGGGGTGCCACGTCATACAAAGGTACAGCTGGCCAAGGAGGATGAGGTGGATGCATCCTTCCTGCTACCACAGCAGGGTGGGAAAGAGGTTATGAAATAAAAACTGCAATATAAAAAATAGTTGTGGTGAAAGTTTAATGCCCTGTTTAAATGTGACATCTACTATGCTGCTGCTGCTGCTATTACCAGGCTCCTAAAATTTCTAAATTCGAGGAAAACAATGAATACAGACTAAGCTTTGGGGGCAGTGCTTATTCTCCATAGGAAGTCTGTGGTCCAGTTGTCCCCCTGGCAGGTCTTGGCCAGCAAATCACCCTTCAGCCCCTCTGCTCTGCAGAGGAGAGTGTTTGGATTTCTGCCTCCTGCCACCCTTCCCTCTGCCCGCAGTAGGAAGCGGGGAAAGGTTGGGTGCCCTGGCAGTAAAGGCGATAGCATTTCAACATGCTCAGACTGCTCTTCCAGCTCCTCTCTGTTGGGGGAGCTGCCAGGGACAGAAATTTTTTGAGCAAACTGAAAGGAGAAAGATGCTGCTGTACTTACTGCTGTCCTCCTCCTCACTACCTGCTGCTATAGAGAAAAGCATCACCTCTTCTTTCAGAAATTACCCTGTTGCAAATAACATCCATCATCGAATGGCCTCTACTGTAGTCAGGTGTTGTCAAGCTGATTTTTTTTTTCCCTTGCCTTCGGTGTGACTTAGGGGATGCACTAGTGTGTGCATCTTCCACATGCTGTCTTTGCAAAGGCAGTCACGTTTCGCCTTGCACTTCTGCTTTGTGGGCTTTGTTTCCTTATTCCTTGTGCTGCACCGCAGCAGTGGCCAGACGTGGCAGACGGATGTTTCCCAAAGCATTCACCCTGCAGTGACAAGTTTATAATCAAATGCAAAGGAGCAGCAAGTGAGCAGCGCAGATAAGACGCAGGAGGTAAGGAGAGTGAGGCTTTAGGGATAAGACAGTTGGAGCAGAGCACAGTTTCAAAGTAATTGGATATGCTAACGTCGGAGTTTTCTGCAGGAATGTACATCTGTTTCTGAACTGTTACCAGCTGATGTGCCCGCTCTTTCTTTCTGCTTCCTCAGTTATAAACCCTTAGAGCAGCAGACACAAGCGAAGGAGAGGCTGACCAGGGGACAGCGAGTCCTATTGTTTGCTAATCCTGCCAATAAATGCAGTCAAGGTCAAGGCATGCTTTTGATTTGCAAAGGCATTGCTGGGGCAGCTGGGTGTGCTGACGCCTGTCCTATGGAGAGCAAGATGGCAGCTTCTCCCCATGCATGGTTCGATGGCTCCAGCTGGCTTCCTCAGTTTTGTGCTTGAGTATGTGGGAAATATGGACCTTTTTAGGAAAGACTTAACAAGAAGAATGACAGAAAAGAGAGAAGAGAAGGACTTAGAGATGTCCACTGGGAAAATATTTTTCTTCTGAGAAAGCCCCACAGGCCCTTTGTCCCTCTCCTTTATGAAGCTGGCAGCTCCAGCCAAGCTTTGACCATGCAAGGTGTGAATTGCAAGAGCCATTTTTCCAGAGCTTGCTTTATTTGCTGTGTATAACATCAGGAAAAACTATCTACAGTGTAATAATCACAAATGCAAATCATAATTAGTTTTCAAAAAATACTATGGGAGGTTGGATTGTTAAAATGCACTGTAATTCACAGCTTTTCTACCCAAGGCCCGGATTCTGCAAAGCACTGGAACATGCCTTGGAGAAAAGAGGTGCATGTGAGTCCCACTAACATCCATGGGATGTAGGCAGGTGTTTAAAGTTACATAAATGCTAAATACAGGCCTGAATTTCTGATCTGACCACACTCTGAAACAAGAAAAGAGATTTTCATTGGCTTCAACAGGTTTTGGATTGGGGTCTCAAGCATTAAGCTGTTGGAGGACCAGTTCACATCTCCTGGTCGTCCAAGCTCAGTTGTCAGTAGAACAAGACACGGTTCTGCCTTGGACACCAGGTGTAGTGTTTCAGGTCTGATCATTGATTGCTGGCAAGATTAGAAATCCGTGTAATTTCTCATGTTGGTAACGTTGGGAAGATAGCATGTGTCCTGCTGTAGGAAGAAACCAAAAGGCAGTGGCATTGCAATTGTGGATTCTATTTTTAATGATAGCGCAAAGCAAAAAGAAAAACTAGCATTTGGAGGAGTAAAAAGTAGTAGCTATCATGATTCCAAAAATAACATTTCTATTTTAGATCATTTACCCGAGGCCACCACTAATTGCAGATTGGAGCAGAATGTCTCCCTGGGAATCCACAGGGAAGACAGATTTTTTTTCTTCTTTTTGGAAGGTGAAATATTAATTGCGGCTGCAGCAGTAGTAACTGTAGCTTAAAACCTGGGCTTGGAAAAATGAAAATGTTGTTTCATGAACGGGAAAATCAAAGCATGTGAAGTATTTTGTTCTCCTTGCCTTTTCCTCCTCCATTTCCAGCCACATTAAGCTGGGGAGGAAGGGCTTCCCACCAGCTTCAAGGAGAATCCAAAACCAGGCTGGCTTTTCCAAAAGCATTTGGGCACTATTGGGCTTCTGTTCAGTTTTTGGACAGCAACACACACTCCAAGGCAGGTATATTCAAAACAACATCAAGTTTGGCTTCCAGTCTTTAGCATTGCTTGACAGCTTCTCCGTCTCCAGAAGATGGAGGACTGCTTCCACTGAGGAGCCAGGGCTTGTTCCTAAGATGAAACTTTGGTTGACTTCAGCAGTGCAAGTGCAGTCTGTGGTCTGGGCAGGACCAGATGCCAGGCTGATGCTAGTGAGACTGACCGCATCTCCCTAGCCCGCCATGGAGGAAGGGACTGTCCTTTCTGGGTCCCCACAGTGGATCCTCTCCCTGTGGATTACGAAACAGGTCTGCAGAATATGATGGCCTCAGGTCAGTGCTTTGCTGTTGTCTTTAATCTGCGAAGCCCCAGGAATAATGTAAGGGAAGGCACTGATCCCATAAAGCAGATTTAAGGCTTATAACTCACTTGTCTTAGCCACCTTCCACAGCCCCTTCTGAAGGGGATCCCTGGGCAGGATCCCAGGGTGAAAACTGTTCCTGCTGGGCACAGATTGCCTTTGCAAACACCATGCTGTTTTGTCCATCTCCTGTTTTGGATCCAATCACTGACTGTAGTGGTGTTTTCTTGAGCACAGTGGTCTGTGGTGCAATTACTCTTTTTACATATCTTGAAGCCCACAGTTACTCTGAATTCACATGGCTGGAAAGCCCACCAAGAAAAAGTCCAAAGTACTGTTGCTTGCATTCCTGCATTTCATTATTTTCGAGGATTAACCAGGACCCTAGAGAGTTAAATCAGCCTTGTAGTTAACTATTTTGTCAGGTGAAAAGATAGCAACAAGGTACTGGAAAGCAAAGCCCTGGGCAATTATACTGCTATTGAAATAAATGGTTTTCCCTGTGGGTCCACATAATCTTTTTCAAAGCATGTTACCAATCAGCTTTCCCTGTTTCCCCCAAATTAAATCACTTTAAAGGCTGTCAGGTGGATGCATGGCACTGGTGACATGTCTTCTTGTTGCCAACCAGAGAAATGCCTCCTAACCATACAGACGCAACCTGAAAAATAGCATGATGAGTGCAAAGGCAGATCCAGAAGTAGCTTTGTTTGGCTGGGTGTATCGCTCGATAGATACGCACACAGCAAGGAGGGATTCATTGCCCTGAACCTTAGCCAACTAAGTTTTAACTGTTGAGGCTATGTCTAGAATTTAACCACCAAGGTACAGCATCTTGCTGTTCAGATGTTGGGCAGAGAGGAAGCCAAAATAATGAAGTTGGACACAGATAGCTATAAGATAGCTCTGCCAGGGGAAGGCAAACCCCTCCTAGGAACTGGGTGCATGTGCTGGTGGCCCAAGCACAGCCCCAGGAACAGCTGTGCTGGAGCCCACTGGGTTTTTTGAAATTGTCAGAATTTGGGAAAATCACAATTTTGAATGCCAGGGCAAAACAAGGGGAAACTTTTTAATGTTTGTGAAGTGAGAAAAGACTGAATTTTCAAGAAGATGATGGGGTCAGTTAAAATAAACTATTTGTAGTCTCTTTGGCCAGCTCTGAACTTTATCTTGGCTTTGGCTGATACCTGAGCTACTCATAGTTTGCAAACCCTGGAGCCCTCCTTTGCCCAGATAAAAATGGGCAACATCTGTCCTCATTTCTCATCCCACAGCACTATAATTCTCCAATAATTTCTTCCAGGGTTTAAGCCATAGTTGAGGCCATGTATCATGTTGCATATGCCTTCTGGTTAAGGGAGACTGGACAGCTCATTAGCAGCACTTGTTGATGGGCTGGATGGGTTGCTGCTGAGTGACAGGTCATTCATCACAGTTCCCAGTGGTGAAAAGTCCTGCCTTTGAAGTGTTCCCACTCCCCATCAGCCTGGTAGTGGGGTCCTAGAGATGGGACCTTGGTTTCCTGTACCAGAAAGGAAGAGCTCTGCTGGTTGGGTCATTGTCACCATTGGGCCAACTCAAGCAATTGGGCTAAACCTCCCCTAATATTAATCTACTTAAAACAGGGAGCTACACCTTCTGCCTCAAAGGCTATGGAGTCAGTTATGAGCCAAATTACAGCTGTTCTTCCATACTTTGATGGGAAAAAAAATGCCTGTCATTTGTTTTCCTTTTCTTGGAAACACTGTTCAAAAATCACAGCCACTCTTCCTTTCTTATCCATTTTTTTTAACCACATTTTAACTTTTTGTTAAGTTCTTTCCCAACAGTGCTTCTCCATGCTCTCTGTGTGCCTTTAGACATTACTGACGTTCCCACAGCAGCAGGACAAAATACGGCATCCCAGCCCCCAGCCTGCTTATTGCTTTCTGTTTGAAGAATATGGGACTAACCCATAGCCCCAGGAGATCTGTGGCTCATACTCTATGGAGGTTGATGATGCTGTTTAACGTCTTCAGTGGTTTAGTGTCTTCACAGGAGGGTGGAACCTGGTGAGGATCCCTTGGATATCAACCAAGAAGTAAAGTGAGCTGGTTTAGGTCCTTTGTGTCTTGCTTTTATATATTTAAATGGCCTAGAAGAGGGAAGGGGTATTGCGTTGGAGAACTCCTGGGTGATTGGTGAACTTTTCACCAAGTAGATAAAGAAAAACCTGTCAGAATTAGTTACTGAGGGAAAAATGTTTGTTTTCTAACTAGAACAATGTTTTGTGAAACATGCCAATATTCCTAGGAAAATATGATTTATTTTGGAAAACCAGGCACCCTAACTCTGACAGCTTTACCTCCATGTGTTGCTGTTTAAGTTTACTTGTGTGTCCAGATACTTTAGTTGCCTGTTGCCCCTGCTCTGGACATCCCTGATAGAGCATGGCAGCTGAGTAGGAGGGCACCTGCCATGTCCCAGGTTGCCTGGCCACAAGTGGAGAGGACACAGAAAACCAGTGCCTCGCTTTCAGTTTCGCTGCAGCAATGGGCTGGTACCTCCTGATCAAATTGCTTGGTTATCAGCTGATTTGGTTTCACTTTGATATCTAATTTGGTGCTGAAAGGTTGAAATCTTCCATTTAAAAAAAATATATTGCTGAGTAGCTACACTTACAACATCAGAAGGGAGAGTCAGTCAAACCTGCTCAGCTGAGAGAGGAAATTATTTTTCTTAGACTGATTAAAACTTCTGCTTTTTTCCTTTGTTTTTACCAACACCTGTTTAACTCAAGTACCAGAATAAACCTTGAGGAGAAAAAGATAGCATTGTTAAAGACTCAACTGGATCCCAAAAGATTGGGTTCCACTTCTGGGACCCTCAGCAAATCCAGGGAAACCAGGCTTGACGTTCCTAGTGAGATCTGGGGAGAAAAAACAGGAAAGGCCCATCATTTCTTTCAAAAACAATTAGGTGAAAAAGCCCCAACCCAAACAAACAAATTCTCAAAAGTTAAGGTTGGTAGAATTTAAAAGAAGCAACCGTAAAAAGTCATAAATTACTATCACTGGTTTTGGACTGTTGTTCCAGAAATATTAAGTGAACTGGTTGTTTTCTCAAGGGTAACAACCATATTGTCTGTTTGGACACCATGAACCACAAGTCTTCTTGATGTAGGTCTGGTTGTAAATACATCACTGTATAGACACCAAAGCTGGCGTAAAGGAACGTGTGTGTAGTAGCTGAAGCACTGGAAATGAAATTATCAGGGAAACAGCTACACCCCTCAAAGGCACAGGAAAAGCATTCCTGCAAAGCGTCTGTGGATTTGCATGTGTAGTGTCAGGAAGATGTATGTTTGGGTATTTTAACCTCCCAAGCCTGCTCCACCCAGGAGTCAGGGTACCCTCCCCCCCATCCATTGATATCTTGCTCTATGCATCCCTGGTGTTCTTCTCTGGGCAAGGGTGAATTGTTCAATATTATCCTGAGCCTTGCTGTGTCGGGATGGGATGGTGGGAAGCAGTGCTCCAGCAGTATTACAAGAAGCTGGGCTCTAATTCATCTGTCCCAGCTGCCCACATCCTACCTTTCAGCATCACAGATGAGAACTGGGTTTGAGAAATATTCCTTTTGGTGAAGCTATAAGGTGCACTAAAGGGCTGGATGCACTTCACTCTTCATAGTGGGGCACATTTTGGTCTCTGTGGGAGAGAACAACATCCTATATGGTCAACTTCAAGCATATAAGTCATTGCACTGAAGTTAAAAGGGGTGATGCATGTGCTCAAATCTTCTCCAGGAGCACCTGAGTTCAGGAGGTGGCATGGGCAGCAGCTGCAGCCTAAGGATGTGGTCTAGCTTCCATGTTATCCAATCCTTGATTTAAAACAATAATAGTAGCTCTCTGCTACGAGGACAAGCACCACAACCTGTAGCGGATTGCAAAGTATTGCATTTTTGTGTACTTTAGCTCAAGAGGTCTTTGAACTTGCATTTAATTGTTGAAGGAGAGTTATAAAGCGTACCTGTCCTCAGCCTGAACCTCCTCCAGCTTTTTCATTATCAGTTGAGCTTTGCGATTTATTTTTTTTTTTCTGGCATCAATACTACTGTGATGTTTCATTTCCGTCTCTTTTGCGCTTTTGGCAAAAATAAAGTTTACTGTCGGTTCCACTATGTACTCTATCAGGTGACCAGGAGTCTGATCCACAACTTGCAAAATCAGCAGAAAACGTTACGTTGCTCTCAGCAGGCTTTACAGCGACCTTTAATAATTCTGCCCTCCCAAGGGGGCTGAAGTACGAATCCAGTAGGCATTTGTCATGTCTCAGTCTCCTAAAGGGCCAATAATTTCTTGCAATATTTTTGTAGGCCTTTGATCCACCACTGTTGCTTGATTGTGCTTTGAAGACTTAATAGCGCCCCATATCCCGCACTTATTAAATTCAAATTCTCCAGTTGCATTTCCCTGGAAGATACATAAAAATAACACATGGAGGAAATATAACTGGAAGATCCTTTGTATAAGCTGGCTTACATTTTGCATATGGGGAAGACACTGAAACCATTGCTTTTGCACTCGTGACAGAACCATCTGTATAATTTTGAAATAGTGGAGTATATTTGAAAAAGCAGTAATAGGTTCGGGAGCTGTGTGCTAGCTTCAAAGCCTCAATTTTCAGTATGCCGCTAGGCAGCCTTTCATTTAGAAAGAATTAGCACTGGAGGCACCTAGCTGTAGACATTGCCATAGGCTCTGACAGTAGGTGTGTCTGGTGGGATTTTAGTGCAGCTCTTCTGTAGTTCTACCATCGTTGAGAGGTAGTTATTTCAGGGTTGGGATAAGGATGCCATTGAAAGCTCCCAGAATTGCTCAGCTGATTGAAAGGGAAGGGTAAAGCAGTGTGATAAGCCATTTTCTGGAGGACGGTAGAGACTAGAGTGGGAGATGCAACAAATTTTGGGTGGAAACACTCTCACATCCAAGCAGGAGGACAGATGATCCATTAACTGCTGGAAGGACTGGGGAGGGGCATCCCCATTTACGAGGTCTCTTTACCATCCTGCTCATGTAAAAGAGCTTCTGCTCAAGAGTGACGTCCCGGGGACAGCACAGATCCACAGTGAAACTGGGGAAATACTTTCAGTATTTCAGTATTTTCTGGGCCCGCACCAGGAGGCAGGTGGAACATTTATGATAAATTCCAGTAAAGCCACCTGATTTCCATGCAAAGTCCCTTGCAAGCATCAAGCTACTTGCAGGCACGTGAATAGCCATTTACTTAGACCTCACCTCTGTAAAACTACATTCTCCATTAGAAAGCCCTTCTCTCTGCCTAAGCAGGAGAAGAAGCCCAAGGAGAACAGAGTGCTTGGTTGCACCAAAAATAAAATGGGAGAAGAGCAGCCTTGGGCAGGGTGATGGAAACACTTCCATTGACTTTGATTTGCCCTGGGTCAGCCTCACTTTGGGAAGTGTGAGATTTGGGTGGCTAATAAAGAGCCAAGGTCTCCAGTTAAACACCACATAAGCACAAACAGCACTTTCTGAACCTTTGGCGGGACTGGTGGGACACATACCTTCTAGCTTACGAGGCAAAGCCTAAATTAAAAGCTAGAAACGTCAGTGTCTCATGGCATGTTGTGCAACCAGAGCTCAGTGACATTTTGTAATTAGAGTTGCTCCCTGGGTTTTTTTCAGTGGGATCTGATTTTTTTATGGGCGCAGATGCTGAAAAAACTGGTTCAGAAAGCAAGTAAAAAAAAAAGTAGTTGATTGAAAGTAAACAACTTGTTTTCAAGGAAGTTGAGAACTTCCTAAAGGAAGTTTTCACAAGCATGAAAAGTTTTATTTGGGGGAAAGCAGAAGGCTATATGCAGCAGTGCTTACTGCAAGTATTACAGAAGATGAATCTTCAGCCTGACCTCACTGACACAACAAGTTTGAAAGCCCCAAAGTGTGATTGCTCTTCTAATATAGTCTTCTTTCTCCATACAAAAATACTTCTACGGACAAGGATGGAGGGAGTTTTTAACCCGAAATCTTTGCAAGGTGGTGTTGCATGGCAAAGGTTCATAGAAACATAACATGCAATTGAGGAGATGCGTGTGACTCTGGAGGAAACAGCTTTCCTGTGCTTTCTTGTGATGATGGGAGCCTGCTAACAGCAGAGTGGGCTTGCTTAGAGACACTTGGGTCAGTCAACAAGTCAGTTCTCAGTCTGTAGATGCTGAAGGTCCACCTATCAATCCTGATGCCCCCAGACCCTTCCTTCCAGCCCTTGGTCACCAGATGTGGGCTTCATGCAGGAGCTTTCCAGCCTGGGCATCTCTGCATTAGCATCTTCATTCTGCTGTGTGGCAGGAGACCATGAACATAGAGGAATGAGATGGGATGGGCTTTTTTCTCCCAGTGCATGTTCCCAGCATTGTATCTCACAGCTGCTGTATGGGTTTATCTCCCTGCAGCGGGAAGGAGGCAGGAGAGGGCAGACAGCATTTCTCCCCATACGCAATGGGGTAAAACGCCCAGTGAATGCAGCAGGAGCAAAGTGAGGCCGGTGCAGACCGATTTAGAAATTTGCAAGCAAACATCTGTCAGGCACTCAGCACAGATGAATAACAAAATCAGACTGGAGCAGACATATGACGAAATCCCTCCATGTGGAGGGAAGGGGGAGGGGGACAGCAATCCAACGTGTACTAATATTTTCATTATAATGCAAGGCGTATCAGTAACACAGACACGTGAAGCTATGGAAATGTGGGGTATGTTGTTGTGCCATATGTTTTAAATATCATTAAGTAGGCCAGTTTTGTCGTATATTTGATATTCTGGCTGTTGTCGCTAGGACCGGACCAACCGATTCATATGGAATATGAATTGGCCTTGAGCTCAGTCTAATCACTGACCCAAAGAGAGTTTTGCAAAATGCATTTCTAACCTGAGAAATGATAGGCTAAATCTTGTGCTCTGGGAGGAGGGCGATTGGTCATACACTTGACCTAGATACAAATCTCTGGGGTTAAAAATAAAGAGGCTGTTGGATAGCGGGGACCAAAACATGTCACTGATAAGATTTGTTTTCTTTTTTTTTTTGGTTTTTTTTTCTGGAAAAAGCATCTCAGACAAAAATTGTGATCATCATTTCTTGGAAGTGGCAGTTTTCAATATTTTCCCCTCAGTGTTTCACAGCAAGGATGAAGTAATGAAATGTTGATAAGTCTACATTTTTAATTTGGAAATTAATGTAAAACTTCTACTTTCTCTCAGATTTCCCACATTTTTTCAGGGAACAATTAAATGTGGAAGAAATCTTACTTCTTGTATTTTTATTTCTTACCTCTTAAAAAGAATGGAACTCCACCCAAACCCTCATTTTGAAATACTCACATAAAAGTCTCCTAAGTTTAGAAGAAACCAGAGAAATATTTCTCGGGACAAGTTCTTTCACTCCTTTACTTTGCTCCTTTTTGCTTTTCCTTTGGGAGAGTCTCCCTGTCAGGGATAGAACAGAGAAAATCAGGGTGTGGAGAATATTTTTTTTTTAAATTATATTATCAAGCAATTCCTGTTTCTTTCCCATTTTTTTTCCTTTTGAGATAAAGAAGGATGAAGGAATCAATTCA
Organism: Aptenodytes patagonicus; assembly: GCF_965638725.1. Classification (NCBI taxonomy): domain Eukaryota; kingdom Metazoa; phylum Chordata; class Aves; order Sphenisciformes; family Spheniscidae; genus Aptenodytes; species Aptenodytes patagonicus. Next base: position 32,845,088 of record NC_134954.1, read on the forward strand.
TGAGAGGGGTAGTGGGGAGCACCCAAGCATGACAGATCCTCTCATCTCTTACCCCCACCTCTTGGCAAGGAAATTGAATTCACGGCAAGTTTCAAATAAAAGCACCGTGCTAAGAGCTTTTTTTGGGGTGGGAAAAATCAGCTTCCTTGTCTGGGCAGCCCTGGTGTTTCTTTGCAGGACGTGGGCTGGGACCTGAACATCTCGCAAGGCTCTTTCCTGTTCCCACATCTGTGCCAGGAATCGGACTCCGCAGGAGGATTTCGGATAACGTGTCCTGGGAAGACGGGAGCCAGAGGGGGATGGAGCTCCCTCTCGCAGAGCCAGCCTGAATCTGCAGCTCCAACACATCCAAGAGCACGAAAGCTGGTTTTGTTGCTGGAGTTGGCAGATATGTGCGTGAGGATCACAGCTGATGACTCAGAAGGTGCTGTTTTTACAGACACTTTGCTGACTACAAAGTCACTCTGAGAGTTTGGTTTTACCCTGCAAAACCCATACGTAAAATGCGTTGCCTTTCCCCAAGAAAAATATGTTTGCTTTCAGATTTGCTTTTCTTTGGTGCCATCAGTAAATGCAGAATTAACTCATCATTGAAGTCTAACACTTTCAGAGACGTGAAGATTTGCTAGCTCCCTGCATGTTTTCTTTTCTTTTCTCATCAGCTTCTGCTCAGGGAAATCAATGCAAGGTAGTAGATGCAGTGGACTTGCATGGCAGTGCTTAGACTGTAACTTGGTCTGCAAAACCTGCATTGTCACTGATGCAGAACAGAAAGGGAGAGAAAAGCATCCATCACCCTGATTTTTAGGGTCTGGATTGATCAGTTGCTCTGCTCAAATAATAACATTTGCTGCCGGTCCTCTTTGCTGTGACTGCTTGCATTTCATTTCACAGGTTAGTGTTGGGTGCAGAAAGCACCGAGAGGCAGAATTTGTGGGCACTTCTTTGTACAACAGCCTTCTTTTGAGCAAAACTGAGGAAATATGGGATGGGCCAAATCACGCTGATCCGGTGAAAATTCAGGCTGGCCTCCTGGAAGCCATTAGTGCTCTTCACTGATTTAATCAAACATTCAGAAGTTTAATGCCAAAAGGGACTGTCTGATTGCTTTGACCTCCTATTTATGGCAGGCTGGAGCACCTTGGCCAGACACCTGTGTTGAGTTCACTGACGAGTTTGCCTAAAATTTGTCACTCCCTACCTCTCTCTTTGATCTTTCCTTTTCAACTTTACCCATTTTTTTTCCTGTGTTACTTTTCCTTTTAATCCTTTAAACAATACCCCTCTGCAAGGTCCCTAGCAAACGATGACATCCCTGCCGTGATGGAGATGTTTCGCTCAGCCCTATCTTGAGCCACTGCACGGTCCGCGACTGCATTTTAGTCCACTTACCAAATGTGACAAGAGCAATCCTGGCTCCTTCACTGCAGTGACTCATAAGGACAAGTTACTAAGATATTAAGTCCCAGGACCGGGGCCAAGAGGGTTCAGACACTGCCTGCATCAACTGTTGCTGTCTCCGTCCTTCTCCATGGCGTGTTTACATATCAGCTGGAAATTTCCTAAATAAGCTGATTCTAACCATCAACAAATACCATTCAGATAATGCACGTTTCATGGTAGTTTCCAGTATTCTGCCTACAGGAGGATATAAAAACTTCTTTTGTTATAATATAACCTCCTTGGCAGCTTGTAACTCAGTGGGAAAGGCTCTGGATTCCTGGAGGAGCACACTGTGTCAGCGATTTTGGGTATTTCAGGGAGTGTGAGGCCTCACTGGGGAAAAAAGGAAAGCCCAAGAAAAACTCTGCTCTCCTTATAAAATGAATCAGTAACCAAATTATGTCGAAAATCAAAAAGTGTGAGTAAGGGGTGTGAAAAGACGTTCTCTCTCTCAGCAAATCTGGTGGGCTTTTATAGGAAGCAGGAGTGCTGCCAGCCGTCTGCTGAGTGTGTGTCCGTGTCATATTTCATTTCAAAATGAAAATTCAAGGGAGCGAAGGCTTCCATGCACGCTTCTCCCAGGGTTTTTGTTAGTTTAGCAAGGTGGTGGCAGAGGTAACCTCCACCCCTGGGTGGGCACACCCCAATGGGGTGCGAGGATGCTTTGGAGACTTCTGTGGTCTTCTTCCTCTCTGAGACAGGCGTAAAGGTGTCCCCAGCCAGGATTTATTCCATCCAGGAGGTTTCCCACTCTGTTTTCCTGAAGAATCTCTGTATTTTCAGTGGAGGTTTTTTTCTGAATGCAGGAGCTCCAGCTGAAAGGTTCAAATAGGTTGAAGTTTTCTAGTGAAGTTATTTCCTCCCACCCAATGGACTTTTTTGCACTATCAAAAGTTTTTCTGAAAAGAGTCTGCTTTCCTTAGACATTTGATTTCATCTTTTAAAATATCTCCAAAGGTGGGGGGAGGAGGTAAAAATTTTTAAAATTTTAAACCATTGCAAACTTATAATTTTCACTGAAAATCTAACCCTCAACAAATTATGGATCTTGGGTGGAAAATTTTGACTGAGACAGTTTGGGGCTTTTTTTCTTTTTCTTTTTTTTTTTTTTTTAATTGTAAATCCACACAGAGCCTTGCTCGCTGCTTTATTTGCTCTGACCACCTCCATAAAAAAATTGAGAGAGTTCAATTGTTGGTTGTGAAATGCATCACATAGTTTTTCTAATGATTTTTCAACAGAATGGCTTAAATTTTCATACCTCATTGGAAAAAAAAATACAATGACTTTTTCATTGTCTTTCTTTTTCCCCTCTGTGCTGCCCTGCACAGAAAAAGTGTCTTTTCAGACCAAGGCTGGAGGGTTGTTGAACAGGTGTTGTGCGTGTCCACCAAAGAAACTGTTGCCAAAGTAGAAAACCTTTCATAAAAGTTGAAAGCGGTAAGGTTTTTTTTAACGTATCTTGTGCTTTTTCTTGAACCTGTGCCTTGTAGGGTGGGCATACCTTAGACGGTATGCTCTTTTGCTCTGAGATACATAGCTCTTCCATGCAATGCTTGCAAGTGGGAAAGGGGCATGTGATCCCTGCTCTGAATATCAAGTTGAAAAGCAGCTTGAAATGGCTTTAAAAGGTGGAAGAAGAGCCTGGGAGCTGAATTTAGGACAGAGCTCCCTTCCAGGGGCCTTCCCAGCCCCCTGCTCTGGGAAGAACTGCAAAAACTAAACTCCTTGGGAAAATGCACTTACAAGTTGTTGTTGTCATCATTTCAGCTGCCATATTAAAAAAGAAAGAGAAAGATCCTCCAAAATATTTCCTTTCAATAAAGGGCCTTCTTTCAGCAACAAAAAAAGACAATTCAAAGGAATATTTCAGGCAGCTGTTTTTAATTAACTCATGTGATCAGCTGGTGGAAGAATTAAATTAGAGTTGCTTGATTTTATTATGGGTCCATTTTATCTACAGACCAACAAAGGTTAGAGGCAAAGCCTCCATGGAAGGGCCTGATCCAGAGCGTACCGGAGCCTTGGAAAGTCTCCCTCTGATTCTCAGCATCTTTCAACTGGGCTCACTGGTAATTTGAAATCTGCCTCTCCATTTATCAGCTCCATATCTTGAACTGAGTATATTCTACATGAATTTATTTTTAATCTTGTGCTGTGGTGCAATGGGCTGCTTGGTGAAGAGGCTTTATACACCCAACGTGTGTGCTTTTTTGGGAAGATAATTACATGAGTTCAAAGTCTCGTCAGCCAATCGTATTTTGGTATTCATGCAAGCTGTTTCATAATGCCGTTTTGAACCCTGTTGGTGGCATAATTAAGATTTAATTAAATACAGAAATAGAAACATGTTGTTCATTTGACCATCTGTGAGTCAATGACTACAGTGGTTTTCTAAGTTTCTACACTACATGCTGTTAGCGAGTGTTTCATATTATTTTCCATCTCCCCAACCATACTTGCACGTTTTCAGAGCCACTGAAGAGCCAAAGCAGATATTATAATCTTGTGTTGATGATCGTCTCTTTCTGTTGTTCTTAGCTATTGATCGTATTGAGCAAAGTCAAACCTTTCAAGTGTAGCAAAAGCTGCTAAGACGATGGGGAACAAGGATGCCAAAGAAACGATAGCTTAATCCAAAGATAAAAAGAAACAAGGGGGTGCATTTTGTTCCCTGCATTTTTTTGATGGTTGGATGTCCAAGCCAGCAGCACTCAGGCTCCCATAATAATAATAATAATAATAATAATAATAATAATAATAATACAGATACTTGTATTTTTCTCAGAGTCTTCCTACAGCACCTAGCACGAAGCAGCCTTGTTCTCAGCTGCAGGACAGATATCACAGCGATGTTCAAACTGTGGCAATAGTCAAGTACCCAAAGTGCACGTCAGGGCCCCAGAGTACCGGCTTCTACACAAACCCGAGCTCAGAAGATGTTTAGCTGATGTGCCCAAAATATGCATTTTTTGGTTTGACAAAAACTATTTGTGAGTTGGTGTTGAATATAAGTTAGATTTAACTGAAAAGGGTGGGGTTTTCCCTAATTGAAACTGGTTTTTTGCTGAAACTTTAGAAGGCAAATGTTTTGATTTCAACAAGATATTATGAGACTAAATTTGGTTAAATGTTGTGTTTTTAAATAGTGTAACATTCACCCCAAGCCAAAACTGAAACATTTGTTTCAGATACAATGAAATGTCATGTTTGATCTGAAGATTTCTTTCTCTACTGTTTTCTGGTTTAAGGGATAAAAGAAAAAAAATGTTTGCATTAACTCAAATATTTATGCTTTCTTGGATTTTTCTTGGGGAGGAAGAAAGAGGTGGGGTCAACCACCAACCCCCAAAATAAATGCTTTACAAAGTTCTTGCTGAAGCACCTACAAAAGCATAGAAGAGGGATTTGCCTTTGCTCCTGTTGATTCCCTGCTTTACAGTCTACCAAAATAGGTTATACATTTTCTTTACTCACAATACAGCTTTTAAAATCAGAATTTTAATACATCTGATTAATTCCTTTTTCTATATTTACATGCCTTTTATTTCTTGTTTTCACTCACTTTTTTTTCTGCTTTGGGGCACAGATGAGGGTGACCGATCAGGTTAGCAACGGTAGAAGGATGCTTTGGAATATTTTAGAAAATGTTTCAGAAAGTGAACATTTTCCAAGAGGGGGGGAAAAAATATGTGAAAAAATACTAGTGGTTTATTTCAGCCTGAACAAGAATGGATCCATGTGCTTTCACTGTCATGATCTTGATAGACAGGAGAGTTTATTTCAATGCTTTACGGTAATGTTCTTGCTAATGATGCTCTCTCATGAGCATGTAAAGGATATGACTATACCATCTCTTCTGACTCTAAATTTATCTCAGTTTCCATGAATTTTCAGAGCTCCAGAAATTACTATTAGTTGCCATATTCTTCCACCTGATTCCAGCTGCTTGCTAAATGGATTGGAGGTGGGAAGTGATTCTGGTGCTTCAAAGCTCACTGATGGGCATTTTGGTCCCCACCATCGTCAAGTGGTGACAACAGCCCTGTGATCCCAATTTCCAAACCAACCTTACTCTCCTCTTGCTACAATATGCCCCAGCCATCTCTGGCTCTGCTGCTGTTCTTCATGCCTTTATCACCATCCACGTCACATTGTGTAGAGCTCCTGGGTCCCAGTGCATCAGCAGGTTTTGGCAATGCATCAGCAGGTTTTGGCAATGCATAAGGAGGTGCTCCAAGGAGCTGCAGGGAAGGGGGCTATTAGCACTTGTCTGTTCTTGAGACTCAAGGACATATTGCTGAAAGAAGGATCTAATGTAACAAGGACTTGCTTTCATTCTTATGCCCATCCCCTATTTTAACGATATTTGAAAGTCTCTGCTGGTCCACTCCGTGGAAAGCCTTGGGATTTTGCAGGTGTTAGGACAGCAGGAGTTTTAAAATGATTTGTACTCTGTCTCTGTTGCTGTTGAAATCACCGGTCAAAGTCTTGCTAACATTGCCAGGCTCAACACCAAGCACTTTAGAAGAATCCCACCTTTGCTTCAACAAATGCAGTTTGTGCTGAAAATGAGCAGAAAATGTCCATTTCGCAGCTGTGCCCCTTGCTTTGCAGCCGATGAGTGGATGGCACGTCGCTTGCCTCCAGCTCTGATTTCCAGCAGACGGGGATCTGGCTCAGCACGCAGTACTGAACAGTGCTGCCAGCCCCATGCTGAGATGCACTGTGGGGATGGACGTGAGTCAAGAGGCTTAGACCCCCCCAGCCCTGCAGGCGCTACCTCCTCGCCAAAGCACCCCAGGAATGAGCAAACCTATGCGAAATGCAGAAGCAGCTCATAAACACCTGAAGTCATTTTCAAAGGGCAGATATATAAACTAACATATTACTATTGCACAGCGATATCTGTAATTTATTTCAAGTGATCAGCCTGTAATTTGAATTATTATTTCAATTTTGAATATCTTTTCATTTAAAAAAAATACAGTGCATGAATATTTATTGTCCTCAAAGTAGAGCTTAGCTACGTCTTGTTACTTGATGTCTCTTTAAGTTATCCCTGACACTAGGCATGTACAATGAAAAATATATGCAGCATGTATGGCTGTGGCTGGGAAACAGAATTTCCTCCAGTAGAATTTGCCTCTGGACAGACGTGGTTAAAGTCACCTTTCTGCCTGCCGGAGCAGATGGGCTCCTGTAGTCTCTGACTTCCCTGGGCAATGCAAGAAATTATGAGAGGCAGAAGCGGGACCTGCGTTTCTGCATTATTCAACTTTGTATCCTCTCCCAGTTGCTATTAGAAATGGTTGGTCAGTTTTTAAAGTTGGGGGTTTTTTTTAACAAAATTAAATTTTCCATGGGAAAAGGTGTTTTTTTCCCCCTGCATTTTGATTCCTAAATTAGGAATGTAAAATCAAAAATCGGTTACAAACAAAAGTAACCTCAGTTTTTATTAAATATTTTCAGTTTGCTGTAAAATCAGTGTTTGGCTTCCGGGAATACATGTATTGTGAAGGAAAACATTGCATTTATTTTTGGGGCAGGTACATTCAATTCCATTTTTTATGAATTGTCTAACACCAGCAATTAAAATAGGAAAGATGATTGACATTTCCCTTGCAAAAGCTGCAATTTTCAAGCAGCTCAGCTCACTTTTGAAGTTGTTGATTCATCTTTGACCTAGTGGAGGGACACATTTAAACCAGGCTTTATTTAGGGTCCTGTTTAATCCCGCATTGAGCATGGAGGGTATTAAGACCCCGTGAGCTGTGTTACTGGGGTGGCAGGGACCTTGCTGGGGTTTTTATCTCTAACTACGCACTGCGAGGAGTTTTCCTGAGCTCAGAGGAGCTGCTCAGGGGGAATAAAACGGAGGACATCGAATAAATCGCCGCAGGATCAGGCTCGCTGTGCGTAAAGCACTGTCGTAAGCAGTAATGTTTTCCAGGTTCACGGCCTCAGCTAGCTGCAGCTATCCGCCGAGCATCTTTTTAATCTGTTTTGACTCTTGCAGTATTGACAGTGTTGCTTCTAAAACACAGTATTTTGGGAGGAATATTTTCTTCTAATGTTTTTCTCCCCCTTGCAGTTTCTAAGTGGAAAGGACAGATGTTTATTTGCAAACCGGTGAAGAATACTGTGGTATTTTCCTTTTTTCTTTTTTCCCCTAGATATTTTTTGGCACAGCTATGAAGTAATTTTTAAAAAATATATAATAGTCGCAAATGCTTAAAATTCTGCTGGTGTTGTGGTTCCCAGAGGGACCTCTCCCAACTGCAGCCCCCATGTGCTGCTACCATGAAAATCTCCTATTTTCCTCTAAACTCTGGCACACCACATTCCATAAAATTTGCACAAAAAGTGTCTTTATTATAAGCAAAATCTGGTCAGTCAGGTATTTAACTGTATCAATAAACATGCCAATAGAGCTGACATTCCCTTCTCAGGGAGAGCTGGAGGGTTGTTTTAAATATATCTATGGAACATCCCGAGGGCTGGTTTACAATGGAAGTAGGAAAGGGGGGAGAGTATATTTAGCTATTTGTTGTCTCTGCAAGGAGATATGCAATATGTACACATTCAAACAGGTTTATATCCACATGCCTGTAATTATCTGGTCTTTCTCTTCTGAACATGAAACTTCAGGATTGTAGTGGTCCGCAAGCCTCACGTTAAAACATTATGCCTCTGTCTCTGCTGATAAGAGCATTTCCTGTATTTAGGCATGGTTTAAACTGAGCTTTCCATGTGAAATAAATGGTTATTTCATAGGGGTATGATTCCTATGTCATGATAAAGCTCATTTGCAAAATATGCCATCCCATGTCCAAACAGCCAAAACTCAGTTCCAGATTCAGGCATTTTCTCAGATGCCAAACGAGCAGGTCCAGCCACAGTAATTACAGCAATATTCTGACCCGAACACCTGGGGACACCAAAATGTACTGAAACCTGTATTTATGTCTGACATATCATTTTAGATAAATTGTCAGTGACAGGTACATTATTCAACTGCTATCTTATATTTGACATATGATAAAACATTTTTAAGTGCTTGGATGTCTTCTAGTGAAAGATGTTGTGAAAGTGCAAAGTGTTGTGGTTATATTGAATGTGAAATAAAAATAAAGGGTGTTGTATTTTGGCTCTTCCTTACAGGAGGCAAGGAGAGGAGAATATTTTTATGTTAAAAATAATTTGCAATCCGGAAATAGAATGATGCAGCATAACAAAACAAAATTCCTTTGCAAGCTTCCCAGTAGAATATATATTTTTTTTATTTAATGGAGTTAATCCTTGTTTGTTTACCTTCTTGATTATATTAACCAGCAAGGTATTGATTAAAGGCAGGAGTGTAGCTCATGCTAATTATATTTAAACCCCCTGAACCTGTTTCTTTTTAGTGAGAGATGATTACAATAAACACACCTGCACCATTTTACAAGCAGGCTCGGTCCTGGCTTGGGATACCACGCTGCTGGGAAAAGCCAGGACTTAACCTTGCTTGCGGACGCCTTTGTACAAAACGTTTTTTCCCAGCAATCTGGGAGCTTCTGTGTGCAAGCGTGCGGGCACGCTGCATCCGTGAGGGTGCTGGTTGTGGGAGGAGGACAGCTCTGGAGGGACTGGAGCAAGCGGCTTGTTGGGTCTTGATTGAAAATTGAAAATTATTAAATGCTACAGTTGAATTCCCTATATCTCTCAGTGTATAAAGCAAAGGCTAACCATGCTTATATGTGAGCGTGTGTATGCTTACATTAACATCTGCACCGAGCGTGGCAGTCAACGTCAACTGACTCTAAAGTACCCGTTCTGGTGTTAGCCTAAACCAGTACAAACCGTTGGCCCTGCCAGTTTATACATGCTCAGGAGCTGCTGTCTTGTTATCTTGGAGCATATAAATATTCTCAGAGAAACTAGACTCTCCTTCTGTGTGCTGAGTTTAGATTGATATGCAACAGATTTAAAAAAAAAATACTAGCCAAAGCTAATTCACCGCAGCAGAGTGGTTTGGGGAGATAACATCTTATATTCCTGCTGTTTAATTAAAACCAGATTTTTATTTGCCATACCTTTTAATTAAAGAGGAACAAGATATTTGCCCTCCTAAGGCATCTGGTTGAGTTTATGAAATCTGGGGGGGGTTTGTTATTTTTCATTTTAGTTTGAGATTCAAATGCACCAATCCACTCCACCACAGCTTTTATCGAAGGGAGGCTAGACAGCTTTCTCCTCAACTCTGGAGGCAGAGAGACATTCCCCTCCGGATTCAAGCTGATCTGCTCACAAAGCAGGAAAAAAAAAAGCCCTCCCTGCAGCTGTGAAATTGAGCTAGCAATAAGTAGTAAGGTAACAGAAATCACAAAGCAAAAGAACAGGAAAAAAAGAAAATCTGAGTAAGCCAAAAACCCCTTCCATTGCTGTTTATTCATGGTCTTAAATTTATTTAAGCAGTGAGAGAAAGTATTTTTTAAAATACTTATTTTGCATTCATGTGCTAGCCAAGAATTAAAACAAATTCCCTGAATTCAATGCAGTTTTCTAACTGTTTTTATTGCTTTCAAAAGATCAGTATTTGTATTAGTTAGGAATTTGGTCTCACTCCTAACTATTTGTGCTAAACACCTTCAGAAGAGAGGGTGCTCGGCTCTTCCTTAGATAATGTTCAGTTTTATGAACTCTCTCAAAAGATAAGGGCAGCACATTTTAACATCAAAATAACCAAGGTTAAGATCGCTACAGATTTTACTTGAATGTTCCAAGAGAAAGTTATTTTGATAGGGTGCAGTTCTTCCTCTGCGGCACTTAAGATACCTTGAAAGTTGGTAATTTATATTTTTTTTTTTATCAGCAAAACTTTAAAGGGTTTGCTGACTTCTTTCACTGATTTAATTTTGCAGTTTTATAGGATTTTTAAGTTACTATTGATTTTTAATGTTATTAATTCAATTCACTGGGAAGATACCAACCGTGTATTACTTTCATTTTGCGAAGCAGTTCAGTTTCAGCGCTGGCTCGGAGTCGCGTGTTTTGCTGATGTTTTACCCCATGGAGAATAGCTGGGCTGTTGAAGAGCTGTGCCAGGATCAGTTCATGAAGATGTAAGAGTCAATAGAAGAATATAATGTGGAAAAGGAAAATAGAGTTCTTGAAACACCTTTTCTGATTTTTGTTTGGCGTGAGGATTTTTCACCCCCTGGAAGCAGATCCGTCATTCTGCTGGGGCAGTGTAATGTTTCTAAGCCTGAAGTTTTCATACTGTCATGATGCTGCAGAAATCCTAGCCCGTGGTGTCAGAAGGATAGTTAGATAGTATCTATTGGAAACTTACTGATAATATGGAATTACCTTCCTGGAAAAGGTTGATTTAAGAGTGTAGCACGTGTTTCAACAGCAGAAAGGAAAACTGATCAGCTACTTAATGTAAGGTGTTGATCCATCAAAACACAGGAGTCTATCCTTTGTACTAATACTCGCTGAAATCAGCTCAACCTAAACACACGCTTATATTTAAGCATGCACTTCATCATTTTCCTGGGCTGCTGGATTGGGACTAAAGAGCAGAAATGCTGCAAACCAGCCTGTTAGGTGGGCAAAAATCTGTGCAAAGGCTTGTGCTAGCTGGAAAGTTTGCCTCAGTATTGCAAGCTTGCTATTGCAAACTTGTCTTGCTGTATCACCCAAGACTCTTAAATACGGTGGTGACTTTGGGTGGGTTGGTGTGTACCTCCACAGGAGGAGGGAAATGCGGGATGAGGGAAATGAGTACGGTATTAGAAGTATCTGATGTGATTTAGACAGCGTGAGGAGAGAGGTGCTTGCAGCAGGGAGTGTGCAAGTCGAAAACCTTGGGAATTGCGGGTCTGAAATGCAGGTACCTGAATAATGAGAGGATTTAATGTTTGTTGAAAACCAGGTCTCAGATTAGCTCACTGGTTGGGTCTAGTGCTATAACATCCAATAATGGTTGCTACAGTTCATATAACTTTATTGTCCTCCGGAGAACTGTGTAAATGTTAGCTTGGGAAATCTCTCTTGCATGCTCAAGCAGGATGTGTGTGTGCGTGCACGCCTGCATGCGATTCAGCATAGGGGGTATCAGGATCAGGTTCCCCTCTGAGGAGCTTTGCGGCCATTTAGCAAAAGTCCCTCTCTGGGAATCCCAACTTAAATCTTGCTCCGTGACCTAGGAAATGGGTTTTTGATAAACCTCATCTGAGAGCATGATTTGTCACTGGAGGGGCAGTCAAGAAGGAAACCTGCTGGGCACTGAAATGCTGTGAAAACACTTGCTGCAAGGAAAGGTCCACCAGGCTGATGTCACTTCATGACTGATAATTGCTGATCTCTGTATGTGAAGTTTTATTATTCCCTCTTTTCCTATCCCACATTTCCATGAGACAGGGATGCATACATGAGTGCATGTGCGCACTCCAAATAGCCAAACCTGTGATTGCCCTTCCCATTGCTTTGCTCCATTTTCATTTGTGTACAGCAGTGTCTAACGGGAACTGCTTGGGCTAAAATTTTCCATGCTTGGTGTCTGCCTCAGCTTGATTATTTTTGGAAAGTGCTTTTGGAGGAGATGGCTTAGCCATTTGTGAGACTGTGATGAGAGAAAGAGGCGTCTCGCCACAGGGCAGGCAGTCTCCAGGACCAGAGCAGGGTGTGCAGGGAACGGCATGCTGCTTTCTGGGGATGTTCAAAATCAGTGGATGCTCTGTCTGTAGACTATGTATGCCAGCTTGTGCCATCTTGGCTTCCCCGGTTGCTGTGCAAGTACTACACTGATGTTTCTGAGCACTGAGACACTGCAGATGGGAGCATTGTGAGGCTAAATAATATTTCAGGCTCTTTCTCTATGCAAGATTTGCAAATCAGGACTTGGAGAGAGGGCAGAAAGATTCATTAAAATGGCTTCAGAAAGATAAAACACATGGGATTTGGTTGAAGAGGCATATACTATAATCTAATTGCAGAGATACATAGCTATGCATACACTTCATCTGTATTTTTTTAACAACCATTTCTGTTTGCTATGTTCCCCGAGGTGATCTGCTTTGCTGGGGCTGACCTGGAGCAGGGTTGCTCTCAGGAGTCATCCTCTGCTTCTGGAAGAGCGAGATTTTAATCTTGTACCACGAGAGGGCAGTGCCTGCAGCTGGATTTCCCTCCGCTCAAACACCCTCCCGGTACGCGGGCTTTGATTGTTGGTGCAAAATAATATCTGATTTTGTTCCCTCCCCCGCCCCCTTTTTCCCCTCTCCTGGCAAGAAATTACTCTTGAGATTGGAATAACTTTGGCTCTGGTGTTTCCCTGTTCAAATGCACTTGGACTTAAGCAAACAGACTGGGTGGGAGTTAGACACAGTGGTTGTAAGTGCACTTTGTTCCCACAAAAGGAGCTAATGTGGCTTGGGAGGCTCTTCCCAAAGGTCAGAGCTTGCTGGTAAGCCCTATGGAAATATTCTGGGTCCATACACATGGATTTATTGAGGGTACCCAGTTGGGAAAGGAGGACAACGTGTTGGATTGTTGTAAGGGGACTTCCACAAGGCATTTAGGATGCTGACTATATATATTTAACCTCCTCTTGAAAGCCAATACTGACTACTTGTTTGCCTCCCTACATGTGCAAACTGACTATCTAGCTCCAAGGAGTGTCCACAGGGAGAGTCCAAGGTCCTGCTTTGACCAAGTAGTTGGCCCTGGCCAAGCTGCTCTATGGCCATGCAAAGGGAACAGACTCCTTGCCTTCCTTGCAAATTCTGACCTAGGAGCAAACAGCTGCTGCTGCAGATCCCAAGGCCCCACAGGACAACAGTACCTATAAGAAACCCTCAGGCAGTTGTAATTTCCTCCTGCTGCTTCCTTGGGCAAGCTTCTGGGGTCATATCCCATGCCTTTACACCAGCCCATGGTCGACACAGTGAGAGCATGGCCCACTGCCCAGGAAATCCTGCACAAAATGAAGGTTGGTTGTTCTGAAGGTGAATGAAGGTTGTGATGAAGTGCCAGTCATGTGAATAACACATCAGCTGTTGGGCCAAGAAAGTGGCCAGTGAAGCTGGGTAAGAAATACAAACTGTTAATAGCAGAACTGCTGCTGCTTCTACTTCACCAGATGGTTTTACGTGGACTGAGATTCACATGCAGAGACCTGCAAAGCTGTATGAGCACAATGTAGGAACTGCCACCAGCCACCATATGGCACCAGCTCTGGCTGCCATCCCACCTGCAAGATCCAGGTCAGACCATGGTGGTAGCACTCTTAGGTCCAGGGAGTTTCAGCATAAGAGGTACAGAGAAACTTTATTCTTCTCTGCAACAGGAAGGCATTGAAGAAAAGACTACCTGGGAGTTCCTTTGTTGACTGTCCTGCTCCCAAGGTACTAAATGTTCCTATTATTTGAGGAAAAACATTGTGTTTCCTGATCAACTGATGCTCAGCATCTGAAAAGGGACTGGTATGAAGACACAGTGCTTGGTGTTTAGCTTAGGGCAGAGGTTTAACACATCCATTCCCTGCAGTTCAGCCTCCTCCTCCTAAACAGATCTAGCAGAGTGTGTATGGTTGTATGAGCAGAGACAGCTACAGCCTGGGGTAATCCATCATCATGACAACAGCTGTGGAGCCATGTCCGACCTTCAGAGATTGTTATCCATTTGCAAACTGGAACTAGCCACTATGTCTGATCTTGCATTGCTGGAGTGAGATTTGGAAAGACAGCCATGAAGTGCAGCAGGATGATGTGCAGGACTATGTACAAAGCCAGTGTAAGGCCATCTCCTCTCATCCACCAGGAATGAGGCTGTGGTAGGGGCCTTCTTCAGACATCTTTACAGGATGCAGCTAACACTGGAGCCTCTTCTGCATGAAATGGTGGCTGGCTACTGAAATGCAATAAAAAACATCATTGTGCAGTTGAGCTGTTTCTTCATACTGAGAGATTTCTGCCTGTTAGGACCATGTCTTTCTTCATAACAAAATGTTGTGGTGCCACAACGCTTTGCTGTTGGGGTCTAGCCTCCTTTCTGAAGGCCCTGTCCTGAAAATTTCGGCACAGTCAACCAAACACTTGAAGAGCACCTTGCAAAGTGTCCAACTTCTGTACAGGCAATATGGGAGTGACCCTAAGAGGGTTCTCTTTAAATCAGGGCTGTGGCTGTGGGTTACTGGAAGGCAGTCCTGCTTCTCATTCATTTTCAAATCTTGAACACCACAGGTCAAGTAGCTTGTGAATCACAAGTTCTTCAGTGGCCAAGCTCTGGCAACACTTAAGAAGCAATATGAAGTTGTCCAATTGTCCAGTCTTGTTTCAGGTGAAATATGAAAGTCCTTTTTCCATGCTGGCATAGTAGGGCTCTTGGAAATGAACCTTGCTACGGTGGGTCTGTGGCAAAAAAAGGAAAAGCAAATTGTCCCTTCACCCCCAGGCCTGTCCTTTAAAGAAACTAGCAACATCTTCTCAAAAGAACAACTCCTCTCTTTACAGTGGGGATGTTCCAGAGTTTCCAAGCTGATGAAGGAGAACCATGGTGTATTGTTTCAGAAAGAGTCAGTAGTTTAGTTCTTGAGGAAGGAAGGTGTAACAAATCATTCTCACTTTTCTTGGCAAGGACCCTGGTGAGCTGGAAGCAGGGACCGTGTTTCAAGTGAACAATTCTTCTGCTGTTGATGGGCCCCTATGCTGGTCCTCAGAGGTTGCAATACGAGGGTACCATTCCTCAGCACCTCCTGGCTTCCTTCCATAGGAGGTTTGGCCATTGAATTTCTGGTGAGAGGATCCTGCTGCTTTGTTAAAGGACAAGGAAAAAGCAGAGCTGTTCTGTGCTGCGTTGCAAAGGAAGCAGAGCTGAAAAGACCAGGAAGGGGGGAGCCTGACTCTCAAACCAGGGAGGTCATTGAAAGCTGCTTTGAAAGTCAGTGTTCTCCTTTCGGAACATGCTGATGGAACTGAGGAGCCTCGCATAGGCCTCCATCTTCATAAAGTCATCTTAAAATCTTGATCTCTGCTAAGGTGTAATCTACTGTGTATGGGCTGCTGTACAATTAGGTTGTGTGTGTGTGTATAACAGAATCTATATAATTTATGGGAACTCTATAGTTGTTGTTCCTGGGATAAAATTTCAGGGTTCAAGAGGTGAGATGAAGAAACAGAAAAATGAGGGTAAATATCAGAAGTAGTTCCCTGGCAGAGAATCACATTGTGCTGCCACTCAAGCCTGTTGACAGGAGACCAGAAAACTGGGCAAACTGCTATCAAGCATGACACAGGGAATGAGCCAGAACTGGCAGGAGAGAAGATGGGTGGACATGGAGCATGTCTGCACACAGCAATTACCCTGCATTGACGTGGAGTGTAAAAGTAGTGCACAGAAATCATTGCCCCCCTGGGTCTTTCTGCCTTATAGTTCACTTCCAGGAGCTGAAGTGCAGTCAGAAAAAGGCAGGCTTATTTAAGAACAAATGTGCCCAGACCTGGAGCTGTTCAGGAATGGCTGTCCTGGAAAAACTCCCTGAAGGGCCAAGTTGCCTTTGTACCATTCAGCAAGAAGAGGACCATAGCACCAGCTTGGCTTCCTTCAGCCAGAGAGAGCTGATACCCTCTTCATTTGCTTTCATTCATCCCAAATGAATGGGATCATCAGAGAGGATGAAACAGACTGATCTGATGGCTTGACATGTTCACCATTTTAGCAGCCAGCTGCACCCAAATGATTTAACAAGACATCACCCAAGAAGCATCCTTTGGTTTAGCACCTTTGGCTGGTGCATCAGCTGTAACAGCCTTTCAGACTCCAGGTAGCTTGAGGAGGGCAGACAGAGGTGGACTGTCTCCTCCGGCCAGCATAAATCAAATGTGGCTCCACTGAAGGTGATGGAACGATACCAGTGTCAAAGCAGAGTGTGCATGAGGAGAAATAGCTTCACCAGATTTAATGGTGGCAATAAATGTATTGACTCCTACTTACTGATTCAAGAGCCAAGGATTAGAGTTTTAACTCCTGAAAGGAACATTTTTATTTCTGGTTTTGACTTCAACCCAAATCCCAGTTCTTACGTATCATGCTGCAGGATTTATTTGCTACAGTTTTTCCAAACTTAGAGTCATCATCAAATTCCAGCAGCCTGTTCCTCAAAGTCATGCCTTGTGCAACGATTCCTTGACAGCAGCAGTGATAGGTGGGAGTGCCTCCACAGGAGTGTGTTTCACAGAGCTTGCCAGCCTGCAGATCACAGGCCAGCTGCACTCAAACAGCTGGCAAGTCCCGTGGTGGTGTTGGTGAAACTGGGCTGCAGAAATCTCAGCAGATATTTCTGTCTTTCCTGGCATTGTTGTTTGAGCATGGAGCATCAGTGGTGGGAGTCTGCATATCAGAGGAGGACTTCAGCTTTAGCTGACAGCTACAGCTAAAGCCTTCCTTAGCTGGAGTCACCACGTTGAGGAAAATCTCTTTGTTCCAGGACAATTCTTCCTGCTTTTGTCATTAGGATGCTTTTGGCACTAATGTAATCTTCAGATTAGTTGTTGGTCCACAGCAAGAAGTGCACGAACCTGAGACATTGCCCAACATTACCTTTATATGAGTGTGCTTTCCTGCTGCTACTGCACACACCCAGCCTGCTTCAGAAGTAATTATCTAGGATTTCTTGGCTGCAGCAAAGGGCAAAGAAAGAGATTTCTGCTTGTAACCAGGTGCCTTCAGCAAATGTTTATTTGTTTCATAACTTGGCATTATTGTCTTGTATCCAGCACAGACCTCTGCTGCATTGTAAAGAAGGGCAAGGCAGATAGTCCAGTCTCTGATACCATTGAAACGAGGGATATCTGGAGCCAGGGATTTTGGACACCCAAAATTAGCTTGGTGTGAAGGACCTTTTATAACAGATATGTTCCCAAATGGAAGCTATTCCACTACTAGCCATGACAACACTAGAGATGCTGTTGTTGCTCCTTGATGACTACAGTGACCTGTGGGGTCTGTCTGAAAGCATCTTGGAGGGATGAGTCACAGCTCCCTGTTGCCATCAATAAGGACCCTGGAGAAATATACATCCTGATGAAAACTTGCAGAAAGCCCTGTTGGGTCTATTTGGACACTTTCTAAATAGCTGGCTTGATTCAGCCCTCCCCTTCCCATGTTGACACAGATAGTGCCATTTTTGCAGACACAGGATGGTAGTGTTATCTCAGGAGATAGGGACATGCAGATCTTTGCATTTCCCATTGGTGCAGAGCTGCAGGCTGGCAACCAAACTGCATAGATGGCTCAGCATCACGTCTTGGGCTGTTGAAAGAGCTTCCTCTGGCCAAAGGTGCTGGGGGCTGTGGCATTGGGATAGCCTGCTACCCTTGGTCTGCTGTGGAAAGGCTTTTCCGGCTTTGGAAAAACAGCGCATGGCTATTCCTGCCCCTGCATGCCTCAGTGAAAGCATGGGTCCTGGGTTACTGAGTGTGACTCTGAGATACGTACGGAGGTCTCTCAGCCCTGGGAGGATGTCTGTGGTCCCACTGATGAGACTGAGCCTGCCTTAATCTCGCCAGGAAGGTGGCAATGTGACGACTGCTCCCAGGTGTGCTGCAGAGCTTAGAGGCAATGGGCTGGATGGTTTCATTTCCTTTAGGTCCCAGCCAGGTGCTTGGGGATCCTGGACCCAAGCACCAAAGCATCTCTGACCACCCATTGCTGCTAACTGTGACACTTGTGCCACCTTCAGTGACACAGAGGATCAGCATTGCCAGAGCAGGTGGGAGGGAGGGAGAGTGTCAGGGTGGCTTTTTCTTGGTTAGTGTGCCATGCTCCTTTACAAAAGGTCAAGCAGTCCCTCTGGAAAGAGATGGAGAAAGCCTCCTTTTATTTGCCTCTGTCCTGCTATTTAAGAGTTAAGAGTTTGAATTCATGGTTGTATAAGTCTTACTCTTTGAGGTAAAGATTAAGGCGCATCTCCCTCAGAGCAGTGGCCTCCTCTGGGTGCCATCACAGGTACTTTCCTAGAAAAAAAACAGCCTCCTGCTTCTGTCTCCCTGCCAGGCAAACCTGGATCATATTATTTTCCCACCCTTTCATGAGTACAGAGGCCACCAGTGAGCAGTTGTGGGCCAGCAGGAGGATAGTGAGGAGACCCCGCCCATGCCCATCACTTG
Source organism: Aptenodytes patagonicus (assembly GCF_965638725.1). Taxonomy (NCBI): domain Eukaryota; kingdom Metazoa; phylum Chordata; class Aves; order Sphenisciformes; family Spheniscidae; genus Aptenodytes; species Aptenodytes patagonicus. The sequence continues at coordinate 32,863,687 of NC_134954.1, forward strand.
ACCTGCTGGTCTTGCACAGGGGCCTCTCAAGGCTTGTGGGTCCCATCAATCTCATATTGCTTTCGTGTGAGTGGGTAGTCACTAGGGATTTAAAGTACCTCTCACTCTCTCCACCACTGAGCTTTGCTAAGCTCAGACTGTGAGATGAGCTGAAGCAGGATGATAACACAGACCTAGGTCTTTCAGGATGCAGAAAGGTGGACTCATATCCAAAAGATCAAGAAAGCATTGGGAGTGCTGCACTGATACACTGTACGTATTGTGTGGCCCCATCTGGAGCGCTTTAACGTTGCAGGAAAAATAGAGGTGGCTTCAGTATTACTAGCATTGCAACCCAACTGGAGGTCCCAGCTGGGTTCCTACGAGGCATTGCCCAAGAGCACACAGCAAAGCATTTGTGGGTTTGGAGGGACTGTCAGGTAAACAAAGGAGCAAGAGGAGAGTGGATCAACACGTCAGTGACGTGCCCCAAGTCATGCAGATAAAGTAGAAACAGGAACCTCAGCCATGTGCCCTGATTTCCCAGCCAGGTCTGTGTCTGCAGGACCTGCTGCATTTCTAGCAAAGGAGAGTGACAGATTTGGGAAAAAAACAATTATTTCATATTTTAGAGATTGTAGAGGTTTATATTATTTACTTATTCAGGTAAAATCCAATAGGTATTTTTGTGGTGGGTTTTTGTGTTTGTTTGTTGTTGGGGGGGGGGTTTTAACCAAAATGAGTAGAGAAGTAAGTAAAAGTGGAAAATTGTATTTCCGGGTGTTTTTTTTAAGGTTTTCACCTTTTCAGGCACTGTTTCCTGTAAAAATTCATGCAAGTGTCTTAAGTGAGTGAAAAAGCAAAGAAAGACAAAAGTTTTGAGATGAAATGTTTTATTCTAAGTTGACTGAAATACATTGTTGCATCTGAGATTAAATTCCTTCTTTTATTTTGACAGAAAAATTGAAAAGGTAAAAAGGTTCTTTTCAGTTTTCCCCTCAAAGGCCCCTCTTCGTTTTTGCTTCCCCCCAAAACCATTAGCTCCTGACATGGTTTTTCTTTGTAGAGATCAAAGCTATGAGGAGAACTAATCAGTACATTAAAATAAATACATTCTCTTTTATCTAGATCTAGCATCCTACCTGCTAAGAAATGCCATGATAAAGTACATTAAGGCAGAATGGTTTCAGATCTCTGAGTGCACTAGCAGGGTGTTAGAGAAGTGTGCAAGTGTACAATGGCTCTTTACCAAAAAATTGATTCAGAGCCTTTACAGTATAGGACTGACAGGGAAAAAAAATGTATTCAACAGACAAACACAATGTTAGCTTTAGGGTACACTCAGGTAATATGGGAGAATTATGTCAGAAACAGCTATAGGCTTTTCTTCACGGTTTTATTTTTGCTAATATGAAAACCCTCATTATTACCATGGGCTGCAGAATAGGATGGCTATTCTGTGAAAACAACTCCAGTAATCATTTTCCAAGTGTGAACACACTTCTTTGCCTCTCTATTTTGTTGCAGGAGGAATGTGGGTGGCATTTCAAGTTGGAAGAGTTTATCAGAGCCTTCCTGATTGTCGCTGGAGCAGCATCAGGTTGCTGGCATTTGCTCAAAAAATCACAAACCAGAAACATTATTGTAAAAATGGTAAAAGCCAGCTGCTTTCTTTGCATGAGCATTCAAACTGACATGTGCAAGGGGTGTAGAGGAGATGGTGCCGCAGTGCTAGCAGTCACTGGCCTTTTGATGCCAAAATGCCTTGGACTCAGACCTCCCAAAGTTGTCACACTGGGAGGAAGGCATGAGAAATTTTGGAGAGACACACAGATAGAAAGACCTGTGTCTCACCTCCTGACAGCTGGGCCTTTCATGGTCTCTGTGCTCTAAATCACTGGTGACTTTTAGTTATGGCCGTGGACATCTTAAGCCAAGTAATAGGTTGCAACAGGTGGTGCTTATTTCTTTCTTGTGATCAGGGGTGCGTTTTTCCATGCATTGGAAATGTGATTTAGACACTGTTCTCATCCAGTGGAAGAGAAAACGTTGCTGTGATTGTAATGACACTGATTTTTAATCTGTTTTGTTATTTTCATGCAAGAGCAGTCTATCAGTGTGTGAGAAACTAGAAGAAAGAGAAGCAGAAGTCCCCACACAGCAATGAATTAACACCAAAAGAGGCTGGATGCTGGACATGTGGCAAGAAAGCTATCTGTGACATTAAGTAAAGTTGTAAGTGCCATGCTTTTGCTTGCAGTACTGAGAATTTAACAGCCGGTACCCAGTAGTCAGGTCATCAGGTTTTGCAATAAGCTGCCTTTAAAGATCTTTCTTTTGGGTACCGCTTAATCCCACTTTACCCAAGACAGGCGGGCTGTCAGATCTGCACAGAACAGAAGGGAGAAAGGAAAACAAAGTAAAGACATACCACATGAATTTAAAAACACTTAAATTAGCATTTAAGACATCAACTATTCAGCCTCTCTAGAAAAGCAGCGTCATTCATTTAGATCTTTCCAAGTGGAGCTCTTCAGAATTACTAGTTAACTAGAAGCCTGACAAAAGAGTTGATAACTATGAGAGCCATTTGTGTTGTTTTAAAACCTGTTTATCTATTAAAGGTGGAGGCAGCTGGAAAATAAAATATAAATGTTCTCTGTAGTCAAGAAAGTTGTGATCAGGATTCAGTTTCCCAGGCATGTAGCTAATGGAAATTAATAGGAAAGGAGAAAAGACTTAATTAACTTTTCCTTTAAAGTAAACTGATTGCTTTTTTCCCTGTAGGCTTTGTCCCTTTGACACTTCTCTGTGAAATGAAAGGGAAACATTCCTTGGAATGACTTTTCTCTACCTATGCTGCATTTTTTGAAGGCTGATATGCTTCAAGGCCCATTTCCAAAAAGTGACAAAATCCAAAGGAACTTATACTGCAAAGGGACAGAGTTAGAAAGGTAGTTAATTACCTTACAATGCAAAGTGCCAGGAACTACTGAAAATCCCCCTCTGCTCCTCCCTGCATTGCTAAGTAACACAAAACCTGTTGCTTTCTATCTGAGACTTGAGGCCCCGTGTTGGACACTTGGGCAATTTCCCATCTTCACCATATGGTGGACTGAGGAAGCAACATATTCTGGTGGAAGCAAGCACAAAGTTCAATCCCACATAAGTCAGGATTAAGTACAAGCCAAATAGAAAACAGAATAACAGTCCTTCACTTTAAAATAGAAATAATTATATAAGAACGTAAATTGCAAATAGGCATTTGCTCCCCTATACTTTGAAACAAACCTGAAATTTGAGTGCACTGTCTTGTGTATCCTGGTTTTCTGTGTTAAACTGTAATACCTCTGAGAAACTCTTGGTTACTTGAACATATGTATTTTAAGAAATGAGATTCTGCTTATGTTCAAAGCCGGGTGTTTTTCTCAGTCAGGTACAAGCTAAGGAAAACTTGTGAAGAAAATAAAGAGATTCTCTACAGGCTCCATCAGTTTGCATTATAAAAGAACAACTTTGTACAGAATCAAAAAAGAAGTCCAAAAATGTATTCTGAGAATAAACAAAATCATTAATCTTGTTTATAAAAGGAACCATTCCCACGAGCTTAGTAAGTTGTTCTTTTTTTTTTCCTTTTTCCTTTTTTTTTTTTTTAAGAAAAAGATCCTTAAAGTTAGAAGACAAGGTTGGATTTTTTTAATTGAGACATTACTTAGCTACTCTTTTTTTAAGATGGAGTTGTGTGTTGTCAGAGCCATTTGAATGTGACAAGTGGATATTCAAAAGCAATTGGACCGATTCACTCCTCCTGGTAACCCAAAGCATAGCTGTGATCCCCAAAAATACAACCCTTCGTTCACTCACCGCTTGTATTCCAGGTTGCCCGCTGTTGGCTTTGCACACTATTCTTCAGGCACTGCTCCACATAGGATTTGGGATCGCATCCGGAGAGGATGATCTCACCAAGGAGAGCGATGTAGGCAATGGCCAGCCGGAGCGTGTCGATTTTGGAGAGGCGCTTCTCGTACGGGAAGGTTGGTACATGGCACCTGAGCTCGTCAAAGGCTGAGTTGATGTTGAGCATCCTCTTCCTCTCGCGGACGTTGGCGGCGTGCCGCTGGTGGAGGTGGCCGGGGGGCGGCGGCGGGGGCGGCGGGGCGGCGGGCCCCGGCGGCCGTGGGGAGCTGTCCAGTTCAGCACCCCCCGCCCGCCCCGCCACTCCCCCCGCCGGCTCCCCCATGGCGGGCGGGCAAGCAGGGGAGGGCCAAGGGAGGAACTGGTCTGGCAGGGAGGAGCAGTCCAGTAGGAAGTTGTCCAGGTGAGAGTTGGGATCTGCCTGGTCCCAGAAGAGAAATTCAGGAGTGGGGTCTTCCTGCTCAAAGCTGTAACAAAGTTCCTCCATCCTCTGCACCAGTCTGAAGCAAGCTAATGGAAATATTTACAACCTCAGACTAAACTGATCATCAGGAAAATGAGATTCTAATTTCATTAATACCTCCCACCCCCAAAAATACAAGGGCAGACAGTCCTGGTTGTGTCCTTGAGGAAGACTATCACAAAAGTTTCCCAGTTGCAAATCCAAGTGGGACTCATGATTTAAATACTTCATGGCTCCTCAGCAGGGGAATGATCCTATTCTTCTCCACTCAAAACTAATTAGTACACGTGTTTCTCTTTTTATTAGCTGTTGACTACAAAACAATACGAATGAATGTAACAAGAGAGAATGAATTTTCTATTGACTTTCTCCTGGAAAATCCATTGAAGCAGCTATTGAGTTCTTCCACAAGTTCAGTCTCTCCACTTGCTATTTAGAGTAGGGTTCACACAGGGATTTTGTTGTTATTGTCATTGGTTTTGGTTAGGAGTGGTTGGAGGAAGAAACAAAATATAGTCCTTTATCTTTTTGGTAAAGTGTTAATAGCCCCACATTCTCCTATGTCTGGACAAACAAAATGCTATTATAATGCTGTCAGAAACAGATGATTCTGCCCTCTTTGACAGCAGAAGCCAGTGGCCTCTTTTGTACTTCTAGCAAGAGAATGGTTGGGATAAAGATGTGGGATGCACTGCTGTGTTAAATTGGAACACAGTGGTACCCCATATTAAGTAAGCCAACACCACCTCATTTGTTTTTTTCCAGTTCAAACTTAAATTACACATTTTGTGGGCAATGCAGACATTCAGTGCTCTGCCTCAGACCATACTGCACACTGGAAAATAACAGCAGCTGTGATAACCACAATGGGTACAGTCCTAGAATGATGGACCAGGTGGGCCACGTCTTGAGAAGTGCTAGAAACTGGGAGAGTAGCAGGTGTCCATCATCACAGGGGTTCTGGACAAATGGGGTGGAAGGTGTTAAGCACTACCAGAACTTTAAAGCAAGTGCATAATATAAGTGGGTGCTTCAGTCTCTTTGATTTCCACATTACTTAATTGTGGAAACACCATGTTTAAATCCATTCAGAAGTAGTTTAAGTGATATTTTAAGGACTTAAATGAATGGAATGGAAACATGTTTTAAGTTAGAGAAAGCCTAAATGATTTTCCTGAAGCATGTCATAAAGAACTTTTATCAAGACACTTAATCAAATGCTTGACTTCATGCACAGACTCATGTTCTGCTGCTGTGTGAAGTTTCAAGAGACGTCTACTGTGAAGTTTATGAGACACAGACAGCTTCCTGATAGGACAGCTGAAAGCACAAATCTCAATGGCTTCAGATAAAGAGCCAGAGAGCAGAAAACAACCTGCATTTTCAATGGATCCAAAAGGATAGAATCATAGAATCATTAAGGTTGGAAAAGACCTCTAAGATCATCGAGTCCAACCGTCAACCCAACACCACCATGTCCACTAAACCGTGTCCCTAAGTGCCGCATCTACATGTCTTTTAAATACCTCCAGGGATGGTGACTCAACCACTTTCCTGGGCAGCCTGTTCCAATGTTTAACCACTCCTTCAGTAAAGAAATTTTTCCTCATGCCCAATCTAAACCTCCCCTGGCGCAACTTGAGGCCATTTCCTCTCGTCCTATGGCTAGTTACTTGGGAGAAGAGACCGACACCCACCTCGCTACAACCTCCTTTCAGGTAGTTGTAGAGAGCAATAAGGTCTCCCCTCAGCCTCCTTTTCTCCAGGCTAAACAACCCCAGTTCCCTCAGCCACCCCTCATAGGACTTGTTCTCCAGACCCTTCACCAGCTTCGTTGCCCTTCTCTGGACACGCTCCAGCACCTCAACGTCCTTCTTGTAGTGAGGGGCCCAAAACTGAACACAGTATTCGAGGTGCGGCCTCACCAGTGCCGAGTACAGGGGCATGATCCCTTCCCTAGTCCTGCCGACCACACTATTTCTGATACAGGCCAAGGATGCCATTGGCCTTCTTGGCTGCCTGGGCACACTGCCAACTCATGTTCAGCCGGCTGTCAACCAGCACACCCAGGTCCTTTTCTGCTGGGCAGCTTTCCAGCCGCTCTTCCCCAAGCCTGTAGCGTTGCATGGGGTTGTTGTGGCCGAAGCGCAGGACCCGGCACTTGTCCTTGTTGAACCTCATACAGTTGGCCTGGGCCCATCGATCCAGCCTGTCCAGGTCCCTCTGCAGAGCCTTCCTACCCTCGAGCAGATCAACACTCCCGCCCACCTTGGTGTTGTCTGCAAACTTACTGAGGGTGCACTCGATCCCCTCATCCAGATCACCGATAAAGATATTAAACAAGACCGGCCCCAAAACTGAGCCCTGAGGAACACCACTCGTGACCGGCCGCCAACTGGATGTAACTCCATTCACCACAACTCTCTGGGCCCGGCCGTCCAGCCAGTTTTTTACCCAGCGCAGAGTACACCTGTCTAAGCCGTGAGCCGCCAGCTTCTCTAGGAGAATGCTGTAGGAGACGGTGTCAAAGGCCTTACTGAAGTCCAGGTAGACCACAGCCACAGCCTTTCCCTCATCCACTAGGCGGGTCACCTGGTCATAGAAGGAGATCAGGTTGGTCAAGCAGGACCTGCCTCTCATGAACCCATGCTGGCTGGGCCTGATCCCCTGGTTGTCCTGCACATGCCTTGGGAGCGCTCTCAAGATGAACTGCTCCATAATCTTCCCCAGCACCGAGGTCAGGCTGACAGGCCTGTAGTTCCCCGGATCCTCCTTCCGGCCCTTCTTGTAGATGGGCGTCACATTGGCAAGCCTCCAGTCATCCAGGACCTTCCCCATTAACCAGGACTGCTGATAAATGATGGAGAGTGGCTTGGCAAGCTCCTCCGCCAGCTCCCTCAGCACTCTTGGGTGGATCCCATCCAGCTCCATAGACTTGTGAGCATCCAGGTGGCGTAGCAGGTCGTTAACTGCTTCCTCTTGGATTATGGGGGGTTCATCCTGCTCGCCGTCCCTGTCTTCCAGCTCAGGGGGCTGAGTACCCTGAGGATAACTGGTCTGACAATTAAAGACTGAGGCAAAGAAGGCATTAAGTACCTCAGCCTTTTCCTCATCCTCGGTGACAATGTTCCCCCCGCATCCAGTAAAGGATGGAGATTCTCCTTGGCTCTCTTCTTGTTATTAATATATTTGTAAAAACATTTTTAGTTGTCTTTAACGACAGCAGCCAGATTGCGTTCTAGCCGGGCTTTTGCCTTTCTCATTTCCTCTCTGCATGACCTAACGAGATCCCTGTACTCTTCTTGAGTCGCCTGCCCCTTCTTCCACAAGTGGTAAACTCTCCTTTTTTTCCTGAGTCCCAGCAAGAGCTCCCCGTTCAGCCAGGCTGGTCGTCTTCCCCGCCCGTTCTTCTTACGGCGTATGGGGACAGCCTGCTCCTGCGGATGATCAGGTCCTTCAGCTAACAATGACTTAGGATGCAGTCCTGGTAGCTTTGCCCTGTGAATAGGGGGATTTATTTTAAGATAAGACATAGGCTATTAATGACTCTTCTTAGTAACCTGGGATTTTGCCTTGTGGCAATTCTACCTGCTCCAGGAATTTAAGGCAACCGAAAACTGGCTGCAGGAAAGATTTTTGCAAAGAGTAGATGTGAGAAGGTTGCAGTGTATGAAACACTAGGACTATCTTTTTCCTTCTTGTGCAAATTGAACAAGAAACCCATTATCTGTAAATCTGCTTGACAAAGGAAAACACCAAGTGTGACAATACAGGGCAATAGCGGTTAAATAATGAGAATGTGTCTTGCTTTCTCTGGTCAGCTCAGGGTACAACTTTTGTACTAGTTTTGTACAAAGTAAATCAGTTGTCATGATACCAACATACCCAACAACAAAATATTGGTATTGTGAAAGTCCGTAGTGACAGACAGCTTCTGCTCCAGATGAATCCCAACAAGGGACAAGGCAGCTGGCTACAGGGCAGAAGGGGATGCGGGAGGGGTGAAAGGAATGGCCACAGTCACAGGTGGCAGAGCTGATATTTGAACTTGGGCCAATCAATGTGGAGTTCATTCTGCAATGGTTTCTTTTAAATTGTATCACTGTATTTCCCAGTGTCATGTACAAGCAATGTTCCCAAAAGAAAAAATTTACTACAGTCCCCATGGTTGGCAGTGGGGCTGCATGTCTGATCCCAGCAGTCCCTTCTACACCCTTGTAAGCAGATTTGGGCTCAGCTATGCAGAAAATGGGCAGCAGAAAAGCCTTCCTGCCGGAGCTCCCTACCTCTGCACGCTGCACCACCTCTACCCAAAACTCGTCTGCAGCACTGCTGCTGCATTGTTGGCCTCCCGTGGATGCTTTGCAGTTCCCAGGTTTCAGATTCTCTTTCAGATGCTTCTATGGCTCCCCAGTTTAACTGAGCACTTGGTAGTGCTCATTTGGCCACCTTAGGCACAAAAGTAAGACACTTGGAAATACCAAAATCAGCAAAAGAACAGCAGGTCCTCTCCTGAACAGAGCTCTGAAGGAGACAGTTGTTGTCTACCGGGAGCAATGGGCAGAGACAAGGAGGCTCAGCAAATAGCATGGTTATTTTTATGTGCTGGGTTCCTCTTTCTCAGCAGATGCTTCTTCAGTGCTTAATGTTCTCTTCCAGATCCATCGCTGCTAATAGTGTTGCCTGGGGATATGTCTGGCTCCACAGATGGAGAGCAGATGTTCCAGCAAGTCTACTTTTAGCGTGTTCAAGGGGAATTTGGCTCTCTTAGAGAGACTCTGGACAAAGCAGAAGGGGGGAGGGTAGAGGAAGAAAGAGAGAAAAGCAAGAAAATATTTCCCCTTAGAAAGCCATCTATGAAAGAGGTCAGGTCTCAGAAGAGGAGCTGAGGTTCCCATCCCTCATATGAACAACCCTTACCACAACCTCAGACCTGTTGCACTCCCAGTGTTTCTGCAACTCTGTTCGTCAGAGAAAGAGGGAATGTACAACTAATTGGGCTAATTTTGCACCTGTCTGGAAGATGTGGGTGAAGGAGTCTCCAATAGGGAACAAGGTAGCATGGGTACCACACTGAGTGGGGGGGTGTTGATTATGAGATGTTGGTATAATTTCAAGATCTGCTCAACCACCATTTCTCCCAAAAACCTCTTCAGACCGAGTGGGATCCAGAAATAACATTTGGCTGCTGGTCATTTTTGATCAGTAGGGTCTAATGAAAGCAAATTCTTGAGTCAGAAACTGTCCTGGGTTTATGTCTGATAGGCAATGAAGCCATTGTCATTTAGGTTTGAATTCTTCCAGGTCTAGGTATCTGTGCCTCCCTTTATATTTTTCCCTATTCATGCTGGGAACTACCTTCTTCAGTCTTGTCCCCCTTTCTCTGCCATCTAAACAAATCCACCCATAGCAGACTGCAATTTTGCCCATTTCATAGAATTTTGGGTATAAACCTGTTTTCAGGGAATATTTCCACTGCAGTTTTTTTCTTCACAGTGCCTTAGCAGCTGAAAGGTCTTACCCTGTACCTGTATATCAAAGATAACAGGGTCTCCTGAGGTTATTTTGGAGGTAAAGTTTTCTCTTCCCTTCTTGTCCCATTGGCCTTATTTCAGATTCAGCTTGGGGAACCTACCCAATGACATTTTTAGTGGAGTCAGCGAAACCTCCCAGTTCTGGCAAAATGTTGGGGTTTTGTTTTTTGTTCTTTTTTTTGCTGGGAATTTAGTTTGAGCATGTTTCCATCATCTTTAATTGCTTAATAAAGGGAGTCAGTCCTTGGCCTGGACAAAGAACAGATGTAGAAAGGACCAGATGCTTTACTTTCAAGTTAGATGACTCCAAAGTACAAGAAGTCCATCATGTCATTTCTGCTAATCCAACATTATGCTGTGCAGCTCATCATCAGAGCTGGGAATTGGGTCCCAGATGAACAGAGAAGACCAGATGAAAGATGCCAAAAATCTTGGGGAATGCTTTATCCAGGTGGGAGAGTGCAGCTCTTGGCGGTGTAGCTCACTCAACGTGTGTTAGTAATGGCACTGCCAAACTACAGCTATGCAAAGGGATCTTCAGGACCTGAGCTGGCCTTGTAATTGCCTGGTTGAGCTCCTTACAGCCACAGCTAAAGGGTGGACTGCCAAGCTCCTATACCTTCTTTTGAGCCACATGCCATGCCTGGGATACCTGAACTACTGGGCACATTGTGAAGTGCTGGGGGCAAGAAAAGTGCAAGTATTATCATTTAACAATGGAATGTGCTTCTTTTTAACCTAAAACAATAGCAAATGTAACGATGTAATGAAAAGCAGAACAAGGATTTCCAGGGCAAGAGAATTTCAAAGGAATAATGGCTATTTCTGAGATGCTCAAATAATTGTGAAATGAAACCTTCATAGCATATGCAGGATGTTGATTTTAAGTGAAAAGGTAACAGGACCTTTATTATTTGCAGGGTAGAAACATCAGATGTTAAACTTTGTGGAGGAAGGCAGGAAGGCACTGGTGAATGATTGTTAATACAACTTTGATTTATTTCGTTATTAGTATAAACTAGTCGAGACAGTCTTTGCTTTAAAAGTCTTTGGTGTTTAAAAGTGAACACAGTCACTTTAACCTTTCTGCAGGGTGTTTGCAAAGTTATAGAAAATTAATCCCAGTCTCTAGGAGAAGGAAGGTATTTTCTCTAATAAAAACACTCACTCATGGTTTCCCCTTTTTTCACAGAGCTTTTTATGAGTTGGGGGTGACCTCTAGACTCTTACTGCCAAATAGTTCCTCACCCAAGTCACTGCACTGGGGTCTGTGACAGTTTATTTGAGTGAATGGTCATCCTTAGGAGATGACATCTACATCAGCCTATACTTAGCTGTACAGTTTGGATCTCAAGGGGATGGAAGTGCTCAAGGGAACTTCTGAAGAAAAGTGGTATTCCTCGTGCAATGGCCTTAGGAAGGCTGCTTGTCCTGCATTTCACTGTGTCTTCTTCATCCACCTGAAACATACCCCTAGCAAGGTTAAGGGGTATGGTTAAGGCAAGGTTAAGCACTGCCTCCAGGGATTGCAAATAGTGCCCATGAATAATCCTGTCTCCATAACCAATGAGAAATATCTCCAGGGATAGGAAGAACTGCCGTTCATGTGACATACAGTTCCGTTATTAGTGGTTTTATTTGGCTATCTCAAAGCAGGGACTTTAGGTACCCAACTCCCACTCATGGGTAAGTGACTCAGCCATCAGGAACTAAGAAAATCATTCTGCCCCTTTCTTCTTGAGGAAATCAAATCTCAGACCCTTTGCAAAACCGGTGCAGAAAACATGCCTTCTGCAAGGTGCATGAACAGTTTCTAAAAGGGTGGGTTTTCCACTCCCAGCAGCCAGGTGCCTTTTCTTTGGGTACAAGAAATCCTGAATATCTGCATTGTTTGTGGTCTTGATTTAATGAAAAAATATTTAAAAAAAAAAAAAGACCACAAATTCTGTCTCCCATATCTGTACTGAGGCAAATTTCTTCATCAGCCTTTCTGCTTTCCCTAAGGAGAGAGCTGATGAGGAGACACAGCTGGGCCCAGCCAAAAGGATGGGACAGAGAAGAGACCCATGCTTGTGCAGCTCCAGCTTGCACCCCTGTCAGAAACCTCATGATGTTTCCCATTAATGTGACATGTTTGTGGGATTTTGGAGCCTGAGGCTCTCACTGTGCACCAGAGCAGACAGCAGAGCCTGAAGCCCAGGCTGGTGTGGCTCATGGCAGAGCTCTGGCCGGGCTGGAACCCGCTCGCTGGTTCCGCCCAGTCCCGCTCCCTTCCTGCTCGCTGCACCTGCACAGTGGTCCTTGGGACTTGTTACTTACACAGGCGGCACCTCATAGACCTGTCTGGAGACCTCGGGTTTGAAAACAGAGTTACCCGGGCAGATTTACAGAGTGAAGTCTGTTTGATTGACAGCTGTTGCCACTTTATGGGAAGCCAGCACATGTTCACACTATAAAACAGGAACAATAGCTTGGAAAAACCTCCACCTGGTAAGATGCTTCAGCCCCGCTCTCCATCTGGGAGGTGGTTCTTCCTGGCTGCTACCAACCACCTTAGATGTGCTTTGGATGCAGTTCAGTCCCTCGTAGCCTTGGTTGTCTCAGGCAGAAGCTAAGAAGGCACTGAAGTGTGGCAGCACCCGTCGTGCCCTTGCTGAAGGTGCATTTGTTACCAATTGGGCTGTGGATAAAAATGAACCTGTCAGAAATTGCAGCTTTGGGCAATTTTCTCTGAAAAACCACTTTGGCTCCACAGCCACTGCTGAGGACACAGTGGCAGGACTGAGCACACATGAAACCTGTTTCTAATGGAGAGCTGTCACACTGTGTTATCATGATGCTGCACTGGGGGAGAGAAGAGTCTTTTTTGTCCATTGGGTTGTTTTGTGTTGCAAAAATGTCTCTAAGAAATCAGGAGATAAAAATCAGAAATCTGGGAACAAGATCAAATGCCAGCCATGACAACAAACTGGTCTGGAAGAGAAAACTCTCTCCTAAATCTATGTGGGGATAAAGACAGTAGCAGATGGGGACAGCTGAAGGATTGTGAGGGGCCTGCTGTACTCCATGGAAAATGCAAAGATTAAGTCTTAAAAAGCGATTTTGAAACCACCTGGATGGGCCATTTACTGAGCATGGTTGGTGAGGACACAGATCTGCAGTTGGACCCCACACCATCATGCCCTGCCTGGGAGGCTTGGGATGATCAACATCATGGTCCCCTTCCAGGGATGCTCAGTTGATGATGATCGCACTCTATTTTTCAGTGTTTCCTCCTTTTTCCTGCCGGCAGGTCATTGCTGGATCAAAGACAGGAACCAGCAGTCTCTGTGTGAAAGACAAGTGTCTCACAGCAATAAGGAGGGAGCCAGAGTCTTGGGGAAGATTCAGATCAGATGAATCACCCAAAATCAAAAATAAGCTTAATTCCATCGTCTCCCATCCTTCCCTCCCTGTGCTGAATCAGTGGTGATCAGCAGTGGCACCATTTTCTGGGGCAGGTCTGCAGAAGAGCAAGGTCATGATTACTGGACTGCATGAGAGAAAGAGGCAGTGGCAAAAAAAAAAGCATCAGAGCAAAAGACCTGAAAGCCATTCCCAAGCAGCACAAATGCTGTCTCCCACCCTAAAAAAAAGCGAGGTGTTTAGATCTGCTGTGGTGGCTGCCAGTCTACTTGGGTAGGGTCCCAAGTGTGAATTCCTGCTCTATGAATTCAGCATGAACAAGAAGCAAGTTTTCATAGGAATTAAAGCCAGAAGGGAATCATTAAGATCCTCTAGTCTGATCACTGTGATAACACACGCCTTTGGTTGTTACCCAACAACTTTGGCCTCAAGCCCGGCAGGGATCTTCTTGTTGCAGTTGGATATTTTTTAAAAGGATACATCCAGTCTTGATCCAAAGTCTCCAAGTGATAGACCACCAAAGGATCTGCATATGTTGGCAGGTCGTTATTGTCTTTACTGAAGGCGTGCATCTGATTTCCTGGCCAAAGACCTTACCATGCCCATATATACTGCCAAGTGCCCCGGTCAGAAAGGTCAGATTTGAAGCATGGCTCGGCACTGGGGAACCAACTAGCAAATCCCCTGGAGGCAGAGCACACCCTCCCCAGTAGCAAAACCACTGGGAAGACCCAGACCACAGACAGGACCTCTGCCAACGGCACTTCTGAGCTGCACAGCCACAGCTGAAGGAGTGAGCAGATAGAGATGGATCAGGGAAGCACAGTCCAGTGCTGCTTTCCCAGTGGGGCACCTAACTGCTACTCCTTGTTAGCTAGGGACCTGCATGGGAAGCTGGATCACAAAGTCATCTTGTAAAGCTAATTTCAGCTGCCTATGAAGGAGATGTTGACACCTGAACTGGCTGAATGGGCTCTTTTTACTGATGTTGGCAGGAAATCAGAAGGGGTGGGATGAGTTGCCTATGAGTGGGAGAAGGACACTTCTACACCAGCTTCCAGGAGATGAATATCACTTACAGTGACCACAGCCTCCCTGGCAGACTCTAAGCTGGCCTACAGGATGCTAAGCTGGGTCTATTTTGTTACTTGAGTCTTTATTCAGCAAGGCCATAAGCAAGTCCGCTTACTGAAGCTTTGGACAAGGGACTGTCTGCAAATGCATGGTTCCTTCTACATACCTGTGTATGTCTCCTTTGCTGCCCAGATCTTAAGGGTGCATCTAAAACCCATGAGGAAAGAAGCCCTGACTCAAATAGTTGCAGCCTCAGCCTGAACCAGCCACAGCTCCAGAAGTCCCTAAATTGCAGGTTGTTGGAAGCTAGGGGAGGATGCCAGGGAAATTATTAGCATGAGCAGATTCCTGTACTCTTTCCATGAGCAACCCGTACTGGCTACATCAGAGCCAGGAGACTGTGGACTCCTGGCCAGGCACAGTATGGCTGCTCCTATGAAACCTGTAGACAAGTATCTGTTTCTGCCTAGCAGAACTGGTCAATTAGGTCATGACGTTAGCTTAAAAAGCCTTCCTTTCTTTTCCGTCTGAAAGCATTTGGGGGAGGCTAGTTGTCTTTAGTCTGTAGGAACTATGTATTCTGTTTTTCCCACCAAAAAAAAAAAAAAAAAAAAGAAAAGAAACCTTAGCTTTTCATGAAATCTTCTGCTTCCAAAACTTGGCACTCAGAGAAGACTATCAAGCACTATTAGCCTTGCACTGAAATTTGAGTCAGTCTTCAAGGAATTTGTCTGAAATTTCTAGCCGTAGTGAGGAAGACTTAAACAGGAAATCTCTTGAGAAATGTGTATGCTCTGGGGAGTTCTGCTACTTCACAGTTCTGGGCAGCCAGTGAATTGTGATGAGAGCAGCTTGTTGCAAACTCTGCCGCCACTGTCAGCTGGAGCTGTGAGTTGCACAAGCCACTGACATGAATAATAATGCATGGGAAGATATTGCACAACACTTTCAGACCTCAAAGGCTCTGCAGTTCATGCCATTCATGGGCAAAGTTTGGGTCCATTCCTTATTTTAGCTGGAGAGATACATTTAATTGTGGCTACTGCATGAAGACAAAAGCACATGGCTGGGATGTTTCTGGGAGGTAGGTTATTAAATGGTGTAGCTGTGGCTGGTGAATAGAGTGCTGCAGCTCCCAGAGGGCCGTATGGCAGTGTGCAGCTACCCCAGAGAGTTTATATGCTGCGGTGGCCATGTAAAGTTCAGCTGTTATGGAGAACTTATGAAAGGGAGAACAGTATTTTAAAGGTGTTGCACGAAAAATCTCATTTTCAGATGGAGAAACTGAGGCACACCATGGGTACCAGCTCAGGAGGCCAGCAAGTCAGCCACATGGAGGAAGGATTAAATCCCATCAGGCTCTGTCTGCTAGGAAACACCACTGCCCCAGCTCCAACAGTTGAGCTCTTAGCGGATGCCCAGAAGGTACTGGCTGGTTTGTGTCTTACTGTTGTTGTGCTCTCTGTGTAATATGTCCTTCCAGGAAAATGCCATTCATTTAAAATAGTGAACCCCTTTTTAAAACATGTTTTGTATTTTGAGTGCAGGTCAAATAGCAGACACTTTTGATTAATGCAACATTGAGATATTGCAAAAAAAAATCACATGCCTCAGTGGGAAAAGGTATAAAGGACAAACATTCAGTGCTGTTCAACATTTTGGGGAGGTGGGGAATGAGCAGGAATGATCATACCTAAATAGAAAGCCAAAGCCAATGCTTGCAATTGCCAAGGCATCAGCCAAAAGGAAAACACAACTCTGATCGCAGTAAAATCATGTATGAGTCATGATGGGCCAAGAACAAGTTTGCTTTCTTTCCCCCCTCATTGAACAGATGATGATTAAAAGATAAATCATGCTTGGAGTCAAATCAAGTGATTGGATTAAAGTTTAGTTGAGTATTTAGAGACTGTTTGGGACACAATGGAAAGCTAATTGAAAACTTACATTTGTGAGACCCTTGAACTCTCCAGCTCTTAATAAAATACTACTGCAGAGTACACAAGGATTCCCTGTGGGAGAGATTCCTCTCCACAAGTGCTTTTATTCCTCAGGTATGTGGAAAAATGGTATTCATTTTCTTTACAAGTTTACCAAAGAAAAGTATGTTCATAATCGTAATTCAACTATTGCTCATGATGCAGTAACTTAATCTATTCAGCTCACTGAAAATCAGTGAAGCAAGACAAAGGAAAGTCACTTCTTTAAAAAATGAAATTTTTAATACTTCATTCTTTTAACTAGTCTTTGCTCTTCTGAGCAGCTGGTATTCCAGAGTGACTGGCTGCCTGCATTGGGCTGAAATGACTCTAGAGTCTTAAGTAAAACTATGTAAAAATTCCTTCTAGATGTGCTGTAGTGGGAAATGTCATGCTTTAATTATACTAATAATATAATCGCATTCTGGAATCACCTCCAGTTCTTAAGGAACATACCCAGCCTCCAGTTTCAAAGCACTGTCCTTTTTGGTGGAAATACCAGGGAAACCCACAAATAAAGACAATAAACTTCCCCATGTCCACACACACACATGAACACACAGAAATGAAAAACCTGGTTATTCATTTGCCCTCTATGTAACCAAGCACAAGCCTTTCTTGGTAATCCTTAGCATTGAAGTGAAGCTGCAGAAACTCTGTAGTCAGGTTCATTTGCCCCCTTGCACTTTTTGGCTCTTGTAGATTCTTTATCTGACATTTTACTGCCCTGGAGGAGGGGAGATCTTAGGTGGCAACAAGGCATTTTGCAGCCAGAGCCTGCATGCTATAGGGCATTGTAAGACAGCAGTCTGGCTTTAGAAGATATTTCCTAATGTTCAAACTGATTTTTCCCTTGCTTCCACTGGTATCCGTGACTCCAGTCTGTCCCCATGTTCTGTCTTCCTCTTTGCCTTTGACTTAGTTGATGGGCTCAGCATGGCTCCCTTTAACTTTTCCACATAAGTCATGTGTCCTCAACCCCCTGCCATTCCCTTTCTTGGGCTACATTTCAGACCAACAGGTCATGTAGTCACAGTAGAGCAAGCTGGTACCAAGAATAGTCTAACTCCAGTGAATCCAAGCTCTACATGAACTACCTCACCTTTACTAAGGTAACCATGGGTATCTCTACAGTACATGGCTTTGTGCAGCTTGGCTGTATCTGCTGTAGACAACGGAGACAGAGGTGAAGACAAGGCATGTGGGGTTAATGTTTTGGGACTAATTCAAGTTACCAACCTGGGTTAAAATCTAGTCTGTTGAAGAGTTCACCTCATTGCTTAACCATTGCCTCCCACTGACTTCAATGGAGTGCATTGCTCTTTAGCGTCAGTGTCTCACTGAGTGCATTGTTCTTTAGCATCAGTGTCTCATAGGCATCAAACAAAAAGAAAATATTAAAATAGTCATAAAGCTTGTCTTTGTGCTAATTAATGTCAATTGTATGCATCAAAATGGGAAGTTCACTATAGTAGCATTGCTATATGATATGCCCACAAAAGCTAGCCTAGCATTTGCTTTTTCCTAACAGCTGTAGTTTGTTCTTCATTAGAAAGCTTTATTATGTCTTAAAGTGATTAATGTGTTCTGGGAGGACTGGGTAATAAGCCAGCAGTCACAAGCTATAGGACACTCCTTGGTGGATTAGAGGAAGATGGATCAGAAAGATTAATATGTTTCTATTCGTTGTTGCAGATTCTGAGATGTTTCGTCTCAGAGCTGAAGAATGTGGGATGGAGGTGACACTGTGTCTTGCTCAAGGTCAGCTGCATGCGCGTGACTTCTCTGTGTGGAGCTGCCAAGAACATGTTAGAGTGAGCAACATTTTGAAGATGGAGAAAGCTGCTTTGGGGGTGACAGTACTTGCACAGCATTGGGAAGAAGTGAGAAGGCTATGTTTTGTGATGCCTGAGATGACAACCGCGTGAATGAACATCCTGTCATTTGGGGAACCTGTGGTTTATACTGATTTCTGGTCTGAAGTATGATGGGAAGGTGCAATACAAATACATGCAATCATCTCAGCTTGCATATGGCTATACTAGGAAACAGGAACACTTAGTAGCCATGTTGGCTGGGTGATGCAACAGGCTAAATTAGCACTCATTGCAATCAATATGGTAGCAGCCTGAGAAATGCTGTGTCTTCCTCATAGTATGACAGGTTATGGTTTTACTGTGCCTGCTTCAGCCATGAGCAGATGTTCACTCTGCTTACCCTGACTCCTCTTGCTGCCAAAGATCTCCTCCCTTTGGCTCTGCCAGCAGAAGGCATGAGTCACTGCTCTCAAACCTGCATCCCTGCAAAATCCGGCCGTGGGAGCAAACCAGAGTGGGTTTTGGTGTGCAGCCTCTAGCTTCGTGCTTTCATTTCAGCAGCCATGGTGTTTATTTAGTGGAATAGATACCCCAGCTAAAAAATTATTAAATCTCAGGGTGGAATATTTGAATTGACTGAGCTCATGGTGTCAAATCATTGCCTTGCATGGGAAAAATGCCTTGCATTTCCCCCTCACTGTGGGGAAATGAAGAGTTGAGGGGGGGGTTGATCTGGTCTTGAACAAAAAGAAAACTTACCCACTTTCTTCAGAATGGACAGCATTTTCTGAGCTTGGAAAGCACCTCTGGGTGCTCTGAAATAGCAAGCTGAACATGGACTGAGATAGAACCATAGAATCATAGAATCATTAAGGTTGGAAAAGACCATCATCGAGTCCAACCGTCAACCCAACACCACCATGTCCACTAAACCATGTCCCTAAGTGCCGCATCTACATGTCTTTTAAATACCTCCAGGGATGGTGACTCAACCACTTTCCTGGGCAGCCTGTTCCAATGTTTAACCACTCCTTCAGTAAAGAAATTTTTCCTCATGCCCAATCTAAACCTCCCCTGGCGCAACTTGAGGCCATTTCCTCTCGTCCTATGGCTAGTTACTTGGGAGAAGAGACCGACACCCACCTCGCTACAACCTCCTTTCAGGTAGTTGTAGAGAGCAATAAGGTCTCCCCTCAGCCTCCTTTTCTCCAGGCTAAACAACCCCAGTTCCCTCAGCCACCCCTCATAGGACTTGTTCTCCAGACCCTTCACCAGCTTCGTTGCCCTTCTCTGGACACGCTCCAGCACCTCAACGTCCTTCTTGTAGTGAGGGGCCCAAAACTGAACACAGTATTCGAGGTGCGGCCTCACCAGTGCCGAGTACAGGGGCATGATCCCTTCCCTAGTCCTGCCGACCACACTATTTCTGATACAGGCCAGGATGCCATTGGCCTTCTTGGCCGCCTGGGCACACTGCCAGCTCATGTTCAGCCGGCTGTCAACCAGCACACCCAGGTCCTTTTCTGCTGGGCAGCTTTCCAGCTGCTCTTCCCCAAGCCTGTAGCGCTGCATGGGGTTGTTGTGGCTGAAGCGCAGGACCCAAATGCACCCAAGATGCAGCAACTCTGTCTAAAAGCCATAGCTGGGAATAGCTTTGAAGTCTCCTGTGTCTGAGGCCATGATACCTCATAATGTGGCATTTTATCAAATAACTTGTAGGTCTCTTTTCACTACTACTGCTGGATTTGATGAGATAGGCTGTCTGGGTGCTTTGGCTCGGACCACAGTTTGTATTGGGTGTCATAAAAAAGGTATGCATGATTTCAGGCTCTCCTCCCCTTATGGGTCTCTCATCTCCTCTATTTTAATGAAAGTAATAATAATTATAACAATAAGATGAAATGCATTATCCTAAGGGCCTGTACACTGAGTGGTAAGCCAGGAGTCTTTGCGTCCCCCTGAGAGCTCTTCTGTCAACTGCTCTTAATATTTCTGTGCTCTTTGCAACCCTTATGGTTAGCAAACCTCCACGAGGGGGAAAATCCTCCAGTTACATGCACAAAATACGACCAAAAAGCTGAACAAGATCACATTAGGCGGAGTCTGGGGACATAGGGCCCTGGATGGATGCTAGGAGGACGGCACGAATCTCTTCCTCCTCGCCTTTGAGAACAACTGTGTTCGATTACATGTTGCACAAACTCGTTCTGGTTTGGTTTTCCCCTCCAAAGGCTAGGGCAGATGTTGTCTTATGAGGCTGTGGTGGGGTTCCAGCTAACGACCCTGGGCTGCATTTCAAGTCTAAATCTCCCACTTTATGACACTTCTTTTGGGGGCGGGCAGGCAGCTAAACAAAAGGGCATTAAAGCTGTCGGACATCTTTGCTACCCACCGAATGCTTTACGCTTTGCACCTACAGACTTGTATTTTGCAGAAGCAAAGGTAGTTTGAGAGAAGTGAGATATGGGACCAAAGTGGGATATGGGACCAAGGGACACGGAGTCTCCGAATTAACTGTGAGAGACAGAATGAAGACCATATGCTGAGCTCCGTGGCACCTCCGTGGGAAGTGCAACAGGAGAGACAAGAGTATTGCAGGGTACTGCTATGTGTTTGCCTTTGGAAAAAAAAAAGTCTCCTAGCTGCAGGAGTACAGAATTTGTGCTGTATTCATGGGAGTCCTTTGAGAAAGCAAAGCACGTGTGCTGGCCATTTCCTCAAAGAAAATATTCTTTGTGAGAACTAATAATTTTAGCAGGGATTCCTTTCTTCCTCTTGAGGAGAGTTAAATGAAGTTATGGGTCAGTGAGAGGGCATCTGTACAACAGAGGAAGAATTTCCAAAGCTTGAATGTAGTCCCTTAATTTGGAGAAGACCTGGTCAAATTGGCTTTCCAAAATGTTTTCTTTATTAAAGATTTTATGGGTGCTTTTTGCTGGTTTGCAGAGGCTGTTAAGCCACTCTGAATTGGTAGGATTCAATAGATGGAACTGATAGAAAGCTTAGGAAAGTTTTAACAATTTTCCTTCCACAAAGCTGAACTTCCCAGTAGTTTCCACTATACTTGTCCAGATTTCTTGATACAAATATCATGTAATTTCCAGCTGTGAGTGGTATTGATCCTCCTTCCAGCTGATAAAAGAGCATTGCCATCTAGGCTCATGAAATGTCAGGACAAGTCCGGTATGCCAAGGTCCTTCTGCATTTATATTCTCCAGCTCACCCAAAATCCCTTTTCTTCTGAGATATGAGATTGGAAGCTCTCTGAGCAACTTCACTGATAACGTTCAGACCTCCTGTGTGTAAGAACTGGGCAGCCAATAGCTCTCTTTTGGGCTGTAACATCCTCATTCAGAAATCACTTTAAATCAGAATCGAAGCTCAATGAGGACAGTACATTCACAAGTGAAATTAATAACTGGCTGTTGAGTTTGTAGTTCCCTTGAATGAGGGAACCATTGGAAAGGCATTGGGTAAAAAACTGACTCGTGATGGGAGAGCAGGGGCCAGAAGTTGAAACTAATCTTAATGAAAAAGGGTATCCAACAAGGGGTTGCAGGGCTGTAAAGTCTGCTTGCTCAAATCTCCACTGGACCATGCTTCTTTGTGTCCCGATTTTGAAAGCCCAATTTCCTGAGAGATTGCATGATTATTATTTTTTAATCTAAAATGTATGGCTGAATGAAAAAGCATTTAAAAAAAAAAAAAAGGCAATGCAAATGAGATCATTGAGCGGTTTGCTGGAAATGCCGTACATTGTGTTGCCCAAAACTTGGCATTTATGGAAGTGACCAGCGGGGAGGAAATGGAATTGTTCTCATGGCCGGTGTCAACTTGGATCATCAAGCCACACCACAGATTTGGCGACTCTGATGGAAAAGAGAGACTTTCCAGTCCGGTACAATCCCGCTTCACAGCGTCAGTTGTTGCGTAGGTTGGGGTCAGTGAGGATTGACAACTGGGTGGGACAGCATTGTATAAGTCTGGCGCTTTCTTGTCTCAGATTAATGATCTTCAAATCTGGTTTTCAGGGACACAGACTCACTCACACGTAAATAAAAAACAGAGGGAAGCTTTTAAAAGACTCAGATGCTTGCTATTCCAAGCGACAGCTAATGCAATGCCTTGCTAATACATCCCTTTGAGAACACAGCAGTCTTTTCGTGCCTTACCTTTGCCCTGGGATATCTCTCTGAAGGGATTCAAAGCTGTTTTTCACACTGAGCTCTTGATCCTGGTTTCCTGGCTTCAACTAAAAATTTAGCGTCTCTTTAGCAGGCTCCTGCAAAAGACAGGTGCCTCTGGAAGGCAGTACAGCCTGCCTAAGATCTGAATCAACCCCTGGAGGGGTCTCTCTATCGGCAGATGAAATCTAAGGCAGTTCCTTTCCTTAACTTTGCTGTTGTAGCAAGGTGCCCATGGCTGGGGAGGATGGACCCAGGTCCGAGTTCATGCAGGTCTGAGCAATTGTGGTCCAGGAGGACACACCCATGTGGAGGTGCAGCAGGCTGAAGCTTGTGCAGCCAAGGTAAAGAAGGTGAAGCTGTTGTCATGTGGCCTCTCTTATGTTTGATATTTCACGAGCCTTTGTTGGAACAACCCCACCTGGTCTGATCAGGCTATGCCAGCACCGCGGGCCAAGATTCAATGAAGTTGTTGTTTCCAATTAAAAAAAACCACACTACAGCTATAGAAACTGAGAAGCCCACATCTTGGCAGAGGATGGGCTTGAACACCATTTCAATGCAGTAACAACATTAAAGCCCCATCCTGTTCCCATTGAAGTTGGTGGCAAAACTCCCATTGACCTCAGTGGGAGTAGGATCGGGCCCCCATACGTAAACACAGTTGGGACGGATTCACAAGGCCCTTACTCCTGGTTTGGGGTCTGTGGATATCAGTGGTGCTTCCACTGAGGCAATGCTGGTGGAGCAGTGGCATGGGTCAGGACCAGAATTGCATCTAATCAGTGCCCCTTGGCTCTCTGTGCATTTATCAAATGGAATTTCAGGCCGAAAACAAAAGGATTGAAAGGTTGAAAAACAATGAAGGAATGCGCACTTGGCAGCTCTGCTAACCAGATGTTTGTTTCTTTTTCCTTGTTCTTAACAATGACTAAAAAACTCGTGAACAGTCTCAAGCCCAGCACAAGGTCAGCCTGAAACTAGGTAAGAGGTGTCGCAACAAGGCGGAACGAACATCTGGGAATGGAAAATGTTAATTTATACCAGGATCCGGTCTGTGGCTCAGAAAACACAGCCGAACCTTCAGAAGGCTGGGTACATGTGTGCTTTCCCTTCCTACAGCAAGCCCCATCAGTCGTGCGAAGCTCTTGCGGAAGTTTGCAGTATTCTCTTTGTGTTGTTGTGTGAACTGTTTCCAAAAGCAGTTGAACTGTTGTGCTGGAGTCAGAGCAAAAAGAAGCCAATGTCAAAGCGAATATATATGTACATATAAACATATGCATCCATTTCCTGGAAAATGCATACCTAAATAATGTAACAGCAAGTTGTACATTGTACTGCATGGAGCTTTCAGGGGAGATAATAGCCCTTATAGAGTTAGTCTTATTAAATAGAGTTTTTCATTAAATTGCAAGAGGTGCCTTTCTGAAGAATCCCTAGTTGTTTTTGATAAAATCAATCCAAAAAGGGAAAATTACTGGGTGGGAATCAGCAATATAATGCCCTGAGGCTGCAGAGCAGTAAATTGAATCTCTGGCCTCTCTGTTGTGTCACCCCTGACAATATGCACTTCTTCAGCAGCATCTCCACAGGACTGTTCCCAGGACCAGCATCCTTTTGCCTTGTTTCACAGAAAAACACCTCATTAATCAGTCTGCAGAACATCACAGTGAAGTAGATAAAAAAAAAGAGGAAAAAATAAAAGGTCATTCATTTTTATTAGTAGGGAAACTAAGCCAGGGAGGTAGAAGTGACTCATTCATGACTTACTTGTTCATTAATGATGGGATTAAGAGCTGAGCTCTTGTTATCTGGCTTTTTTTTCAGATCACATCTGTCTAGTAGCGACTCCACAGCCAAACAGCACGCTTGGCCAGGAGGCAGCATTTTACTAAACTGGTGTGTTTGAGATTGTGATTGCCTGACCTTACTCTTACTTAAATCAATGTAGCAAACAAATCATCTTTTAACAACTGGTTCTATCAGGTACGACCATTTCCAGGGAAAAAAGAAATTGTATATATTTAAGCTCAAGTACTTAAGCATGGGCAGTATGTGATGGTGAATCAGTTTAATTGGTTTAGATTTGTAAGAAAATAGTACTATCAACAGGGTTGGGATTAGGGTTAGGGCCAGCAGGTACTCATCAGTACAACTTGCAAAAGTCATGCAGCTCGATGCATGTGAGCATGACATTAATTAATCTGTGAGTAACACCAGACTGCACTGCCTAAGGAAGATAACCCTGGACAAAATCAAGCTGTAGTCCCAAGAAGAATATGTTATTAGGGCAGTTTCAAAGTGTCAGGAGCCTGGGTAAAGGCAGTGAGGATGCTCTAACAATAGCAACAATCCCAGCAGCTCTTAGGAGGAAGGAGAAGAGGAGACTATTAAGCAGTTTCTTCCTAAACATCTAGTAGCTTGCAGGTCTGCTTAGAACTTCCAGCTGGGAAAACCTGCCTTACCACAGGTACTGGAGCTCTCACAAAGAAAGGTTTCCTATCAACTGTCTCATCTGCTTCCCCAGCCTTACCAGCAGCTGAGTGGCCTCCCAAACTCAGCCTTCACCCATTTCTGAGTTGATTCCTCTCTGTCTTATAGTCTCAGTGTAACAGGCATGTGGAACAGCACGGACTCTCCTTATGCCACCCACTGGGCTAAGGGGCATAATTAACATGCTCAGTGAAGAGCAGCTTTTGTCTGGACCACCTCAATACATAGAGGGATAACAGAAAAATTTCCTTCTAGAAGAGCTCCTGTGCAAGAGGAGCTTGCATCTATTTTCCTCCATGATCTAGCAGGGATGTTGGATGTGCCTCCATACCTGGAAAAGCACTTGCCTGATCTGCTGTGATGTACCCAAACCTGTTCATCCTTCTTGTGCTGAAGCAGCATGTTTCCTCAGCCTGCCAGCATTGTCTAATGCCCTTGGGCAAGGCAGACTCTCAAGTAAGTGTGTTTAGTGCACTTTGCAAGGGATCTCTCCCTCACAATTAGAGCATCTTGCCGTCCAAGCTGGATGTCACGATGGTGTAATGTGGAGGAGAGGTGCAGGCTCGTTTTTGTTCTGTGTTTGGGAGGAACACTCACTAATGCTAAGGCTATAATCCTCCCTCCTCCTTCTGCTCCCCAGATCTCTGGCTCTCTTCAGAACCACATTGAAAAGAAATCTTTGTTTGTTTATGGAGTTTCTGGGAGCCTCAGGTTTGTTTTCCTCCCTCCTGCCTCCTGCCAACACTGGAAGTGCCAAAACATAAGAGAGGCATTTCTCTTGGAGTTGCCAGCCATGGTTGGAAGGAGGAGGGCCAGAAATCTCAGGAGAAATCTGCTCCTGATCTTCCCAGCACAGTCTTGCAGAGTGCAGGGATGGGGAGAGTTCAGCAAAGCATCTGGGCTGCTGGATGCCAACACAGCCTGCATTCCAGCTGGGGATGTGTCATTACTCCTTTCGATAAGGACAGTGGCACGCAAAGTCGAGGTCAGAGGAAGGACTGCCGAATGCTCCAGAGGTGGTAGCCATCTGCTTGCAGATTTTCTGTGCGTGAAAGCATGGGTTCACTGTGTATTTAGCGCAGATGTTAAAGCCAAAGCCTCCAGATCCACATTTCAGGCCGCTGCAGTGGCACTGTGGGTTTCAATGATGGGCTGCATTTTTGCTGCAATGTGTGGTCTTAACCAAGCCCCCCTCTGCCACCTGACTAGCATGTTTCACCATACCCAAAAGCTGCTTTGAAAGCAAAGCTTCACTCCCCCTTTGAAGATCTGAGGAATGGGAGTGACCCAGAAAATGAGTTTGATTCTGCCTAAATGGGCTTCCAGGGTGGAGTTAAGCCTCCCTGTTCCCCAAGAGATGTTTGTGGGAGCAGTGGGACATCCAAGGAAAGGCATTGAGTCCTTCCAGGAGACTTATGTCCAAGCTGATGTTGTGCTGAGGTACCGAAGTTCCCATCAGAAAGGCATAATACAGGGCAGAACCAAATTTTCTTGCAGTCCAATGTAGATGGTCACAGAAGGCCTTGGATTTTAACCTGGGGCTCATGGGTGGGATGAGTTTGAATTAAATGTCTCACATGCCAAAAGGCAGACTTTTGCCCTTGCTTTGATGTGCATGTTACTCTGGTGGGTGGGAAGGGTACTGTGCAGACGAGGGAGCTTCAGCCTCCAGCATCAAGGTTGTCTGTGAGCACAGGAGAACCAGCATGGGAAAAAATCTGCTTCAGGCCACCAAGGATTTAAAGGATGAAACAAGAGATGCAATTTTATCCGTATGTTGCTTGTGTATCCAAGAAGGAAGACACTGGGGAGACTCTGTAAGCTGGTGGCAACACAGGGCGGCATGGTCTTCCCATGTCCACCAGTTGCTGTGACCTGTTGCTGAGGGCAGCCAGGAATTGAATGGATTTCTAACTGTGTGTGAATCTTTACTTGATCTCACTCTATTTCCCGTTACTATTATCTCATTTCATGGCTTTCCTTGGCTGCAGTCCCAGCACAATTCATCTGAAGAGTGTAAGCTGAGACAGGGGCACCTTCCTTAAAAATGGGTGTTTGGAGGGATTTTCCCCATGCCTTATTCCCTTACAGCATTAAGTTCTGTCAGGGTTGGACTTCTGCCTGACTTTCTTCCTCTGCTATCCAACCCTCCTGCTACCTGCCTCACCAGAGAAAGAGACTGTTATCTTTAAGCCATCATTCAGAAGACTCAGAAAGTTATGGGTCAAGACCTAGATCACCTTCTCTTCTTAACCAGTACACAAGTAACTTCACTGAACTGTCCCCCTGCAAGCTCCCAACCCTGTGGAAGAAGTAGGGTGAAAAGTTCAGCAAAACACAATCCATTTTACAGCAGACCTGCAAAGCACAAATATTAATACCAATAAAACAAGGAGGGAGTGATGGTGGAATTCAGTTGCCAGTGGCTGATAGAGCTTCAAATACTTAAACTGTGAGCAAGACTTTTAATCCATACACAGTAAACCGTCCTACCTCCAGCATCAGAAGAAAACTGCTTTTTTTAAGCTGGATTATCACAAAAAAAAACCCAAAACGAAAAAAAACCACAAAAAAAAAACCCAAAAAAACCAAAAAACCTTGACATTACTGAGCTTTCCTGTAAACCATCAGTCTGGATATATTTTATGATGTGATTTATAGAGAGTTTTTTCTTAAGACTCAAAGCAACATTGCTATAAAAGATGCGTGTTTTGGTAGTGGATGAATGCCATTGCTTTTTTTCCCCAGCTGGGAACCTGCTGAGTGGGTTAATGCCACTTGGAAAGATTAATTCTTCATGTGTGGGCATTTGTTGACAGCCTTGAAGCAGCACAGATTATAGTGCCATCATCCTTCTGGTCAAAAGCAACACCATAGCAGCTACTCAAGATAAAAGTTTCACTAACGAGTTTGAAGCCAAGGGGAATGTCCTTCCTTGGACTTCCAGCACTGGTTTTGCTGATTCTTTCTTACGCAGGCATTTTCACATCACTTTTGCAACATAGTTTTAGCATTGCTGTTCTCTGTTCAAGTCATGGAATAGATTAGATAATCCCTAGGCCTTTTCCACCTCTAACACTTGTGGTTCTGGTTAAATAGCTGTCAAGTTCTGAATTTAAAAGAGCAGAACAAGCCAAGGCTTTTGAGGTTCTGCTGGGAGGATTACAACTTGTAACACATTCCATAGCCTTCCAAAAGTGCCTGCACTTTCGGGTTTCCGGACAAAAACTGTTATTCAGCTTTCTGCAGAACTTCTTTGTAGTTCACCACACAATCCAACTTTTCTTTCTGCATGAAGATACCACTAGCCTACTAAGGCTGGCTTTGGTGGAAATTGCCCTCCCTTCCATTGTTTATGACTGAAGATGTTTGCCTATTGCTGAAGCAAAACAAATTTCCTTACAATAAAAAATTGTATCTGCCAATTCACTTTTAAATGCAGCTCTTGGAATTTATAGGAAAGTAAAAGGTCCCAGGGAAATGAATTGCTGTCTTGTAACCTTGCCAAGTATACATAAAAGAGCTGATAGGTCTTTGGCCTACTTGCTTGTATTGTGATCTATAAGCTGCACATAAATATTGTATCTCAGATGGTGTAGTTTAGGGCTGTGGAGTTTTAAAAGTAGGTTAAGGAGCTTTTCACCTCCAAATCATTTCTCTGAACCTGGCTGGCTGCTGCTTTTTGTAGTGAGTCATCACAGCAGAGAAGCAACTGATTTGTGGTCTTAATGCAAATGCCAAGGAATTGCCAGGGCATGAGATGCACATCGGCAACACATCACTGGATTCAACAGAGTTGCACCGATGTAGATGGAGAATCTAGTCTCTTACCCAGACAGGCTCTCCTGGTGGAAATGCTGTGGGGAGGCACACACTCCCTTCCCTTTGCCTCAAAGTCATGGCTTATTTTGGTCTCTTTTCTGCTGGGGCCCAGGTAATAGCCAATAGAGCATTGCAACGCAGCAAGAAGTCATATCATGATGGTGCTGTTTGGTATTGCAACACAAGTGTGACTTCTCAGAGGTCTGATCCACAGACTTGCCATTGGCCAAGTGTTGAAGTTTTTATTATCTGGGCCTTTCTTCCTTTCCTGGTGCTGTTTGTTTATAGTACTGGAATTTCAGCCTTGTCCTTTTGAGAGCATCCTCTATGCTGTTAGATCTTTGCACAGCTTTATTAGCACTGGTTGCTCCTCCTTCTGTATATCATCTCTGGTGTTAAAGCCCTGCTGCATTAGATGCACTATAACCACTCCACCAGTACAAAAGGCATGTGTCTGCCTTCCTTGGGAAGGAGAAGGTGACAGAAAATTCATCTCTGGGAGAAAAAGGGTCTCTCTTTCAAGACAAGGAACCTGGCATCTTTGTAGGTTTGAGCTTGGAAACAACTGGTGACTGTGAACTCAGTAGAAATAGGATGGGTTGTCCTATCGTAGGTGAGTGGCTTTAGCAAGCTTTTGTGGTCAAATCCTTCTCCTCTATAAGGAAAACCTTGAAGAATTCGGTGGTGAGGCTTGATCTTTGAAATTGTGCGTGTCTGGGGAAGGCTTATTAACTTGGCATCTGTATCTGATGTTGTTAATGCACCAGAGGCTGTAGCCAAAGAGTGTGGGTTTGGGGAAGGGAGGGGTTGTTGGTTTTGTGTTAGCTATATGCCATATTAATTAATAAAGACCATATTAATATTAATTATAATGTTTGTATTATATTCTACTATCATTCTTCTTTAGCACTGTTGTGGGCAGTTTGTTTGCCTGTCACTATAACCATGTGCCAGTAAGTAGCTTGTGTCTATAGTGAAAACAGGGTTCTGCATGTCTTTTTTCTATTCCCTAGGCAATCACTGTGCAACGGATGGGAGTCAGGAATGTTTGGGAACAATGTGGAAAAGAGACTGGTGTACATACTGCCTCTGCATGACAGCATATACCATATGTTTTCCTTAGTTTCTAGATCAGCTAACCTTGCAAAAACCATACTCTGGGTGACCCTAGGGCAATCTGAACCATATTTCTACGCCAGTCATAAAAGACAATTAGACTGGCTTTGGTCGCAAATCAGGGTAGTTCAGGACACTTAGTGTAACACAGGAAACAGATTTGGGAGACGCTGGTTCACAAACCTTATGGTGGACCTATGAGATGTTCACAACACTTATCTCTCCCTTCTTCATCACTTAGCTGTAATGATTAAAATTCTGAATCTTCACTTAAAGCAGACCCAGATTTCTCACTCAAAGTAAGGAGTTGGATTCCTAGTTTTGGGCAAAATCCCAGGATTATCTTCCTCAAAGTTAAAGCTTTGAAATGGGGTGAATATCCTAGCTAATTCTGCAAGTGCACCTGCATTTTACAAATCAGATCTTCTCTAAAGCTGGACCCTCTTTTGTGTCCCAAAGGATCCTAAGATGGGAAAATGCAGACTTCCCAAACTTTTGATGTGAGTAAAATTGTGTTCTTGTTACTCAGAAGAAATATAATTTATAAACTGAAATTTAAATTGTAAGGATATCAACATTTTGGGATTATAAAGGCAGCAGACACAATTAACTCTGAAACAGGAGACTACAGAGAGCTGAACAAATTGCCATGTTTCTCCAACAGCTAGTTTGCATGCAGCTACTCTGTATTTTTAATAACACAGAGAATGCATATGTAGCTTTGCTGCAAAGTCCCCTCATGCTTCCTCATCTCCAGAAGTGTTTGGCATCAGTTTAACTCTTTTCCTGCTGAAACCAATGGCAGCATAAATGCTTCTACGCTGCATTTCCTTGCTTATATTTTGATAATTTTTTTTCATTGACTTTAAGGAATGATGCTCATTTGTTTCTTGGTTAAAAAGATTTGGCTTCTTCCTTCATACTTTTTTCAGCAATCCACATGCATCGCAGGGATGGAGGAGAAATAATTGGCCTATAACTTTGCACAGCTCAGGGAAAACATACAATTAACATTGCTGCAAATTGCTCCTGGATGAAATTGGTGAGTTGAAAAGTAGAAAAGCCAAAGAGCCCTTGAAGTTGGAAAATTTCCCTGTTCACCTTAGGATGTTTATGATCAGAAGACATCAGCTGTATCTCTGGGTCTTGTTTTCGTAATGAAGTATCTCTTGAGATTTCTTTCACCAGCATTGTCAGTGTTAGTGTGGGAGACATCAAAGCAAAGTGAGATAACTGGCAACTGGCATGGCAGCGTGGGGTAAAAGGTGAACGCTTTGTGAAATGATGCCTGCAGGCTGTATATTCCACATCAAATGCAGGCTCTCCCGAGCCTTAAAACCAGAGCACCATAAAACTCTAGGTGACTCCCTTAATGGGTTTAAAAATAATTCTCCCAAGCTTGCTCCCCGTTGTTCACATAGCCTCTCACCTGCGATAGAGAACAGCGGCAGGCTGCAATGAAGGGGTGAGAGGGGAGAGGAGACACAGAGCAGGAAGGAGGCAGAGGCAGCTGGTAGTCTTGCAGGATAATATAACTGCTCCAACACTCCCAAGGGCCAGAGGCCAGGTGCAAGGGTGGATGTTCAAAGGAAGCTGAGGAGGGACATCCTCAAATCTCACGTAAAATCATTGCAAATTGGGCAATTATATGCCTTAGGCTTCCATGCTTTGTAGTAGTCACTGGGGGGGGAGAAAAGGAGTGTGTGTATCTTAGGCATTAAAGGGTGAGATAGTATTTCGACCATCTCTCTCCCTCTTGTGCAGTTTGGTGTGTCCAGCTCTTTCTTTTACAATCCTGTTTTTGTTCCATGTGTAAAGTCTGAAGCGGTTCAATTGGCAAGGATCATGCACGAGGGGAGCAGTTCATTTGAGACACAGAGCAAGTTTGAACAGAGACTTTTGTGCCCCAACATGGTGGGGAGATGCCAACCCTGACCCACCCATGGCACGGCATAAACCATTCCCTAACCTTGACCTGTTCCCTCGTGTCACTAGAATACACCCAAGAATAGTTGAAATGTCCCTTGTTCTCAATAAAGGCTACCAAAGGTCTCCCAAGAACAACAACCATGGGGAGCCAAGACATGGTATTTCTAATAGAAACAGAGATCTGGGAAAACTGAGGATCTGCTCACAGCTGGAGTGGACTGCCAGGCCAGATGTACCTGAATCCTTGCACCAGTGACCAGTGGAAAACATCCCAACGTATAACTTTTTTTTTCCCCTCCTTTAGTTTTTTCTCTCTCGCTAATGAATTCACTTCATGGTGGTTGGAGCTGTTTCATGGCACAATTTTTTTCTTCCGTGGTTGAGTAGTTCCCCCCTTACTCCAAGCAGGGATGGCCATCGCAGTTAGTTTCCATGCAATCTGAAGCCAGGTCTTGCTGTCTCCTAGCCTAAAGCCCTGCCACTGGCTCCCTCACGCATGTCCCAGTCAAAGGAGTGACATGAACCTTTCCCTGCCAAAGAACAATTGGTTCTCTGCTGCCCACAGGCTCCTTTGCTTAGGAACACTTTGCAGGCAGAAGATTATGTGCCTCTGAGGGATGAGGGAGAAGAAGAGTTAGAAAGGTCTGAACTGGTGTGATGAATGCTGACAGGATGGGACTGACTCTGTGGCACTCTGAGAATAGATGCATTAGGAAACCTTAATTTCACTGCCCCAGCGAATGTTCATTCTGAGGAAAAGGGTTTATCACCAGATTAGTTTGGGGGTGTGAGCAAGCAAACACTGAGTTGCAGCAGGTCCTGGACACTCAGTGAGTTGGAGGTGATGCCAATGACAGGGAGCCAGAGCCAGGCTCACTGGTAATTGCAGCAAGAAGGTGCCTGGTATCCATGGTGCTGCAGAAAAAATGAGAGTGGTCTAATTGGCATGAGGGAGCAGGTGTGAAAACCCCAAAGGCATTATCCTAAAACAGCCATGGCCACTTAAAAAATCAAATCCCAACCAGCCTCAGAAGAATTTCTCCCCTTGCAGCTCTGCTCAGGGCTTCCTCGGGAGGTAACAGTCCTGCCATTCTCTCCTTCCATGGACGTCTAATTGGGACTTTTTGGAGCAGCCAGACCATGAAGGAGCAATTTACTGTGGACTCTGCTTAGGAAATGAGAACCATGCCCCTGCGAGATGGGTCTGGTCTGCCCCAGCCCGCAGCTCTGGGAACGGGCAGAAGAGGAAGGAACTCTTGCAAAGCACATAAAAATGGTCATCTGGAGACGGCAGCCACTGTGGGGCTGCATGTTTTTTTTAAAAAAAAACCGAAGAGAGGTGGCTTTTTTTCATTATTTCCAGGCTGTTGGAGTCGTTAAGCTGAATGTCGTGTGCGAGAGGTATGGCATGGTCTTGAAGCAGGCAGGAAGTACTTAAAAGGTCATTATAGGGAGCAGCAGCCCATGCATAAGGGCAGGAATCTGGCCCCAAAGAGAGGGCTGTCCAGTGGCAGCATTACTTAGAGGCAATGATCAGGACAGCCTTCTTAGACATGACTGCCTTGTGCTGCAACATGAGACCTGTCCCTGGAGGACTATGGCTGCAAATGGATGTGAGTGGAAGACTACAGTCTCCATGGAAGGAAGGAAAGCAGATGGAGGTGTCTGATAGTTGTAGAGACCTCTTCCCGTGTGATCTCATTGGGTGTTGCATCTATATAGCAGAGGTTGAGAGGCTGCTCAAGGTCACAGCAGAAGCTTGGGGCTGGGTCTTGGACTGCCTCAATACGAAACTACTCAGACCTGTGTCTTCTCAGGTCGGTGGAAGAGAGGATCAAAGCTGCTAACACCTCTCAGTCCTTTCCTTGAAACAGGTTTTGTCCATACAGCAGAGGTATGACCCTGAGCTTTGAGAAATATCCTCTCCTCATCCCATAAGTGGTGTGCAGCATCAGTTAATCGTCTTCAAACCCTGACGTTTCCTTCCTCTATTTTGCAGTGCTCAAAAGGATTTTGAAAGCCTGTGGAAATAACTCCATATTGACATGGTTCTGCTCTTAGAAATGCACGACATGTTGTGTTTTAGGAACAGTGGGTTTGGAGGTGTGGAAGGCCCTTGACTTCGGTCCTCTGGGGGGACATCTGTCTCATCTGGGGTCCATTGGCTGGGACTGGACCACAACAAAGAACCTGAACACAGCATCCCGCGTCCACTGGGGAATAGCAGTTGTGTCCTATGTAGAAAGTACTATGAGGGGTGCCAATGAAGGCCAATTTGAGTTCATGCATTGCTGGAGATATGAGCTTCTAGCACATTGCGGCTTTTACTTATTAAATTCTGCTCCCCCACACCCCAAAGGAAACTTAGGAAACCATTTAAATTTTTGTAGGTGAAGTCAAGCGTTCAAATGCTAGGAAATGCTGGATTTATAGTTGCCACTGTAATCTCGCACATGTGCTTTGATACAGGCTTTAGTAACCTGACTCCTTGCGTTTCCCAAAAAGACTGCATGGGGAGCTGAATTATGGCTGCCCAGATAAGCTTGGATCAGGCATTTCCAGCTTCTGAGTACCTAACTCTCCCACCTATGCAGCTCTTTGACACTGTGTGATATAAGCATGCATGCAAGGCAGACAGACGGCACATGTGTCTCATGTGCTCAGGGTGGTGCAAGGTGAGAATGTGCAGGTCACCCTGCTGGTGTATGACTTTGAGGGTGCTGCACCCAAAAGCTGGCCCTGATCATCTCTGCTCCCAGAGCACTTAATAAATTTTGTAGGTTTTCTGCTGCAGTGGTTTTACTTTTGCAGGCAGCTTTGAAATGTGGTGGCATCTGACCTCCACTGAAACCACAAGCATGATTCTATTGAGCTCTTGAACATCGCCTGGAAGTCCCCAGAGGTGCATTCCCCACTGAGCCCACCTATGTTTGTTACAGTATGATAGAAAGCAGAATATTTTTTCTGAGAGGATAGAGTTAATGTCTTGTTCATTCATGACTCTGTTTAGGAATACATATTATAGATGTTATGTCACTACAGAGTCCAGTACCAGCACCTTGTGAGCAGGTTTTGGTTGCGATAAGCAAGCCATGAGAGTGCAGCCTGGATGGGAAGGCATGGATGACTGGGAAATCAAGTTGCTGGCTAGGAAATTCCACCTGAGCTTTGGCTTCTGATTTCAGGATAACAGTGAGACCTGTCCATGTCTCCCTGTTCATGGTGTGTGGTACCCTGATGCAAACAAGGGTTAAGGACATTAACAGTAGTTTCTAGAGGTCTGTCTTATTGCAGACTGGGACTCTGGGGTTCAATGGTGTCCATCTGCATGGTCTCAATTTACAGTGTTGTGCTGAAAGTATGTGCGGGTTAGGACAGGAAACAGAGCCGCAGAGGTCCAGATCTACATGGACTGAGGTGATGGATTGCATTGGAGTGGCTCCTCAGAGACGAAATTGAGGGCATGCATACCAGCGTCATGAACCTAGCCTAAGTCTCCTGTGGTACCTCTCTGGCTTCTCAGCTGATGGTCTGCATGGTAAGATAGTGTTTCCTTCTATCTCTTTCCTATTTCTCTGTG
Source organism: Aptenodytes patagonicus (assembly GCF_965638725.1). Lineage (NCBI taxonomy): Eukaryota > Metazoa > Chordata > Aves > Sphenisciformes > Spheniscidae > Aptenodytes > Aptenodytes patagonicus. The sequence continues at coordinate 32,898,977 of NC_134954.1, forward strand.
AAAAAATTCCTACTCCGTATCTTCTTTTTTTGTTGCTTTTGTGTCAGAGTGTATCTTTGATTGCAAGCCTTCACAGACCTTAATCAAGTTGGGTCCTTTCTTGTTCACACACTGCTGGAGATAATAAAGCCTCAGTAAAATGTACTTTGCTAACAACTTTGTTAGGTTGACAGGATACATCCAGGTGTTTCTCCTGTAGCTGTGCAGAATGTGTCATGGCAGCCACCGTAAGGAATATTTTTGGTATAACTTTACCCTGTTGCCTTTCTGACACTCACCATGCTTGGAGGTACTCTGCAAAGCAAACCAGAAAAAGAACAGGAGGCTTTGTTTCTCTTGACAGCTTCAGTCTCCTCCTTCCTTCTGCAAAAACTTTTGATTTTGTCTGTCCACAGAGGACTTTGACTAGAAAGTTAGAGAAATTATGTCATGAGACTAAAACTGGAAGGGGAAGAGCCTACTTTAATTTCCCTGTGGTGTACACAGCTCCTGTTCAAGGACCATGAACATCTTTTTGCAGCTGTTGCCCCAGTGCAAAATTAAAAGATGGTAGGACTGGAGTTAGCTCATGTGAATACCTATACCAAGCTGCACTACTGCCCCACGAGCAGCTTCATGCCTGCTACGCCCTGCTGCAGTGGCTTTAAAACAGTACCCATCCCTTGGTTTGGAAAAAGTAAACTCTGAACCACCTAATGAAGCTGCTTAATAAGAAAGACATTGGACAATACCTTGGATGGGGTGCCAAGATGGTGTGGGGTCACTCTGGGCTTGTGGTCTTGGCTGAGTCTCTAGGTTGCATGCAGTGGGCCCATGGGGGGGATGCTCTCCTGAGGAGATGGTACAGAAAATGTTCTTTGCAGGGTGGGTTTGAATCACCTCTGTGACTGCTGGAAGAGAACAATGACTCTGCTTGCCTGACAGACTCATGTAACAGAAGAGGTCCAGCCAACGCTGGGGTTGCTCTGACCTGTGCTTCACTCCCAAGCCCCAGGTAGAGGTAGAGTTTTTCCAATGAAAGGTTTCTGTGTGTTTTCCTCTCCTATGTTGAGCCTCCAGTATCCTTCATGTCTCAGAGAAGCTGTGATTAAAGCTATTGCAGAGGACTTACACTCTGTTCCCCACCTATTCCCCCAATAATCCAAACCTGAACTGAACTACCTTCATAGCTGCATGTATGTTATAGTAATTTACAGTAGAGGATATGATTCTGATGAACTGAGCTGATTCATATCCTTTGAAAGGAGAAATGACACATCTATTTCTTGAGAGGTGGAACATATCCCAGTAGCTCCAGGAACTGGACATGGGAGTGAATCAGATGGATGAATCATGAATCACTCACAGAGCAGCCAAAATACATTTCAGTTTCCTTAAAAAATTCATCATTTAAAGCAAGCTGTCAGAAGATCACCTGAAACTGATATCACCTTGTGTTGTCTCAGATCTGAAGGCTGAATAATTGTGTTGTTGACCTAATCATACAAAAATGTTAACATTAATGACTAACAGAAATTCCCCACTTAAAGAAAATATCTGCATGTTGCAAAATTCAAATGTTTGGATATTCCCAGTTAGGACCATCTCTGAAAAACAATTTCCCCGAATTCAGAACTTTCTTGGTCTTTAACAATGATTACATTACAGCTGGTGTTTAGCTAACCATGCTTCCTTTTAAGCTATCTGGTGAGATCCAATTCAGGCCACATTGGAGGATTTCTGTCTATCTCAACCTGTTATTTAAAAATGGACCCCTTGACTAATTCTTTCATGTAATATCAGCAGTGAGAGTCCATTTTCAATTGAAGATGCAATACAAGGGAGAGGGTACGGGAAGACAGACGGAAAACAGACTTTCCTTGGAAGAAGAGGAAGTGTTGACTCACTCCCAATCTATAAATACCTCTTGGGGAAAACGATTTTGGATATGAGAAAGTTTTATCCAGAAGGTGAAGACATAGGGATGTATCACCTCAGGAGAAGACTGTCAGAATTCCGCTGATTCTACAATGAGGAAGGTAATTCCCATTCTCACAATTCCCATGCTGCTCCTGGATTGCACTAAAATTGCTTCATTTGGATGTGGGAAGCAATATACCTTGTTCTTTTTCAGATTCATCTTAGTGCACTTTAGCACTAGATGGAGCTATCCATGGGGAGAGAAAAGAGAAGGGAGAGTATTACTCAAATGAAAGATGAAGCTCTTGACTACAGATTTGAAAGCGATTACAGGGAGAAGCCATCATCAAGAAAATGCAAACTTAAAAATGTATCTGATGTGGCTCCTTGCCAGCCAGAGGGGCAGAAGCCACAAGAACCATCAGTGAAGCTCTGTTGTGCCTTAGGGATTGGTCTCCTTCTCCATTCCATTTATGCTTAGTTACTATAGTGGTCTTTGTTGAGCTGTAGCTTTGGATGAGCTGCTTTGCATCTGTTCAGGAGCTCTTGGCACATGCATAAGGCAATTTAAGATCACTTACCCTGTTGGTGCCTAAAGAAGATTCCCTGCATGCTGGTCCTTTCACTCTTCTGTCTTTCCTCTTGAGGAGTCTGTTAAATCATGATTGGAAATATCCACTGCAATATTTTCATTTCACATATCATTTTTTCACTGAGTTGCAGTTCCACTTGCCTGTAATTTACTAACATCGTTCAGAGACCACATATGATGAATCAATGCGCTCTGCTTGCACTGGTGTTGTCATATCTCTGATGCCTTCCTGGGTTGTATGCTGCAGTCAGATGTAAACTATTGTGCCTGATCCAGGGAAGTCCTCTGGTTTGTGTGATGCATGAGGAGAGGGTAGGTTGCCACAGTGGTCTGTTTGGCTATGAGCTATGAAACAAAGAAATCTTCTAAATGAAAGGCTGACAGTGGAAATTTTTGGCCAAAAAGGGAGATAGCAGAAATCCTTGCCCACTGACATCTTTGAGATCTTGGTGACAGATCAGGATGTGGTAGGCAAGGGGTAAAAGCACGGAAATGGAGAGTAAGTGCTCCATCAAAACACTCTGGCTGAGCCTGGAAGCAAAGTGCATGTCTGGAGCCTGTCTGAAGTTGGAACAAAAGAGATCTGGTGGGGTAAGCACAGCTGTTTACCCAAAGCATGTGAGTCAGCCATAGAAAGGACTGGTGCCATGGGCAAGCATGGCCAAGAGGAGCAGGAAAAGAAAGACTTGGTGCATGGAGCCAGAGCAGTCCTTCCTAACACCAGAATACTTCACCCTGGTTCATGGTCACTCTGACATGGCCAAACCCCTGCACACCAAGTTACTTGGGAGTGAGTTTCGGGCTGCTCCATGTATTTGCACAACTGGAGTGGTAGGAAGACACATGGCAACTAAAGCAGAACTGCTGCTGTAGTCCATCTATATCATGTGAGATGGGATTAAGCAAATTTAAATGACTCCTTGGTCATGCAAACTGTAGCCTGTCTCTGAGCAAAGAGGCTAGGTCAATCACACATGCTCTGGTGCTATTTACTTCATTCCCATGCTGTGGCAAAAAAGAACAGGCTAAAGCAAACAAGGGCTCCAAGACATTGGAAACCATTGGATGCCCTGGAACAAATTGAGATCAGGAAATACAAGGACAACCTGTGGATCAAAGGGTATGAATCCAGATTCCCAAATAAAGGGGTGATTATGTGAGCAGTTAAGGGGGGATTAGAATCGTAGGTGATAATAGTAAGCAGCTGGAAAGGGAGGCCATAAAGAGCTAGAAATAAAATAAAAGGCAGGTGGAAAAAAGAACAGATGAGAGAGGCGTGATGGGAATCCTATCCCAATTAAAAATATAAAATGAAGTGCTCTGATACACCTCATGTTCATTTAAAAGCATGAAATGAGGCACCCTGTGAGGTGCTCTGACTCCAACAATGGCTTCTTCCACTTCTTCCTGGGTTCTGATTTGGGCAGCATACTATATTCCCTGGAGAAGGGATCCTCTTAAGCGGTGCCTTTGTGATAAGTGCACTCTTTGAAGTGTTACTGAAATGCCACTCCTGTTTCATAGGACTGTGTTCAGGCGGACAACCATTCTAGATGCCTCTAGCATTTCCTTCATAGATGATGTATCTTTCTTAGCCAGAACATGACTGTGTTGAGCTGGAAGGAAAAAGCCTCACAGATTTTGTCAAAAGCACTGAACATCCTGTGCCAGGAGCCATTTTTCATCTTTGCTGCAGGCTTGTAGCTGGGATTGAACCAGGAGACTTTACAGCTCATACCGAGAGTCATGGTTGCTTGCCCATCATTGTCCTTCAATGTGTTTTAGGTCCACAAGACCTGGGTCTAAGTTCTATGGCTCACCTGCCTGCAGATCCATTGCGAAGGGTGACTTACTGGAAAGTTCTGGCCTTTCAGCAAAGTTTTTAATTCTTACGTGGCTAATCCACACTTAAGGTTCAGCAAAATGGCTTTCACATGCACGTTGGACCCATCTTTGCACTGAAAAACTAGAGCTCCATTATTTCCAATTCTGGTTCTTCATAACTTTTACATGGAGTTCTTATATTTCCTTTTCACTGCTCAGGAAACTCTTTGAAGCTAAAGATAACAGCACATGGCAAAACGGAAGGAGTAAAGCCAAGTTAACTTAAATTTGCTTTTACTCCTCACTTTAGAATAAGAACCTATCCCAAGCCCTTCATATTGATGCATGACCTGATCTCTTTGCTATAGCTCTTCTCTTTTTATTTCTCCCTGCAAGAACCATCAGATTCATGTATGAAAAACCAACTTATGTGTTTAGGACATGGAGAAGGCAAGGACATGTCCTGGAACTTCCATCCCTAGTTTGGGGGGTTTCAGAGTTGTGACACCTATCAGAAGCCCAGTGAAGAAGAGGAGGCAAGCTCATAGTAGGAGTTGCACCACTTCTTCACCACATGTGCACAGGCCACCTTCCCATAAAGGCAGAAGGAAGGCTAGGATCAACCACCCATCAGCTAGGATTTGGGCAAGTGGGGCTGGGGTTTGGAGGATTTTGTGAGCATTTTGTACAGCAGAGCTGCTTCTCCTTGTTGTCAATGAAAGCGTCTTGCTTTTTCATAGAATCATATAATCATTAAGGTTGGAAAAGACCTCTAAGATCATCAAGTCCAACCGTCGATGCTTTTTACAGTTTCCTGACTTGTCTCATCCCCTGCATGACTTCTGCTGGAAAAGTTAGCAAACAGACCATGAAAGAACCAAATGCCAGCACTCTGGAGGCTTTACTTGCTGTCTTCTCATGTGTGGGGCCTGTGGGTTGTTTTTTAACATTTTCCTGGTCATACCTTCCCTTGTTTTTTCTAGCCAGTGGCTACTTGCCAAAAGCACCTTTTTAATAGCTAAATAATGGAACTGTTGCAGTTCGAGCTGCACTAAAATCTCAGCGAATTTTAAAGGGGGAACCTTAAGATAACCGGAAAATAATAATATATCTTTTGAGGCCAGAGGAAAATCAGTGGCAACCTGAAGTTATTTCTCCTTCTCCACCCTGCAACCAATTCCTAAAATGTTCTCTTAAACTAAACTGAAACCCCACGTTTGTAACGAACCTTCTTGTCACTGTGAATGCCCATGATAGAGTAGGAAACTGTGTAGTAAACCTCAAGTTTATGGTTTGAAAGAGACTAATGTAAACAGTGGGAGAGAGCTTGAAGTTGAAGAGAGTCTCTCCTTGATCAGGTCTTCTGCTGGAAGCCTGATGGGTTGGGGAGGGAGGGGGCAAGTTGGCCCATTACTTTTATGTGAACAAATGAATGTGAGCTCCAAGTAGGGGGAATGGTCCAGTGATGCTGGTTTGGGATTTGGGAGATCACAGCTCACTTTGTGGCTCTTCCAGACACTTCCCAGTGCGAATATAGGCTAACATCCAAGATGTGACAATTCAGCTAAAGATACTACTCATGTGACTAACTTGCATCCAGTGGAGCAGGGTCACCCACAGCTCATGAGAGGAGTCTGTTCTGCTGGGTCCCTTCAACTCTTTTAAAAGAAAATAAAAAAAAAAAAGCAGGGACACTAAATTTCCAGGCTTCCAGTCTCTCGTGACTTTTAAAACTGTTCTTACTGCTTTGCTTCCTCTTAAAATGTTTCAGGCAGCCCTAGAAAGAAGTGGCTGAAAGGGTCCAGCGAGAGAGGCTGGGAGTGATTCACTGTTGCACTTTTTCAGTTTGGATATAAAAAAGGTAATTGATTTTTTAGAGGGTACAGCTGCCTATTTCCAGCTCTGTGCAGGAAGCCAGGACCAGGGGTCCAAGCTAGCTTTCCTCTAGCTCTTGCACCATGACAAATATAGATTCAACTAACCATATCTGCTGTCAGTTGCATCTGTCCAGCTGTTATGCTGAAATCGGTGATATTCCTCTTGTTTAACACTTAAGCCCAACAGGAGTATTTGGTTTGTACCAGCTGATGGTACAGGTTTTGGACATTCTTTTTCCTACTGATTTTATCAAGAAGTAAATGTCTTCTGTACCTATGAGGGTTAATTTACTCCTAAATGTGGATTTTGCTTTTGCTATCCCGAGCTCCCTAGCTGCATTCAAGGTTTTGTAAGCAAAAAAAAGGAATTAAAACATTACAGCCACTTCTCCTGAGCTGTGGAAGGAGCTTTCCTTGCTTTCTTGCAGTTCTTCAGTCTGCAAGAATGCACCAGTCAGTCTCATCAGAGAAATACAAGGGAAGAGTTACAGTAAACAGTGACCTCATGCAAGGAGAAGGAAAATGATGCTGGAAGGGTGGTTTGCAGCAGAGCAGGACTGTAAGAAATGAAAGTAGGGGCTAAGGGTCAGGCTTGAATAGCCATGAAACTTATCCCCCATTTTTCTCATGCTTCGTCCATATGTTTCCAGTTTGACTCCCTGATGTATCTGGTGCAATTCTCACCTTGCAGCCCCAGCTCTGCCAGTCCCTTCCAATGGCAACAGCAAGTGAAGCAACTGTCAGCATATGCTCAGGCATGTTAAAGTGAATAAAAACAGGTACATCCCTTTTTTTGGCGGTTGAAAGGAGGAGTGTGGGGGGAAGGCACTTAGTGCAGGCTCTGAGCTGTGAGACCTTAGGAACAGGCAGCTTCATATCTGTGGCACATGCTGAAGCCATTTTCCCCAGGCAATGAGGTAGATAGCACCTGATGGACTGCGGCTTGCTTTCTTGGTTTTGTTTTATACTCGGTTTTTAAAAGCGTGGTGGCTGACAGTGTGTGTGCACACTCGGATAGGACACCTGGTTTCTCCACTGGGGAGTTCTTAGATGCAAACAGCTGGAGAAGCTGTCAGAGGGAGTCTTGCTCCAGGGATGAAATTTGACTGTGGTTGAGGTACACGGAGCAAATGGCATTTAGGCGTCTGCTGGCCTAATTGCTTCACTTCCCTGCCTCCCCTCTACATTCCCCCGACCTGCAGTCAGTCTGGGAGACATATGAAGCATATTGCTGTGAGGTTTTAAAATATTTGGCAGTGAGGGAAGTGTTTGGTGAAAGATAAAACCAGAGGTACCTTTTCTTGTGGTGTGAGCCAAAGATTATTGCAGGTTTGGAGTTCTTGGGCAAGGATTTTGCAAGAGAATCTGTTTTGCAACTTTTTTTTTTTATTGTTTCCTCTGTAGACAACATGCTTAGCTGGCTCATTACAGCATCTACCAAGAATTTGTTCTAGGACAAGATTAATTACTTAAACTGTCAGCATGCTGGTTTTCCACCACAGTTCTGTTTCATGGTCTCCCTTGGGAAAAAGATGTCTGCCCAGGGGCAAATGCTTATGGTGATGGGCAGGCTGCAGTCTACTTTTCCTCAGAAGCTACATTTATTTTAGGGATGAAAAGATGTTTCCAGTGCATTTACAAGGGCTTTAACCTAGAACTTTTTGGAGGTGGTTGCAGTTTGGGACATTTGTGTATGCCACCAGCGAATGTCATATTGGTTACCTTTTGTTCTGTCTTGAGAGATGATCCAGGGAGGTGGCTGGAGAAATTATTTGAGAGAAAACAGTAGAGGTCATTCAGCTTTCATCATCTTTTCAAGTGACATGGCTGAGAATAAAATAAGGCACAGGAAAAAGCAACAGTCAGTGTCTGGGAGAGAGAAAAGCATTGCATCTGCTGGCAAGGCTTTGATGGGATTGATCAAGAAGTCATGAGAAGGACAGCATTTCTCTTTTCATGGGTCAGAGATGAAGCCAAATGCAAGACAGACAAAGTCTGTTAGCTTGCCTTCAGCTTCCTGCGCCTCTGAAAAGACAAACTTGCAAATTAGATCAGTTGGCAAGAAAACAGGCACTGTAGCTTTCAGTAGGGATGAATGGGCAGGAGCAGAGGTGAGGGACCACTAGCTTTGCCCGAAGGACAAGCATACTGCACAGGATAGTGTTTCTGACATCTGGGGTAGGGTGTTCATGCTACAGTTACTTCTCTTTTTCCCTTTCCTAAACTTGAGCATGTGAGGGCTCCTGCTCAAAATGTTCTTCAGCAATTTGTGTCTTGACCTCAAGCTTTCCAGTGTGCCAAAGGGAAAGCCATGTGCATCATCCCTGCATCAAGCATGCACCATCCAAGTAGGGTCCTCACAGCAATGACACAGCACAGTCAAAGTGGTATGGGGAGGTAGGAAAGCAAATCTCTGCTTTGCTCCTGCCTTCTTCTGTGACTGCAGTCATGTCAGAGAGGGATTTTCCAAACCAGTCCTTGCCAGGTATCTGCAGCTGGGTCCTTCCAAAAATCCCACTCCTCATGCATCTGCTTTTGCTCTCTATCTACAAACAGAAATACTTTGTCTCTTATCTTGAATTGAAGCTCTTCGTGGCTTCAGAGTACTCTCGCTCTGTGTCTGGACAGCTCCCAACAACATGGGTCCTCATTGGAGCTGGGGCTTCCCTGCAATTTTCTTACTATTATGTGCAACCAGGAGTGTCCTGGTTTTCTTCAGCTGTGCTGCGGAGAGGGTGTAGCTCAACTTGCCATCGTGCAAGAGTGCCCTAGACGTACGGTGGCTGTGTACAGATGTTGCATGCAATCCTGGATATGTTTTTGATCCTGACAGATGCCTGGTAGCAGCTGCCCTTGTGATGGGACCAGTGGAAGCTTGGAAATCTGGAATGAAAGGCTAAAAGTCACTAATTCTACCCAGTCTGAACTTTGTGGAGGGGAAAGAGGACATTTCAGAATTTCCTTGCACCAATGGGGAGCCCTGCAGTGATCAAGCTTTCTGTCCTTCTCTAAATTTTCTCCTTAAAACAGGTCCTTGGCATGATACCAGTGAAGTGTAATTAACACAACTGCTGCTGATACCTGGGTTTGTTACCTGTTGGGTTTTTGCTGGTCATCATTGTCTCTTTGCCACCTTACCCCCTCCATTTTTCTTGCATCTTCCCACGTCTTGAACTACAAACGCCCTGGGGCGTGGACCAACTGATGTGTTTGTACACCTTCTGCCACCATGGCCTAAGATTCCAGGTATCACCAACTGCAGGTGACAGTTATCTGTTGACCAGAGCATCGGGATAGAAAGGAGGTGCAAGGGGCACATTAAATGTTTGCTGTTCTTTTGAATTCCTCATCCATATCCTAGAAGCTGTGGGACATCTGTCAGAAAAGCTTTATTTAACCTAAAGATCATCCAATCCCAGTCTTCACCCAAGTATCCCACTTCTTTTTCACTGCACATGCTCTTTAACCCAGTTCTTCTGAAGTGTACTCTCTTGCCACATATGACTTGCATTAGCTCTAATGAGAGCTAACCATGCAAATCTCCCACTCAGCTAACAGTGATGGTTCCTGGTTGACAAGCTAATCTCATCCATGTGGAGAGCTTTTCAATTAGGTGGCTTTATAGCTCAGTAAAATTAAAACTCGTTAACTTAAAAAAAAAAGTTTAATACCTTATTTGTGGACAGCAGGCACTCGCAAATGCTAACTGCTGCACAGTGTTTGATGGCCCAGGATAGACCTGTCAGTAGAGACAGGTAGAGTAGTTAAGGGAGGAAGATCCAAGAGATGACATTCAGAAATGCACAGCATTATTGCTGGCTTTTTTAGGAGCAGAAAAGATCCAGGTATCTGTGTGTGACAAATTACTTCCTTTATGGGTATGTTTGCATGGACTTCTTGCATCTCCTGCTGCATGCAGTGGCATAATGATCAGATATGGTCCTTAGGGATGCTGCACTCAATACTCAGGATGGGCTGGTAGAATCAGGATTGAAAGCAAGATTCAAAATCAGCTGTAAGTATTTGCAAGATATTCTCCCGGATGCAAAAAAAGGTGTTTAATATTGCACAGAAGGCCAGAGTTCCTGTCTTCTGTGGATTTTCTGTTCTTAAACACTTTGGGACTTTGAGATGGCATGGAAGTTATAAATGACCATGTAAGCAAGCAAGCAGAAACCTTGCTGGGAACTGCTCTAAGAATAATGAGTTGATGTGTCCCAGGACCTGCATGTGTTCACCTTTATTATTTTTGCAAACCTCCGGGTGTTTTCCTCTTTTTCTTGCAGATGAGGGGTGCAGACTTGGAGCTTTAACCTGGAATTGAGTGGAATTCAGGTGTTCTGAACCCAAAATCCCTCTCTTGGCAACTATTGCAAAGCTACAGCCAATGCATGAAGTACTTTTTCAGATTCCTCCTGTATCTGAGTTTTCTTTTTTGGTGACCTTGCAACCACAACTGTTTGACAAGGCTAAGCAGCTTGAAGCTTAACTTACTCCCTTAACTGACAGAAATGCAGAAATTGGGTATTTATGAAAAGAGTCGCTAGGCAGTGTCAGGCTAAAGATCCACTTCTTCCCCCAACTCTAGCCAGTGGTGTTTGCTGAAAGATACCTCTCCACCTGGGCATGCAGGTGGACTTAACCAGGCCATGTCCTCCAGCCATGCCCACCACACCCAGCAGATGTGCCAAGAGCTCAGCCAGGCACAAGAATCCACATGCAATGATGGTGTGAGAGATGCCAAATTCCTACCAGGTCAGGAGCAAGAAAATGCAACAGAAATGCAGCCCAACCTGTACCACAAGCCCACCGTCACGTTGCTGTCAAGCCTCTGTGTGTGTGTGTTGCCATTATGGTGTACGGCCCACTGAGTGTATCTGAAAAGCCTGCTTGATCCCTGGCAAAGGGATGTTCTCAGACGTGCTGCAGAGACTTTGCCCGTCATGTGATGTGTACAGCGTTTTTTTCCCTTTGTTCCAGAGAGGAGATTTTCTCCCACGATTACTTGGACACATTGCAAAAATTAAAGCATTGCATTATGAGAAAAAGAGCCACTCATTTAAAAAAAAAAATTCAAAAAGTCATGTAAAATGTGAAATAAATAGAAAAGAAACCCTGTACAAGAGCCAGCTGCATGAAAAACCCCATAAATTGTGAAGATTTCAGTGCTGTGATGAAGTCATGCAATCAGGAAGATTGCAGTGTCTTGAGGAATGATGCAGCCCTATTTGCAGCCCACATGTAGCTTGCCTGCCCTCTGTCACGGCAACACAACAGGCTAGGTAAAATCCTGCAGCCATCAGATTCCCCCAGCCTGAGCCCCTCACCCCGCATCTTGGCGCCCAGAGCATGCAGGTCTGGGGATAAAGTTGGATGTGGTCAGGAGAGGAAATACAAAGCTGAGCAGGCACGGCTGTCCTGACAGTTTTACTGAGAAATAGAAAGAGCAATTCAAGTTTTTTGCATTGTTTCTTGCCACAACACTCACCATGGATAATTAAGATTACAGCTCTGACCTTTTAGTGCAGAGAAAGACCCTACATGCTTTGCACCCTCATCCCCTTTCCAGCAGAGGCACCCAGGAAAGGGTGCCAGGAAGGGACCTTGCTGGTCTCTTGGCATCCTCTGTACCTGCACAGCACCAGGACTTTGACCCAGGCCAAGGTGTGCTTACTGAAGCATTGAAGATGCTTTTGATACCCCAGGAAAGAATTGCTTCTTGTGTGTTTGTGTATACACTGTGCCACATCACTTACAGAAAAGTCAAATGTGGCTCCCACAACTGTAGAGGGCTTCAGAGAGGGCTATGGATCTGCTGATCTTGGTCAAGCCTAGATTTGAGAGGCCACCAAGGTCATAGGAAGCTAGCAGAGATGGTGCCAAGTGGTGGGGACAGGATACCATGACTCACCGTGGGAACAGGGTGATACCATCCAGTTGCTTCCCAGCCATCTCCTCATGGGCATCTGAATTTCTTCATTTCAATATAACTCCAAGTTTCTTCACAGAAATACTTCCAGCCACTGGTCAGAGGGCTGTGCATTGTTTGCTTTGATTTTGTTTGTGGTTTTCTTATGGTGGAGGCTCACTGCCTGCTCAGAGGGCTGGCTTGATGGTCTTCATATTTTCCAAAACCACTTGACCTTAGCTGCAGCTAATTTGTGGGGCAAGGCTGATCAACAGTAGGCCTCCCAGCTGCTGTCTTCAATCAGCAAGGAACAGGGACAGCAAGCCCCCCTCTCACCCCACAAGGGGAGCCCATGCCCAGCAAAGCCATGAGGTTCATGGAAGCAGGATGCCAGCAGAGCTTAGCATGGCTGACGCTACCATACTATATATTAGGAACAGAGGGTTTTTTCCAGAAATATGCAAACACTTAGACAGCTCGGCAGCAGCTCAACACTTCCGGTGCAGTGAGATTTCACAGCATCAAAATCAGCTAAAACAGCTCTTTCAGGAGTTGTTTTAGCATTTCTGAACATCGCATAACAAAAGCCACATTGGTGCAGAAGAATTTCAGTCTTCTGTATGGCTGCAGTGCTCAGATAGGAAGGACCCTCTGTGAGTTACAAGGTGAAGGGAAGGGAACTGTAAAGGAGCCCAGGGATATTCCTTGCACTTCTGATTTGTGAAGGCATCCAAAAGCCAATGTTTGCATGTTAATCCTTACCTGTATCTGATAAACTGTGTTATACTAGACATGATCAAAAAATAATTCTCCTCCTAATGGTGAGTTTTATTCTGTCTCCTGACTCCCCTATACATCACCAGCAGAAATGCTGATATGTTGTGCTAATTAGCGATATGCTGATGCATGAAATTGTCACTGCTGTTGCAAACTTACTGCAAGATCTACATTTTCAATTGCATTAAAATCAGTTAGGAATCAGCTTCACTTCAGTTTGCCTTTGCGTCCCTGATCATTCTGAATGATGCTTCTATGTGCCTAAAAAAACCCTGTTCAGTGAGGACTGAAGCACATGCTTAACGCTAAATACGTGCGGTGGACCCTTTTCAGATACGGATGCATCCTAAACAGCATGAAATGTATGCAGGGTTACATGAGGGCCAAGCAAACTGGTGTGATGAACAAATTTCATCTCAGAGTGAAGCTGATAACGCTGTTGTGGTAATGGTCTTCCTGAATGCATCTACATTTTAGATGATACAGCTGGTCCCAGGCCTTTTTTCCCTGCCTCTTTAGCCACGGGGGAAGAACTGTAGACTTTGCTACTGGTATTGCTCTTGAAATGCTATGACTTTGCTCACTCAGCCCTCATGTTTTGAATCACTGTTGCTTTGGCGGGGAGGAAGTCGCTTTCCATCCCCTGGATGCTATTAAGAAAAATCACAAACTGTCTGATTATTATTTTTCTCTTTTTTTCAGCCCTAAAATGCTGAGAGTAATGAATGTGCTAAACCTCACACCACCAGAAATCCAAGGAAACAGAACATCTATTTATAAAAATAAAAACACAAATTGCCCCCAGCATTCACGCATCATTAGAAAGCTAAACCACAAACCCAGAAATCAACCCCTTCAGTCTGAACATGTGCTCACAGCAAGGGGAGGGATGGACCAACACAAAGCCACTCTGTAAGGTGGTACATGGAGGAGCAGCCAAGGCACTGCCAACCCTCTGCAGCATGAAAAGAACAGGAGGTGAACCAATCCCATGGAGAACAGGAAAGGTAATTAAGGAAAAAAGAAAAGAAGTTTGGGGGAAATCTTCCAGGTTTTGTCACTGGTGTTTGCACAGATTATTTGAGGAAAAGGGAAGGAGGACGGTGAATGAAGGGCAAGCTCCAGCTCTGGTGCAGGCTGCCTGGAGCCCCTAAGCACCTTCCTGGGGAGCTGCTGGATCCTGTGCTGGATCCCACCTTGGACCAGCACCAGCCTGTTTCAAGGGATGGTGGGAGTTCACTCTCTGCTCAGCCTCCCGGCACTCCTCCCTTGTACCTTGGACAAGCGGTCACTGAGTTTAAATGACAGAAAAGGGAGGATGCTGTTTGCATGTGCTGCCACTCGTTTTGCTACCCTGAAATCAGCTTGTGCTCAAGCACAAGCAGAAAAGTTTCATCTGGCTACGAATCTGAAACTTGATTCAGATCAATTAAGCTTTTAAAAATACAACCCTTATGGCCACTTCCATTTGTTAGCGATGGAAGATTATACATGGTAATTAGGGAACTAATATTCTAAGCAAATATCCCTTTTCTTGTGCCTAATGAAGCTTTTTGATGTGTTTTCAAAAGGGTCTACTACAAAAGGAAGAGCAACACCTGCTGGCAGCAAGACAAAAGGGGTGGCAGAAGAAATGAAACAACAGCTCTGAAGGCTGTATCTGTTTCAGACAGCTTCAGCCATGTACCCCTGCAGCACTGTTGGTTCAGTCTCAGGAGCCTGAGCCCTTGAACATGCTGTAAAGCTGTCTAGACAGTAAAGCTGTCCAGTGCAGTAGGATCACAGCAGCTTCTGCCTGCTAGTTGATGTAAAGGTGAAAGGAGAAAACAGACACACACACATGCATATCAAAAGAGCAGATGACTGCATCCAATGGCCAGCACAGGCTGCTTCTTTCTTTTGCTTTGCAAAGCAAGCCAAGATACAATTAAGGTCTAATGACAATTAGACCCCTAGGAGTAATAAAATAAGTAGGACTAATTCTCTGCTAGAAACTGGAGCTAAAATGGTATTAGACCTTCCCCAGGAAACAATCCCTTCTTTTCTTTCACTCTTCTTATTTTTATTTTTGCTTCACCAGACTTAGTGGGATTTTACCATTTTATTGATGAAAAGATGGACTTCTCTGCTCTTCAGTAAACCCACAAAAAAGAAATTGCAAACTGACACTTCTGTGAAAGCTGTCTCAGGGGCAGGGTGGGAAGGAAAAAGAAAATGTTTTTCATTAAATGTTGTGAATGAGAATTTTTTACCCTCTCCCTTCAAACATACATCCTGTGGTCTCCCTCCTGACAGGGAGCAGTGTAAATATAGCCTTTTCCTTTCCCCAGTTTGATCCTCTTCTTCACTGTGCCAGGATTGCTCCAGCAAATACCTGGGATGAGAGATCCAGGGTTTGCTTGACTCACAGAGAGCGTTTAGACCAAAGTGAAGCGCTCTGAGAACACCACCCACAAGGGATGCAGCTCATGTGGATCTGCAGTATTTGCAGAAAATCTGAGCAGGTCCTCAAGCCAGTCTGTCAACATGGTCTCTTGAGGGCATCTCTGGCTGCAGATGATCTTTTAAGGTACGTATGCTAATGTGTTTGCAAAGGAAAAGGACAAAGGCATACTGAGCATGCTTCTTCACATTGTGACTGGTCACTGCTCCAGTGGCACCAGCGATGCTCTGTCCTGACCAAGTGAGTGCAGTCCTATGATTTATGGTCCTAAACATGCCCAGCATGGAGGGAACAAGGCCAGCTGCTACCTCGCCATGGGATAACCACACGGGAAGGGCCAAAGTGATGAGTTTGTGTCCAGCAAATTTACAGCGTGCTTGTTTTCCAGATGTTTGTAAAGTGCCTAGTACCAACCCCAGCGCTGCAACGTGAGGTTAAAAGGCATGCAGTGATGAGGTCTGGCTGCCAGGGGCAGATAGTCACGTCCCGCTGCCTGTGGGCCAGTGCCACAGATGACACTGCTGCTTGAGTCTCCCTCCCTCTGCCTCTCACTGCCCAGAGTCTTGCTGGGACAGGCAGGAGGGTGAGAAAAGAGTCCCATTAAATTTGTCCTGCTGCAAACCTCCTGATTGCAAAACAACCAGATGAAAGCACAGCTGACCCCATCTTCCTTGATCTGTGTTGCTCCAGTTTTTACACCCTGAAATGCTTTGGTCCAACCCTTCTCCAGCAAAGGTCTCATGCCTTGTCCAGGAAGGGGATGCACATTTCTGGTCTTAACTGTAATGTTGGTGGCCTGGGTGGCTGCGGGCAGCTCCAGCCATCTCTGCATCTCTGCATCTGGCTGCAGAAAGGGTAAGGAAACCCTCACCTCTCTGGTGGAGCTGGAGGCTGGCTGCTTGGAAAGCCCATGTCTCGCAGGTGGGAGGTGATAGCAAGCCGGAGAGCGCCATTGTTTACTCACCCGTCTCTTCATTTCAGCCTGTTTACAGTAGAACTACTCCATGCTTGCAAAGTGAAGGCAGGATGCTCAGAGCTGTCAGCACACACAGTTCCCAAACCCATGAATCAATCATAGTGAGTCCCAAACACAAGCATAAAATATCTCAGACAAACTCAATTTTCCCGTTTTGAAACAAGGACCTTTTTTTTTTTCTTTTTCTTTTTCATTTCACCATTTTAAGTCTAAGATTTAGTGCTAAACTGACAGGCTTAACTTGTAAAGTAACTGGCAAATCTTGAAAGAATTGTGGTTTTCTCCTTCCCAAAGGACATTGCAAGTGACATGGTTTTTCGCTTTAGTGATAGATGGTACTTGCAGGCAAGTATTTAGATATCTAAGTACTAAAGCAGCCACAGGTCTGGTTCCTATCAATAATACATTTTGTCACACAGAAATTGAAACAGCATGGATACCACACATAGAAATGGAAGGGAGTATTATACATAAAATTAATTTTCCCCATAAAGGCACATAGTTTCAGCTGTCTCAGTTCACAGGAGAGTTGGTGGATGTTCATTTCCTGGGGATTGCCCACCCCTAAGTTTTACCTTTGAATTTGGGTACCAGTGAACAGAGTCTTTGAAAGCAGCACATGGGTGGAGCCATGCGATCACAATGAAATTAGAAAAAAAAACAAAACAAAACAAACAAAAAAACCGCACCAACCCCCCACCCCCACAAACCAAACTAATGGAGCTGATGTGATTGAAATGTTTTTAAACTGAAGCCTGGGACTGAGATGAGTAATGAAATGTGAAAGCAGGCAAGTGGCACATGCCCTTTAGTGGCAGGGCGAATATTTCACCCAGCTCAAGGTACCATCGAGATCTTCCTTGCCGAGCCTTCAGAGCAGTGACACGAGTTAATGGCCCCCTAGCTATTCCTTGGGCTGTGTAAAAGCAGCAATTGCTCCTCACCACAGAGAGGATTATCAGGTTCTAGGACTAGTCTGAGCTCCCTCCCTTTTCAAGTCTTTCTGGAGTCCGTGAAGTAAGAGTAATTATCTGGGCAGAAACACACTGAACTGCTCTATTCTCAAAGACCTGTCCAAAGCTGCTATTTCCCTGAATAAAAGCATCCGAAGGGCACAAAGAGTGTCTGCTCTCTGCACAAATATCCAGGGGTTGGTGTACTGGTGTACTGGACCTATCTGAAGTCCCAGTGAACCAGGACTTCTGGGATGAGCATCCAACCAAAGTCAGATGTTTTTGCCAGGGAAACTCATGGTTTTCTCCATGCATCAAAAGAAGCTAGCAGACCTCAGAAAAAAGTTCTTATTTTGGGAATGCCTTGTGTCAAAGCTGTGGTGAAGCTTCTTCCAGTCCTCCCAAGAGCTCCCTGTAAAGCCCATCCCAACAGCAGGGTATTAGCCCTTCTTCTCTAGGGGAAGGGAGATCCAAACCATGCCAGAAATGGCCATAGGTAGGAAGAGACAGCTCATAGTAATAGGCGTATAAAGGCAACGTTGTGTCTCACACCTCCTTGGATGGCTCTTGCAGCACCTTGCACCTCTAATGTCCTTAAATCACCTTCTGGTTTCTCACTCAGATTGTTTCACGGCCCATGGTCTTCCTCTGGTATTAAATGCTCATTCCTCTGTGGGATCACGAGTCTGGTGTCGTGTGTCCTCATCATGCCCTGGGTGTGCCTGAGGGAATGAGCCTTTTGAGGAATTTCAGATGAGCTCCTGGGACCTACCTGGCTTTTGTGAGGAGATCTCTGTGCATACTGAAAACCAAACCAGCTGGTACAAGGAACTGCTGAGTCAGGTGATGAGGCACCCGGTGGCTTTAGGCAGCATCTGAGGCTTCGCACATTGACAATTTAGAGTCGAGCATCTCAGTGGGCCAAGTCCTAAGCAACTTGATAGCTGACATAAAAGGTGTTTGAAACACATCTCTCTCTTGCCTAGTTGGGAACGCCCTGCCTTTATACTGTCAAGCATAGCACAGACATGGACAAGCTCTATTAGATCAACCATGTTCCAAAACATGGTTGGGTTTGGTGATCTGTTTGCAGGTTTTGCCCTGCTCAGTCTTATTCCCCTTTGCTGGTAACAGGAGATTTCTTAGAGCAGTATCTGAATCCTCTTTCTTTGCTTGGAAGACCAGCACTATGTTACCGTTCCCCCCAGCGTGATTCCCAAAAAAGCCCTGTCTCATCAGTGACAAGGAAACTTCCTTCACTAATATTCAAAGGCATTTGGATGCAGAGCTGGCTGGAAAGTAGTGTTCACCAACAAAAATATAGCATTGTATTTTCATTGAAATTTTTTTTCTTAATGAACAACAAATCTCTTACATGAAGAAGCAATACTTGATTTGACAAAATATTGGGCTTAAGAGTGTTAACTGGCGCTATTCAGGACATGTGCGGCTAGTATTTGCTTACCTTCTCTTAATTAACAAGGAATGTTTCAAGATGCATCGCCCTTCCTAGCTCTTTGGACATCTCCTTTTTTTCTTTCTTTGTGCCATATTTAGAAAAGACTTCTTAAACACCTTTGAGTTTTATAAATTTCATTTCCTAGTGCAGTCATCTCATGGCTGCTCTGGGTCTGAGGCTTTTCTGCCTTTAGTTTGGAAGCAACTGTTGCTAAGGGACATTCATAAGGCCATTGAGATGGTTTCCCTTCAGACAAAGGGATTACAGGGGGACCAGAGCCAGGCAGAATTGTTCTGTGCTATGCTCATGATGGGAAAAAAAAAAAAAAAATTAGGAAGGCCAGCAGCTGCAGTCCTGATTTTGAGAAGAATAAATTTAAGTCCTTTTCCTGTTATGCACATTCTACACAACCTTGGGCCAATTTCTCAGCATCTACCATCGCTCCCCCACCTTGGAGCGGTGGTCAGAGCGCAAAGAGGGCTGATGAGGTTAAAAACAGCAAGTCCCATATAGTGCTTCAGCAACCCCAATTGCCCGCTGTCACTGGACCATAAAGGTCAAAACCCAGTTCCAGCCTTCTCCTTTTTACTACAAATTGATCTTTTTCCATCTGGCTCTGCAGAGACATCAGTCTGTGCCTAGGGCTAGATAACACCAGGCATTTCTTTGGCCTTACAGGATTGCAGCTTGCCTGTGAAAGCTGGCCAAGTGAAAAACGGCCAATAATGCCTTTTTTGATGGGCTTAAGTCTGTATTTTTAGCATTTCTATTTAAATGAAAGCTCAAAAATCAGAGCAGGTAATCGCAAATTTCAGCATCAAGTAAATTATTATAGCTACGTTATAAACCCATAGGGATTTGGGGAACAAAGTTATAATGAATTCTGTGCCAGAGCCGGAACAAGGAGCCCTGGGCTTGCCTTTAAGAAAGAGTAAGCTGGGCACTGCTTTAAAAAAACAGCAACTAGCATGGAACAAATTAAAAAGGGAAGCAGCAAACTCCTCTGGGATTCCATAATAATTTAAACATTCCTCTGGGACATCTGAAGTTTGGAGGAAAAGGGTGGGGGGTGTAAAAAAAACGTTGCTAACTTATAAGGAATGTTAGCAATAAAAAGGGACCCATACGGGTGTGCCATACCCTGAATTAGTCAGAAAGCAGATGTGTACGTCTGCAGCCTCAACTTTTTCCCCTTGTTTTCTCTTCTGTTTCCTTCCTCCCTCTGTGTCCTCTCCCTCGCTTTTACAGCAGTTACACCTGCGTGATGGAAGGAGCAGGGAGGGAGCTGCAAAGCTCAAAGCTTTTGGTGTGGTAGGTCAGAGTACAGAACAATAGCACCATAAATTAATTTGGGAAGGGAGCAGAGGGAGGCGGGGGGGCCTAATCCAAAAATAAACCATGTGTGAGTTTTATTTAGCTGTGTCATTGCTGAAGAGAGTTTACAACAGGGTAGAAATAACACAGCATTTTGGGGTTTGCCTCTTTCTCTCCCCTCTCCAGCATCATGAGCCATGGTCATACCCATAGGGTGCACAGGGTCCCCACCTGGCACTGTTTCTTCCCTCTCTGTGTTGCTTTCAAGCTCCTTGGAGGAGCCACTGGGAGGTGCCAAGGGATCTTGGTGTCAACAGGAATTGTCTAATTTGGCCCAGACCAGTGTTTAGCTGACTACTTCCCATTTAATTCACTTTGTCTCCACCGAATGAGGCACATCAGCTGCTGAAAGGACCAAAAATCCCAGGAACCCAAATCGCTCTTGCCTGTGAGCCTTTAATGTGCCCTTGGTTTGCAGCTTGGGCAGGAGGCAACACAAGTGTGCACGCACATGTGCGAGTGTATGTGTTCGAGGGGGAGAAGCTGAAGGGTCTTCTCAGACTTTAATACCAAAGTGAAAAATGCTAGGTTTTGGTTTATTAACGGAAGAAAACGGGAAGAAATAAAAAAACCCAATCGCCCAAAGCCCAAGTGTGACATAAGGAGCCTTGAGGCAACTTTCATCATGTTTTTAATGTGGTTTCCTTCATCTCCCTGGGCTCGCCTGTTTGCTAGAGCAGATTGTATCTAGATGATGCATTTAGCAGATCAACAGGAGGATGGTTCCCCCCCACATCGGATCCCCTACTCCATAACTGAACCTAACAACAACAATAACAAAAAGATCCAATTAGTTCTTTAAAAATACAGCTCTGCAGCACAGTGTCATTTTGTCCTCGTGCTAATTCCAAAAAAGTATTTGGCCTCATTACTCATCTCTGGAGGGACTGGAGATGAGCACTGGTTTGATCCCTAAAAGATGTCCCAAGCCCTCAGAAGCATAAAATTTCAATTTCAGTTTCAGAAGATTGCATGTCAGTCCCAAAAAGAAAAAAAATGCCTCCTCATGCTGGAACAATGTTGATGCTTTCCAGGTCAGGTTTTTGTCTGAAAAATAAATAAGGCAGAGCAATCTTCTCAGCATTACCTAGGGCCCCCTTGTTCCCATGTCCAGTGTGTGCAGCATGCATCCCGAATCTCGGCAGCCACTATGAAGCTCTCCCTGCAAACGGTGGCTGTGGACACGTATGCAGGTAATTTTTCCTTTTCTCTTCATTACGAAACAGTGTTTAATTTGCAAACCATTCCCATTCAAATTGTTTTTTTTATGTTGTATACCATATGAGAGAGGGAAACCAAGAGCAGTAGCCGTAACCTTGCAGATAGACTGTTCTTCACACTTCACTGGCTTAAATCTCATATGATGTTTATAAAGTTTTGAACCAACAGCTCTCAAACCAGTGTGTCCTATGGAATAATAATGCCTCAGGCTTACCTTTCAGAGAGCTCAGAGCAAGTTGTAAAGGAGTTTTAGAGCATTACCTTGATTTTACAGATGGGAAAACAGAGTTACAGAGATGGGGAGTGGAGAGTGCAAAGAAAAGCAGTCTGAAACCAGAACCAAGGTCTTCCCAGTATCAATGCTGGGAAGCATTGCAAAGCAAATCATATCTTGAGGAGTTAAATGAGACTGCCAATAGCCCAAAATGGGATCCTTTGCCATTAAATCCCAGCAGGGACTGTATGGGTAGCAGCAGTGTTCTTTTGCCATCACAAGATGTCAAGTGGAAGGGAGTTGAGCTGGCCAAGGGTGCAGCAGAGCTTGCCTGTGTCTGTGGTCCAAGTGGTTCATTTTTAGTTCATGCTGGTAAGGGATCCTATAGGTCATTTCCAGAGGCTGATGGTTTTCAAATATAAGATTTCATTTCCAATGGACTCTCCATGATCTGATGGAGCTGGGGTGAAGCAAGGAGCTTTGTTTCTGCAGAAGGTAAAGGGAACCTCTTTCTATAGTTATTTCTTTTTAAGGCTACATCAACAAAGAAATGGGTCAATCTAGCCAGACTGCAAGACATGGGCAGAAATTTTTGCCAGGCTTTCAAGGGTCTCCCCAGCTTGGTAGATAAAGCCTCAGAGGACATGGGGGGGAGGGGGGGGTGGTACATTCAGAAGGCCAGACAGGGGTGCATGAGAGCAACCTTCCTCGTTTGGTTGAGACAGTCCAGATGTGTACTTCCGTGTGTTTTTAACAGAGACACTATTATTCAAGTATGAGTAGGAAGAGGAGGAATTGGGGAGACTTAGGTTTTTTTGGGCAGTTACACTCAGTATTGGACAGTTCTGGCTTTGGAAGATCTACAGAACAGGTGTTTGTCCTGCTTTAAGCCCAGCTGTGCTTTGTACAGTTGGTGGCTTGGCTGAAGCTTATGAACAAATGACTTCACCTAAGCTAACATTTCATCCAAGATCTGTTCACACTAGCTTGCTTTCTTCTTAACCTTAGAGATAAAAGGCTTTGTCTTCACTTTTTAAAGTGAGGAGTGCCAGATAAGCCAGAGAGTAGAAGTATTTTTATTGTTGTATATGTGGGAGTTGATAGGTTTGATGTCACCCACTTCTCCTTGTCCCAAGGGTGATTGAGCAAGGAGCTGACCAGAAGCCCGTCTACCTCATCTCCCTCCTGCTGAACTGCTGTGCACCTCCTGCTCCACCACATTCCTCATACCCCCTGCCCTTGATTTGCTAGGGAGGCCTTGTCCTTCCAGCCATCACCTTGGCTCATCCTGTACTACCCTGCCCCACACTGGCTGGCCTTCCTGAGGCATCACAGCCTCACTCCAGGCTGTCTCTCACTACTGGGTACTACTGGTAAGCACAAAGCTCTAGTTCCTTTGTGCTTTATGCAAACTACAACAAGCAACTGATGAAAGAATTGCAGACAAGTACAGGATGTCCCAAAAGTTGGCTTTGATGAGATTTTGAAAGCAAAATAAAGGGAATGTCCAGAGAGAGAAAAACAGATGTCCATCTGTCTGAGCCTGCGTAAGCAGTCACCAAGTCAGGAAAATGCACCGCCAGCTTGCAGTGCAATTGAAGCTCCCTTGGGTTAGGAGCAAAGCTTTTCTCCTTAACCCCAAAAAGACACACCCGAGGGTGCCAAAAACCCCAAGGAAAGCTCTGAAACTCCAGCAATCATGCCAGTAGCGGGCGTGTGGCATTTCAAGGCAATACAGTGACCTGCAAAATGAGGAGAGCGCAGCCCCAGTGATGACTGCAATGATGAACACAGTGTCAGACAGTGCAAGCCTGCCTGCTGCCGAGACAAAAGTGTTGGAATTTCCAGGCACATTCGTCCCGTGTGAAGGTAATCACCTGCAATAAATAAAACAGTGTCGTTGTGTTTTAAATAGAAAGCAGATTATGATGTATGAGGCGTCAACTGTCACTACAGTTGTGGCCCAAGTGTTGGAAATGCCATTATAGAAGTGCTCGTAAAAGTTTGGCAGGGTTGGAAAACTCTGCCTGCTGTTTCAAAGTCCACTCCTTTTGCACATTGGACCTGTTCTACTATAAAACATATCAAGAAATATCTCGATAACTGAATATGAAAGCATGCTGTTAGTAAACACAGAAATATTGAATACAGCAGAGGTAGATGTGCAGAGTCCCTATCTGCTGCAGTTGCTCACAGGAGCTGAACCAGCAGCTTCCAAAGGTGGATAAACCATAAACTCCGGACACAGACCTGAGAAAGAAATGGCACTGCAAATGTTGGCATGAAGCAGAGAAACTAGTGGAACAAATCCTTGTGCTCCAGTCCCTGGAGAAAGTTTCAGTAGCCCAGCTCCACTCTGCTCTCCCACCCCAGGCATTGCTCTGAGTGCCGTGAGTGAGCATGCAGTCCCTGCATCTCCTCCTCCTGAGTGTTTGTGGGGCTGTGCTCTGCACAGTGCCATTGTCTGGGAGCATCACAGGGCTGTGCAGAGGTAGTCCGAGCTTTCCTGTCTGACTGAGCAAGCAGGGAGTCATTGCCCAGTCCTTACCTTGCACATCTCTGCACAGTGACATAAAAAAAAAGCCCACTTCTGCAAGCAGCTTTTTGTTGCCAGGCCAGACATCATGCAAAGCTCCTTTGTAATCGTCAGTACACCTTAGTCTGTAGCTCCTTTTGCAGCTTCTGTTCTGAGTTTTGGAGGACCTAAGTGTTACCCCAGCTCTGCCAGCAAAGACAGTGACTGTCACATTAACAGGCACAGTTTTATGGGTCCACTCATGGAAATAACACAGTAAGCAATGTGTCCCTGTGTATTTTTCAGGCTGCTTTAAATCATGCTCTGGAGCCAAATGATGCCTGAAATTGCATATTATAAGCCCAGCTTTCAGAGGTTTTTGTTTTGTTTCTCTCTAAGTGCAGGTCTAGCATCTTGACTTTCAAACTGGCTATTGCCTGTAATCAAGTGAGTGCCTTTTCTACATCACCAGCCCATCTGAGCCTTCAAAACGTGCAGTTCAAATGTCTGATTAAGGCCCTCGTGGCTGAATTCTGGGCTCCCAGTTCAAACATGGAATACTGTCTATAAAACTTTTTATATCATCTACAGTAATATTAGAATCATATTCCCTTGACCATCCTTAGAAAAACAGTTCTTGACACACTACTGGGATAAAAGAGGGGGAACACATGGTATCAGTAAAAACTAAGTTAACATACCATTCCAAGCAATAACATTACACTATATAGTGTAGCAACAAGCCAAGAAGTAATAATTATTGGGAGTAAGTGGAATCAAGAATTGCCCCCAGTGTTGTATTACGCTCCTTTCAGTGGAAGAACCTCAGGCACACAGTATATAATAACCAGTCCCATTATCAATATAAAAAGGTTGATATAACCTTGTTTAAAATCTCTCTTTTCCCTGTTAAACAGAGCGTGGCAGTGATTTGTGCCAGGGCTTCTGAGTGGTTTTGAATGTGTCCACAAGGTCAAGACCAACAGATCCGCTGTGTTTCACATGGTGCTTTCTTGTGATGGCAGTTCTCTCTGACTGGCTGAGGTCCTCATCGTAGGCTCTGTTGCCTCTTCCCTGTGCACCCTGGGGACTTGTCCTGCTCCTCTGCTGGCTTCCTCACCAGGACCAGCCCGTGGAGCAGGAGATGAGTATCACCATGCCCTTCAAGAAAGGATGCTGCTCTTCACTGAAGTTCAGGATGGTTTAAGCCAGCAGAGAATACACCCTGAAGATGTTGCCTGGGACTTGAGGTGGCAACTAGGAGTGCTTGGCTCTCTCTCCTGGCATGCAGCAGTGAGCAGGTAGGCATCTGTGTTGCCCCTCTCCCATCACCATCTGCCCGGTTCCCCCAGTTGCTCCCTCACCCTTTGGCCCCACCTGGAAGGGCTCCCATCCTCAGCTGGCCATCCTGCAGACCTCTTGCCCATCTCCATGGAGAGTAGCCCAACAAGCCCCTCTGTGAGCCCCCAGAGCCAAGGATAGAGAGCCCTGCCCTGCCACAACAGGGTGATTCAGCCAGCCCCCCCTTTCCCGCTCCTCCCCCCCATAAGTCACGATTTCCCCTAAGACTCCGAGTTGTGAAAGGGGATGATCCTGCTGTTCTGGCCCATTCCCCAGCAACCCTCCCTCCGAGAGACAAAATGGGGGGCTTGTGCCTCGCCCCTGCTCTCCAGGACCAAGGATTGCCCCAAAACCACCCTCTTCTTCCATAGCCATGATGGATAACAGAGGTTTCTCCTCCCTTCTCACCTGTCTGCATCCATCCTTGCTCTAATTTACCCCTTTTTAAGCTCTGATGACATTTTTTTCCCCCTTGAAAAAGAAGAGCGGGGTTGGGTGGCAGGTGGCTGGGGGAAGCTGACATGCACTCCAGGAATGCAGGGACAGATTTTGCAGGGTACAGCTTCAACCGCTTGGCAAAACCCCTTCCTCCTTTTCCGCCCCCCTCCTCCCCATCATCCCCCTCCCGATTTGAGCCATGAAAAACAACTTCCTGTCAATAAACACAAACAAAAGCTTGGATGCATCTTCAAAGTGATGAGTTATGTTGAAAATATGTTTCGGAGCACTTTGAATGTTCCTGTAAACTGGAGGGAAATGATTGTTCATGGCACTTTGGCGTTCAAGGAGAGTTTATAAATCACCGCCGCAGGTCTGTATGAGTTAGTTTTGCCATGAGAAAAAATGCAATGGGACAAGGAGGGAGAGGAATAAGAGAGGAGAAAGGCCTGAGAGGGGGAAAGAAATAAAAATCAGGTCCAAAACCTGGGGAATGGCATGAATTTTAAAAGTTTAAAATTAGCCAGTGAACGTGGCATCACCCCCGTGCCTGGTGTCAGCTGGGTCTGCATTTGGGAGAGTGTCTTCTCCCACTGCCCGGCCATGGGGCTGGTGGCACAGGGCATGGATGCTGGTGCTGGGCTGTGCGCTGCCATTGCTGCATGGGACATGGAAGAAGGAAGAAAGCATACGGTTCCCATTGGTTTCCAAAAGTGAAAACATGTGCTGGAATCCCAGCCAGACATGCTTCTTGTTATTTTAATGAGAAATTCCATAATTAGTGGCAAAAAATAAAAAGAAGCTACACTGCAAGTGAAAGAAAACCCCTCTCTCTCCTCTCCAGCGCATGATAGACGCATCAAAGAGATGTGGTGTTTTTACAAACATACATTACTTGACAGGCTATGATGTTCCTTAATCTGTTTGCTTGAGGGAATTAAAAAGAAACATTAAAAAAAAGCAACCAAATAAAAATGACAGATTTTTTTACTTAAACAGTCCTTGTCTTAAACGGGCAATGCGCTCCCCACCTGTAATTCATTTGTCAGCAGTTAAACATCATTACAACATTAACAGCCAATCTGAATGCAGAAGAGCTGGGCTTTGTACAGCTATAAACTACAGGACATCAAACTGTACTTTATGGAGTAGGGGCCAGTCAGAAGTGACCCCTTCTAAACTTTTACAATTCTCTGCATTCTTCTGATTATAGTAAAGATTTATTTGAACTTTGATATATATATGTATAAAAAAAAGAGTGTTTTATTAGAAACATTTCATCCTGGTTCTTTAGTGAAAGAGGAGAGAGAAGAAATACTGCAAGATGTCTTAAGCTGGTAGATTTTATTCATCTTGCGAAGTGGCCATGGGTGGATTTGCTTGGATTCATGTTCAGAAGTAAACATGTAGTATTGCATTACATCCTATTTACACACTTTGTTCTCCAAACATGTTTGACATCTAATTGCACAACTCCTTGGCTAGCTGGTATAACATGGGAAGTCCTTGTAAGGGATTTGCTGAAAGCCAGTTTTTTGGAGGAGAAAAGGTGCTTTGGTGGCTGAGTGCTGAAGGATGCCCTCTCTCACCTACTCTCTGTTTGCTGTTTCCCTAGAGCATGCCTCGGCACTGTTGGAGAAGGCATTTAGCAATTCATGTCTTCTGCTCTCAGAAAAGTCCTCTGAAAATCTAATTTATCATTTCTCAACGTTTCAGTTTGCTGCAAAGAATGTGGAGCTAATAACTGTGTGCCGTTTTCCAGGCAGCATCAGAGCAAGTATGGGAAAGATATTAAGGTGGTGCTGCAAGCCGAGCTGTGCAGTCAGGAAAAAGGAAAACGCCTTAGGTTTTCCTCTTCTTTTCCAGGACCCTCATGTGTTGCTGTCATGCCTGGCTCAGCACAGATGGCTGCATTTCAGCACTTGGCCACAGATCTATGTAACAGAGAAAATGCCTCAATGCTGTGCAAGTCCTGCTTCACCTGCTAGGCAGCAATACTCCCCAAAGATGGTGGTGTTTTCTAGCAATAAAAAAATGGGATTTTACACACTCACACACACACAAACATATACACCTGTAATGTATGTATACACATACTTTTTTTTTTTCAGAAATACAAGTACAAGAAAAGGGATGGGATGGGGGGGTCAGTGTTTGGTGGAATCCTATTTTTGGTATGGTGTGGTCCCAGGCTCATGATGTCCAAGGATGGACATCATGCTGTTCTCTGCAGTGGATTTGGGGAAATATCCTCTGAGCAGAGAGTTTGACTTAGGGACAGATACAAGAAACACCTGAGCCATAATTCCTGGGAAGCCCTCACATCAGAGCAATGGACTTTTTGGAGGTTGCACACAGAAGTGCTGATGAGAAAGATTTTTCCAAGGAAACTTGCCACTTCCACAGATTTCCTGTTTCCCATGGGGAAGAATGTGATTGTGCTGAAAACGTTCTGTGTTCTTCTTTTTATATTTTTTTTAATTTCTATTTTATTTTGAAGGGTGGGGGGAGAAGAACCTGAAATGAAACACTTCATTTTGGTCAGTTTGACCTGATTGGGGAATATTTCATTCTTTTGATTGGATTGGTTTCAAATCAATCCAGAATATGCTTCAATTCCCCTCAGGGAAAGTGCAGCTCCATTCAGCTCTTTTTCTTTATTATGGCTGTGCTCTCAGGAGAACCTTAATGCCCAGGAGGCAAAGAGCAACTTTTGTGCTGGCTGAGTCCATGGGAATAGTGTTAACCTAGGGGCATGGCTGCATGGTCCAAAGAAGAGCATCCAACAATTGTAAGACATAAAATGGCCCAGCTAGCCCATATTTCCTCTCAAGCTAGTTATGGGGGCTACATGAAGGACTATAAAGAGAGAAACTATATTGAGATCCTTCTCCCGAGTCTCTCTCTGCTGCCAGCCACCAGCAAGGTAGAGGTCATGTGCTCTCTCCGTAAGACAAGGCATGCACGGAAATTAGGTTTAATAACGTAATGACTTGAAAGTAAGAATTTGCAGTCATTTCAGCTCCTGTTCTGATCTTCAGCATTTCAAACCACCTACACGTCACGTCAGTTCTGACATTTCTAAATAATATAATAATTTTTTTTTCTGGACGATAGTCCTAGAACCTTATTTGGAATTTCAACTTTTTGTGTCATTTCAAAGTACAGAGCAAACACTGAAATGTCAGACATTCCCCAGTGACAGAAGCTCAGAGTACTCTTTCCCTCCAGTTAATGTCTGGGCATGACACTTCGTGGCTGAGATAGGGAAGACAAAGAAAAGCAGGAATGAGCCAACAGTTGCTAGTGTTTTAGTGCTGAAGAGCTCACTGATCACCACTTTGAATAGCTGATCTTTTTTCTGTTTGTTGGCCAGCTCCCTCCAAATTTCTTTAGTTGTTTTTTTTTTTTTTTTAAATGGTTCTGTTTTTCTCAGTAAGATTTAAAACACAGATCAAATGGAGTAGGTTGTCTCCTGCTCACATTCCCTTAAAAAGAACTGGTGTATTTTGAAATGGAAATGTCTTGTCCTGAAAATGCTGATACCCAACCTATTTTTCAAAAGCACTGTTCTCCTGGTTTTTTGCAGTCCAAAGAGCTGAGAGGGTGCTACAAATGGTGCTGGCTAAAGCAAAACATGTTATGTTCTAGCAAAATAAAATAACAAAAGAGGGAGTCATGGGGTTTTATCGTGAGTGAATGGGGCAGACTGGAGAACGTCGCCCTGTTTTGCCCAGGATCCCTGGTCATTTATGCAGCTTCTGCAAGGTGCAGTACAATTACACAGCAAAAAAGATGGTTTCTTTACCCAAAGATCTATGACATGCTTTCTGTGTGCATTTTACAGAGCTTATGTATTGCCAGCATGGGTGTCAAACAGGTAACCCGAGACACGAAGCTCCCCTGAATGTTTTACTCAATGAATTTGCTAGAAGAAATGACAGTACATGCTCCTGGCCTGCCTTCTGCCCCGTCTCAGAGCAGGCATTGCTCTTCCACAGCAGGTAAGATACCTCCTGTAGATGTTCATGGACTTTGCAATACACCCCCCAAAAGGCACAGCACACCTGGTTTTCAGCATTTGCTCTGAACCTCATTGCTGAACCTTGGCAAATCTTTCCACGAACCTGGTCCAAGTGTAGAGTAACCTCTGCAAGGAAAACTTTATTGCTTTGGACCAAAACAAGGAACAGCTCAGCAGCATTTCATTGTTTTGGAGCCCCTGATCTGCCCGCACTCTGGGCTGGGTTTGCTGTAGCATTTTGGTGTTGTAGACCCACAGGATCATGCAGGCTGGAATGGACCTCCAGATGTCATCTGCTCTAGCTTCCCAGCCCAAAGTCTCAAGTACAATTTCTCTAGAAGCACAAGGCTTCTCCTCAGGCTAGAGTCCCCCTCCTTCCTTCTGAGACTCTGTTTTTTGACAGGCTTTCTTCTTTCCTCTTTTTTTTAATGTTCTTACCAGTTATGCAACAAATAAGTTCTAAAATCCTGAGGTTTTTGAATGTTTACTGTAAGCTGGATTGAAGCCTTGATGACTATGATGCGTGTAAAAGACCAGAGGAAACAAGGAATAACAAGTTTCGTTGCCATAACAAAAGATGATCTAATACCTTGAGATCTAAAAATAGTTTCTCCCTATTAACCTCTCCATGGTATCTGCTCAAGGATTGCTGCTATTATTTTTTTAAGCATCATCAAGCAAAAGGAAGGAAGAATTAATTCATGTTACAGCGAGCAGAGTTTTGGCCCGAACACCAGCTGGAGTGGTAAGCACAGTAGGCAGGTTGAGAAGCTGGGCTGAGGGGTGGAAGGATGGTTTTACAGTTAGATATCTGGGCTGAGATTTGGAAAGGTTCAGCTCTGTCCTTGGCTTTGCCCCGTGCTCCTTACATGGCATTGGACTGATCCTTTCTGCTTCTGATTCCTTCTGGGCTCTTTCTCCCCTAAATGTTTAGCAGAAGGCTGAGGGCATCTCTGTGCACAGGACTATTCCCAAAATACTCTTCCAAAGTGTAGTCTTACTCTGGTCTTGCTAGTCTCGGAAACAAAAATCCAAGGAAACACTTTTTAAGACCTCTGACCCTACAGCTTGTCTGGCCTCATGCTCTCTGCAATGTTCACCAGCCTTTCTCGGTGGCTGGGAAATAGTTGGGGGTTTCCTCCTCTTCTGAAATTTTTCAGCAAAACCGAGGACAGACCCCAAGCTGCCATGCTGTGTCCCTACTCCACAGCTGGAATTTGGTTGTCTTCTTTTTTTCCCTCTGACAAAATACACAAAGTTGGGAAGGAAGAGGAGACCTAGATGGATGAAAGTTTCAATTTCAGAAAAGGTCTGTCTACAGCTGAACCTCTCCAGAGATGCACTGACTGACAGTTTACTGGCCCAGATCCCCCATGAGAAATAGCATCAAGTGGCTGCCAAGGCATAGACAGCTTCATCTCCTTCCCTGGGCAGAGGGACTGATAATTGCCCTCTCCTAATGATGTCAGCAGGCTACAGAGCTCTTGAGAAGCTGCTTTGGAAGAAGCCACAGCTCCATCCCACTGCTTTAAAACACACACACAGTGCTCAGGAGATTTGTGGGTTTTAAAGAACAATCCTCCCTTTCTCCCTCTCTTATGAATATATTGATTAGATTGCTTTCTGCTCCATTTTCTTCCAACTTATCTTTTTCTTTCCCCTTTGTTTTCACTGTAAACACACAGAGCAATTGGCAGAAGTGCTGCTGACATAATGTAATCACTGTCAATAGCAGTATGCTCTTGAAACCCCATCCCAGCTTGCAAAGCTGCCCAGGTGAACCTAAGGGCTCGGTTCAGGCACATTAAATGCACACATTCAACCACTGAACTAACAAAGAGGTGGGCTGCTGGATCCCTAAGAGGTGACCGGAGCACCCCCTTCCATACCAGAGCACACAGAGCATGTCTGGGGGCTTTGCCCACTTATTTTGGATATATCTGCTAAAGATCTCATCAATTCCTATTTCTGAAATTCATGCCATAGCACAGCAAACCCCAAACCTCCGGAAAGTACAGTTTATTTGGAGAGCAGCAGTGCCTCTGGATCTGTAACTGCTATAAATTCACAGGAGTTTTTTTTTTTTACAGTAAGTGGGAAAGTCTCATTAATTTTGCCTGCCCATTTCTGAGCTTTTGGGGTATCCCAGCATCTGCCTCTGTGAAGATTAGAAACCCTGTTTCTGTGAAGACTGGGATTCTTTCCCAGCAATAAAAGACAGAGGTTATATTTAGTGGAGCGCTGAACTTACCAGGGTCACGAGAAAATGGAGATAGATGGGAAATATTGGTTAAACAGTTCTGATGGGAAACCATTTGAAGATGAACCCTACCTGCTCTTATTTCATAGGTCTGCATACTCCTGGTCTTGTTAGCTTTAAGTGCTTTGGATCTAGTGTCTATGTGTGTGGAGCTGGTGGGGATTAACTTGTCCGTGAACCTTCCCACTGTAAGCAACGACCATCAAAAAGGTTGAAGAATCACCAACCTCCCCTGCTGCTCTGTCCCCTTCCCCTCCTTAGGAAGGACTCCCAGACCAGTCCGATCTGCTTCCAAGAGACGCTGTGCTCAGCTGATGGATGTTAAATAGATTTGTGGAAGAGAAGAGCACTCCAAATACTCTGTTACTGCTGTTTCTGCTCATCCATCATGTTTTGTATAGCATTTTAAACAGAAGTAGTCCTATTACAGCTGAAATTTCTCCTTTTTCCTTAAAATGAAAGCTCTGATTTCACTGTTTTGCATTAAACTGCATATTGATTTCTTGCTCTGAGATGATAAATTTCAAATGGCAGAGTACAGGTTGGAGATCAAACGGGGAAACTCCTCATTCTGTTCATTTAGGCAGGACCTTGAAAGCTGTTTCTGGAACACTCTGCAGCTCTGTTGGCTCCCAGCAATAGATATTTGGGCATGTGCAAGCAATCATTGTTATACCATAAAGAGCCAAGAGGTCACCTGAGAGGTGCAAGAAGGCTGTAGTCTGGCCACAACTGCTGAGATTGGGAAACCCATGTCCTTTCTTCCATTGGCATGAGTTTGGCAGGACCTGTGCCACAGAGTCTCACTCCTGCTCCAGCAGGAAGAGCTGCTCAGATAGGACTGCAGGCAGTTGGCAGATGTTAGAGGCACATCCACTACATCCCAGGCTTTGGCTCTGAGGTAAGAGATTGTAAGGTCTGCCAGGAAATAGCTGCCTTCATCCTTTCTCTGTTTATTAAGTTCTTTTCCTAGGCATCTCCTCTTGACAGCTGTAATGATGGGAATCTGCCTTTGGACCACTGTTATGCATTTCTTCTACAGTGAGTGTATCTCAGCATGGATGGGAATTTGGCTGCTTTGAGCTTCCTTTGCTGAAAATGAAGGCAATGCCATTGGGTAACATTGACCTGCAGCATAGTCAGGTTGAATTTCCCAGTTTGGAGACAACAGGGCACACCTAAGCTGAGCAATGGAGCATGGTTTGCATGCCCTTGAGCTGGGCAGTCCAGGCAGGCAGTGTTGGGCTGGAGTGTAGCCCAGGAAAGAAGAGGGTTGCCTAGTTTGAGTGTTCAAAAACTACTACATCACTTCCTCGGTGGTTTGACTCTATTGGCTGTGGCTTTTCTTGTTGAAGAGTTATATTGTGTGGAACCACCTCAGCATCCCTCCAGCAGTGATGTAGACATGTCTTGAAGATAGTTTGGCTGACACATCTGTCCTCCCCCTTGCTGGGAACCCCACAGGTCTGTTGCAAAGCAA
Source organism: Aptenodytes patagonicus (assembly GCF_965638725.1). NCBI lineage: Eukaryota > Metazoa > Chordata > Aves > Sphenisciformes > Spheniscidae > Aptenodytes > Aptenodytes patagonicus. Next base: position 32,932,552 of record NC_134954.1, read on the forward strand.
GTTGGTCAGCAGAAATCTCCACCACCACAACATAAGCTCCAGATAGACAAACCACATCTGTGTCTATCCACAGCTCTTTCCACAACTCCTGGATTCCACTTTTGAAAAAAGAACAGTTTGGGTTTTTTAGTGACACCAGAAAACCCTCAATGTGCCAGCAAGTGGAAGTGAGTCCTCCAGGACCAGTGTGGTCCCTAGATTCCCCTCTCCCCAAACATCATCTGGTACATAGACATGAAGAGCGGTCTATGGTGGAAGTGATGACCACGTTGCAACAGGCTTCTTCCACTTATTTTCAAAGCCAAGTTTTGGCCTGATGTATCTAATGCCATGGCATGGAATAATGTCTGCTTGGGAAAACTGGGCAATTGTTGGCTGAAGAAAAGAAAAATATCTTTCAGATATTTTATAATCCAAAAAACATGGTTCTCAAATGAGCTTTTTCCAAGCGCATTAGTGCTACAGCCATTAATAATCATAGAACTCAAAGAAAAAAAAAATCAGCTGGAAAAGAGTTGAAAGGGAAACCTATTAAAATAAAAAAAGCAATTTCCCAAAAATATATACAGTTTCATTTCCAATTTTTTGTTGTTTTTTGAGTTATTTTTTGCTGTAACTAAAACTTTCAGTGACCTAATAGTCCTTTTAGAAGACAGCTGCACAGAATAAAAACGGGCCATTTTGTTCCTCTTGCATTGTTCCTAACAGCAGGACCCATTCTTCCTTCTCCTGATTGAATGTTTCCCAGAGTGTCTAGACATGTCGCCACCACCACCAAGGAGCTGAGAGATACCAGGGCTCATCTGAGGAGCTGTAAAGGCCAGTTATCTGTCTTCTCCCCCCTCCAGAGCCTGGGATTTGGGTGAAAATCAGGCTTATGAGCAATGAGATTTCTGAAAATAAACTTCCGTGTTGTTAATTTTTAGGTTGTGCTGGGGTCATATTTTCCACCCCCTCTTTTTCAGCAGTAGGAAGCTGAGATTCCCACAGAAGAACAGGGCTTTCTGAGCAGGGCTTTAGATGGCAGCACCAAATGCTCCACACCTGGTGACCACATAGCAGAAGTCCACAGGGCAAACTGGCTTAAACCTCCTCAGTAGCTCACCTCCCCTCCAGCTTGTGAGCCTAAGCGAAGCCTGGGATAGTTTTGCCTGCCCTCCACGGAGGCTCCAGGTGCACGTACCTGGCCCGATGCTCCAAATGTTTCCAACATTTACCCTGTGTGAGATGTTTCACTCCAGTTTCTACCACTTTGTGCTACTCCTGCTTCCACCTTGCAGCACTCAGTAGCAGTCGCTCCTCGGTGAGACATGTGGCGTGGCAATTCCTGGCCTCGGGCTGTCTCTGGTCAGGACAAACTGATGGTCCCGTTCATCCCTGCATGCCAAATGAGTGTTAGCACATCCACCCCACAGCTCATAGCTCATCTCCAGTCACGCCCTTGGATCCCAGCGATCCTGTGTGCTAGGGGCAGGAACTGTCTTGCTGACAATTCAGAGAGCACTTGAGACAATAGGAGCGCTACCCAAATAATAAATAGCAGTGCTAATAATAGCCCTTATCCTTGCATCCCCCTGCAAGCCACTCTAATTCACTAGGACTTGGCCAGAGCCTGTAATCAGTCAGTTATAATCTATTTCAGTCCCGTACAGAGGGATCTGGCTGGGTTTCCCGGGCTTGGGCTGCTAATATGACTCATTCCCAGCTGATCATTTAGTGGCTTCAGCCAGGTGCTTCTGGGACTCCGTGTCCTCAGCCCTGCTACTTTCCATAATGAATTGATGCTTCAGGGCCAGGAGGCAGAAGGGAAAGGGTGGTAAGGAGCACACCCAGCAGGGTGCTCCTCTGCTGAGTAATAAGCCTCCATGAGGGCTTGAGAGAGTATTCTGTAGGTAATGGTAAGAAAGGGGGGGGGATGAAATTCTCTAAACTGGGTCTCTGTGGGGCTGAGGGAAAAGTGGAGTCACAAAAAACTTGGGAAGATTTCTTATGGACCCATCTCTGCAAGAACCAGAGGAAGGAGGAGATGGAGGAATGACATCCGTGGCAGAGCCTAGATGATAGATTGACTGTAGCCAAGTTGCAGGGTGCAATATGGGAAGGTATGTCCGGGTCTCAGACCCACTCCCTTCCCAGGCAGCATGGGGCCATGACATAGCAATGAACGGTTAGGTGTGAGCAGCAGTGCCTTTGCTTGTGTGAAGGGGAAATAGCATACAGAGGTTGAGCCTGTTTACATAAACCACTTCCTTGGTCAAAAACAGAGCTCAAACATGGCCAAACCCTTGGAGGGGTGGAGCTGGAAGAGGTGTCTTCCTGAGTGTCAGCCTTGGAAGCATGGACCACTCAGCTTGGTGCCCTGTGCAGACTTACAGTGGCCAAAGCCCTAGGGGTGAGCCCTGACAGTGTGAGATATGTCCAGGAGCAAGGACCTGTACCAGCATCGGTGAGGCCACTGCACATCCATATTTCTCCCGCCAGAAGAACCATTAACACCCATGGGCTCACCTCCAGCAGAGAGATGCTGCTAGTGCTGACTCCTGCACAGCTGTGGTCATCTGGGCTTGGAAAAGCAGACCTGTGAGCACAAAGAGGGGGGGGGAAAACGCCAGGGGAGAGATCATGTGTGCATGGTGCAAGCAGCTTCGGTTCATGGCTCCAGCCCAGGACCCTCCACCCTGAGGGAGCATGGGGGCAGGGAGGGGTATTCTCCTTCCCATCCAAGTGCTCTGCATGCCACAATGGGATCCCACCCCGCCTGTGTCCGAGCAAGCCACGCTTTCCAATGCAGCCTGGAGCAGAGGAGCAGAGGGCTTTGAAATGCAGTCCAGCGGGGACTTCAGCCCTGCACTGGGCTCTAGCAGTAGCGCAAAGCCAGGTACTCAGGCATGTTTTCCAAGTCCTGTGGTAATCCCCACCTCACGGAGGGCCATATGGCTCTTTTAGTTTTATATATCAGCAGATCTTTCCAAGAGCTTCATTCTTGGCCATGGGAGATGAGTCCTGGATAGTCCTTTCAACTGTAGCTATCTCATTGATGGGGGACAGAGAGGCACACGGCTCCCATTGCACAGAGGATGGAAAATGGGGAAACCGTCCCTGGCACCTCTCCAAAATCAGGTCCTCTCATTTTTTGCACATGAAATAAATGCTGCAGCTTAAAAATGCCATCTGAGCAAGAAGGGGAGGGGAACGGAGGACAAGCACCATCCAAAAAGCTGGTGCTCATGTCGGTCTGTAAAAGGCAAAGGTGAAGTGAAGCTGAAGGTGAACTGAGATCATAGTGCAGAGCTCCGGGCAGGGAGAGGAAGGAAATGTGGTCCTAATTACTTGATAACTATCCCACATTTCACAAGTCATTTTAATGGCCCAAATTGACTGCTTTCAAGCTCAGAGCTAATGCTGGAGTGATAGGGATAGAGTTCTCTCATGGAGGGACATATGGTGCTAGAAAGCCCACTCTGAGAAGAATATTATTATCTAAAATGACATTAATACATCCTGTTATTCCCTCGTGACATATCATGTGCATGGAAGGGACCGTGCTGTTAAAATGTCAGCATTCAGGAAGCGTCTCGGCGCAGAGCAAGCACAGTAGCTGATGCCGAGCGATTGGTTCGGCAGCCCTTGAAGCAATCCCCATTGCCGTGGGCAAATCCTGACCCTTCACGGGAGTCGGATGCTCCATCGGCAGGCATAACCCAGAGCCATCCACCTGCGCTGTGCTTCCAGGTGAACTGGAGCAGAGACGGGTGGCACTGAATTCAGTTGGGCCACCAGCAAGTGGTTTGGTCCAGGGTTTCTTCCCTGCACTGTAACGCCTTTGTACCCAGCTACATTGCTTTGCAGATGATGGCAGCTTTCTTAGGCACTGGAAGATTATTAGTCTGTTGCCATAGCTTCTAGACACCTTACAGTAATTGGAAACAAGCTATGGAAAGCTCAATAAACAGCAGCTGCTGAAGCTCACCAAGTGCCTTTAAAAACATAATATTTTTCCTTCCCCTTTCCCTTATGTTTTATGGGACTTTAAGTGGGGAGGTGAGAAACTGGGTAGATGTTCTCCCAACTTTGCCTGCCTAATGAGTGTCTCTGCTCTGATCTTGTGGCTTAGCTGCTAAGGAAATAAATCAGAAAAGGGAAGAGAAACACCAGCTTTGGGTTTTCCTTTGCTAATTACAAAAAAAAGCCAAAAAATCCCCCTTGTTTATTATGCACAGCACTGGTGTATGGGAAAGCGATTAAAGGTGTGACCATCTTTATTGCTCAGATAGCTTACCTGCTTTGCAGAAAGACTTGGTTTTTTTCAAGCAGGACCCCAAACTGTTTGCTCCTCTCATTGCCTTAGTTTCTCATGAGCAAATTCATCCCTAGTGTGACTCTGCTGACAGCGGTGGGGTTGCAGCAGAGGATGATTTGGCCCCTGGAAGGCTCCAGGCCAGATGTTGCTCTTTCAATACAATAACTGGAAGAACAAGCCTCGTTACCAGTTGGAAGCTTGTTCAAAAAAGTCAATGGCTCTGTTCTCCACTCTAATGTGAGTACCTAACATACTGTTGATGCAGATGACCTCATACCCCCCTCCTCACTCCCCCCTTCTGCTTTTCTAATATATCTCCTCAGCCTGTTTTGGCTTGTATCTCCTGGTGTCGTTTGTACTGAAGTCAAACAGCAGTATGAAGGTGGATGACCTCATGGATGTCAGGAGTGAGCTTTGCTAACGCGCTTGCCTTGATAGCACAAAGCAGCATGTGTTGAATCCATTTCCTTTCCCAAGCAGCAGGCTTGCATGCATCGGTTTTAAAGGTTTGTATGTCATTTTCAAGCCTAAAAGCTGACGTGGAAGGAGATGCACCAATTCTTTTTCTTTGCTTCATTTTCCCTGCTTATAAATGGGAGCTGATATTTTCAGTCCCAACCTGCCTGAACACAGCATTATACCAGTGCCTGTGTCGCTGCTACGAACACACAGCATCACTGCTCCACGCTGTGCCTTGGCTGTGCTCATTTCCAACCACTGCTCACTGTAATGATTATCAGTGATAAATCTTAAATGTGTTGGGATCCAGTTAACAGGGAGTTTGCCTGAGCCCTGCTGAGGGAGTTTTTTGTTTCAGTTTGGTCTCTTCATCAGTTCCTGAGATCTGATTGTCGACACCCAGCAGTAGAGGGATGGAGGTAGCTCTTGGCTAGGGAATAATGTCTTAATTTGGGAGTGGAAATTGCTGCTCGCAGCATTACCTTGAGTTATATGATCTTCTCAGGGACATGGGTAATGCAGTTTATATTAAACGACAGTCCGTCCTGCACTGTATCATCTCAATTACACCCTACTGCTGTGCTGAAGTGGTAGCCCTGTTCCCAAAACCCACCACAGCAGCTTTTCCACCCAGGGCAGAAACGTATGGCAACTAACGAGAGAGAGAAACACCATGTATCTAAAACATCTCAGTTCAGCCCTCTCACGCTTCACAGGGAGCTCCTGTCCCATGGTGGAGATGAGATGTGTCTCTCATGGTCTGACTAGCCTTCCAGCGCTTCAAGCCAAGTCTCTCTCTCTTGCTCATGAGTTTCATCAAGGAATCATCAGAATGAAATAAAAAACTCAGAAAGCTCTCCTGGTGGCCAAATATGGACTCCCAAGTTGAGGAGTATAGAATTGCGTATTACTTGCCAGATGTACTGACAAAATGCATGATCATATTGAATCAAATTTCCTTCTGGACCCTGCACAGGAGAGGAATTTCTTCTGGGGAGAAATATTAGTTCAAGGACATCCAAATGAAAAAAAATGGATTCTTTACCAGTTTGGAGCAAAAGTCCCATGGACAATTTTGAATCAGATTGTGCAAGATTAGGTTCAATTTTGAAAATCTACTCTCAAATTCCAGACCAAGAGAAGGAAAGCTCTGGGATTCATTTGCTGTAAATTTCTTGCAGAAATACCAAGCAACTTGACATGCAGCAAACCAGATGTCCCTTGCAGAACTCATGCATGTGCAGAATATGCAAGCCAAATTAAATTGAGATGTTCTCCAAGAGTCCAACCATGATGGAAAAGGTACCACAAGAGGCAACTCAATTGTTCAACTTGCAGGCTGATAAAAGCAAACAGTGTACAGCTGTGTGTTTTATTCCTAACCAACCAGTGTGGCTCTTTGCTGAAAGTTCATAAATGCTAATCTGTGAAAAAGTTTAAAGATTAACTTCAGATTCATGGATTTATGGGAGGCAGTGATAAAAATGATTACTGGATCTCAGAGAAGACTGACCAGAAAACAGAATTCCTACCTGTTCTATGAGAAATGCTGATATTTTTGAGAACAAAGAATTAAACAAAGAAACAAAAAAAAAGAAAAAATTGTTGATGTAGAATCAAAATCAAATCAAATCAAAATTTGACCAAAAACACCAGCTGAAATCTGCAGGGGGGAAAAAGTCCATTTCAGATGAATTATGATGCTTCATTTAATTTCTTTCTTTTCTTTTCTTTTCTTTTCTTTTCTTTTCTTTTCTTTTCTTTTCTTTTCTTTTCTTTTCTTTTCTTTTCTTTTCTTTTCTTTTCTTTTCTTTTCTTTTCTTTTCTTTTCTTTTCTTTTCTTTTCTTTTCTTTTCTTTTCTTTTCTTTTCTTCTTTTCTTTTCTCTTCTCTTTTCTTTTCCTTTCTTTTCTTTTCTTCTCTTTTCTTCTCTTTTCTTCTCTTTTCTTCTCTTTTCTTCTCTTTTCTTCTCTTTTCTTTTCCTTTCTTTTCTTTTCTTTTCTTTTCTTTTCTTTTTTCTTTTCTTTTCTTTTCTTTTCTTTTCTTTTCTTTTCTTTTCTTTTCTTTTCTTTTCTTTTCTTCTTTTCTTTTCTCTTCTCTTTTCTTTTCCTTTCTTTTCTTTTCTTCTCTTTTCTTCTCTTTTCTTCTCTTTTCTTCTCTTTTCTTTTCTTTTCTTTTCTTTTCTTTTCTTTTCTTTTCTTTTCTCTTCTCTTCTCTTCTCTTCTCTTCTCTTTTCCTTTCTTTTCTTTTCTTTTCTTTTCTTTTCTTTTCTTTTCTTTTCTTTTCTTTTCTTTTCTTTTCTTTTCTTTTCTTTTCTTTTCTTTTCTTTTCTTTTCTTTTCTTTTCTTTTCTTTTCTTTTCTTTTCTTTTCTTTTCTTTTCTTTTCTTTTCTTCTTTTCTTTTCTCTTCTCTTTTCTTTTCCTTTCTTTTCTTTTCTTCTTTTCTTCTCTTTTCTTCTCTTTTCTTCTCTTTTCTTCTCTTTTCTTCTCTTTTCTTTTCTTTTCTTTTCTTTTCTTTTCTTTTCTTTTCTCTTCTCTTCTCTTCTCTTTTCCTTTCTTTTCTTTTCTTTTCTTTTCTCTTCTCTTCTCTTCTCTTCTCTTCTCTTCTCTTCTCTTCTCTTCTCTTCTCTTTTCCTTTCTTTTCTTTTCTTTTCTTTTCTTTTCTTTTCTTTTCTTTTCTTTTCTTTTCTTTTCTTTTCTTTTCTTTTCTTTTCTTTTCTTTTCTTTTCTTTTCTTTTCTTTTCTTTTCTTTTCTTTTCTTTTCTTTTCTTTTCTTTTCTCATCCTGCATGCCCAGTAAAAATACAATTATCTCACATTCTAAAGAATGTGAAAAATAAAAATGGAACAGCTCAGCAATTTGGAAACATTAAATGACAGGTATCCAGAACCTCATTTTTAAAATCTTTTATGGGAAACAGTTTCACTTTCAGCAAATCAGTAAAGAACAAGGAAGCAGAGCTTCCTGAAGAAAAAAAACATTCTCCAATGCTCAACACGTGACCTGTTTTCCTGCTAATCCGATGTGAAATCCCTGCTCTATTGGCTGTTTGTCAGCCTCCGATGGGCAACGATCTTGCAGGTGTTTGAGAGGATGTCCTGCCTTGCAGTGCTCAGATCCATTCCCACAAGTGTTGCAAGTTATCTTGCAACACTACGTGCCTAATTTAAATGTGTCCAGGAATTTTGGCATCCAGTTCCAGAACTGCATTGCTCCCTTGATCTTGTCCAGAGCAGTGTGATGGCTCTGCCATCTATTTCCAGTCCTGACTTCTGGTGGAAAGCAGCATACTGGGACTGCTTAACCCCTTTTTGAGACCAGTTCTCCACTGTAAACTTCTGTCTCCTGTGTTTCCCATCATAGTTCCTTTTTTGCAGTTTACCTAATTTAGGTTCATTTCCCACTAAAGCACCTGAGGAGCCATTGGCAGGTAGATTGACTGTTTAGAAGTATTATTTTTTTTTTAAAGCCTTATCAAATGCATCCTTGGTCTCCCTGCCATCTTCCTGGTTGGCCACAAGTGTCCGGTTCAGCCCGTGTCTGGTGGCACTGGTGACAGAGCAGGGCAGCTCATACAGCAGACTAACAGCAGCCGCCAACATAACCAGATGCTCAAAGCTTGGTGGTTTTAAATTTTTAATAGCAATCTCTCTCTTTTAATCTCAATATCTCTCTCTTCCCTCCCCTCCCCCCCTTCAATAAAAATGATTCTGGAAACACAAATCAATTATTCCCAGATTTCAAATTCTGGCACCACTCCTTGTGCAGCTGCAAGCACAGCATTTAACCTCTTTGGTATTTTGGTGTAGACTGCAGTGAGGGGAATGCGTGGGGTTTTGTGTTTTGCATTTCAACTGCATGCCCAGCCCCAAGCTCGGGAGCTGTGGTGCTCTCATCTCTGAGAGCATCCTGCTCTGACCCTGTGCTTGGCTTATCTCTCTGCAATGGGCTGAACCAAGACTCCGGGGCACAATACACTGAAGACTTCAGAAAAGTTCAGTACTGTACCCAAACCTTTCAACTTCTGTTTATTATTTTTTCGTCTTATTTCAAGCTAGTGGAATTGAGTGGGAAATGGTTTTGTAGCCCCTCAGAGTGAAAACTCTTTCCTGAGAGTGGAAAAAATGTGGTTGCTCCACTTGAGGATCAAAGTTTCACATTTTCTTGATGGCTGCAAAGAAAAATGGGCAGTCCAAAAAGCTGAGCTGTCAGAACACCCATGGGGGACCTGAGACCTGAACCTCTGCCACCGTCCAGGCAGGGATCTCAGCCAGGATTCACTTGATCTGGTAGGTCCTCGAATGGCCAAGGGCTCTCCTGGGAAAGGCGCCCTTGGTGCTGGCTCGAATTTGTGTGATTTGTATCAAAGCAAGGTGCTGGGGGCTTTTCTTGTGTTGGATCAAGGTGGGGGATGTCCCACACACCTCTTCCCCACTCAAATGCAGGTTCCCAGACTGACGCACCATGGGGAACCACAAGTTGTGGTTTTGTTTTTTTTTCTTTTTGGCTAATAAATAATCACTTTCTCCAGTATTCAAATCTCCAGCTTGGCAGACAAAGGCAAAAATGAGATCTTTTTGGCAGGAGGTCGAAATCAGCAGAGCACTGCCTGAAAATAAAGTGCTGATGTTTTAGGGAGAGCAGTTCATCTTCAGGGACAGGTCACAGGAGGACTTGGTCAAGCCCCTGTTTTTCTGAGCTCCCTTGACGCCATGTAATGCAGCACTGTGAGAGGGCTCTGCCAGTCAGATTTGAGCAAGCCAAGATGCCTCGATAGCTCATTGCAGAGGCTGGTGGAGAGAAAGGAGCATGTCCTGGAAGCAGCACGGCTCCAGCAGAGGTGACTGGTGTGGGATTTTGGCTAAGCTGCTCCTGGTTCTGGAGCTCAGGGAAGCTGTGCCATATGTCTGGAGACTGCAACCCCCTTAGATGCCTGCTGAGCAACGGGCTCCAGCTGATGCAGAACTGGGGGATGGATGGTCTTCTCTTGCCTGTCTCTTTAGACTGGGTGAGCAGCCCCTTCTGGCCTTGAAGCCTACAGTTTGGAAAGGAGAGGCCAATTCTCTTACCCATTGTTTGCCTGGCTGCCTTCAAATAAAACATGGGCTGTAATAAAGTAGTTTGAGCATGTGTATGGTTTTCCATCAGTGAGCAGTACCATGAAGCAGGGCAGAGCTGCGGAGGCTCTAAGCCCATCTGTAAGGTATAGAGGAAGATGGGTCAGAGGAGGTAGACTGGGAAATAAGGTGGGCCGAGAAGATGAATTTAGACAGGTTTGAGCTGATCATACACCTCAGTGGCTTACAAATTGACCAGTTTAATATCTGGCAGAGGCAGAGTGTGCAATGGCCATCTCTGCAGGGCTTGGTTTGCAGATGCAGCAGCTATGCCCCAAATTTTGCCAGGGTCAGGTTTGGTAGCCTCCAGATGTGAGTGAGATGGAAGTCAAGTACCCATGGGGGATGCAGCATGCACTTCATGCATTGCTGACCCCTTGGCATCTGCTCATCCCCCATGCTGACGCCTGACAGCAAGCTGTGCACAAGGCTGGACTACAACCCCCAGAAGCCTGCACAAGGTTGTCATGTCAGAATAAACAGCACTCACATAAATATATGATGTGCTAATGACCCTTGTTGGCTTTACTTGAGGGAACAATGTTGTCTCAGCAGTAAATCAGTTTCCTCTTCATTAAAGCCGCTACCTTGGGAATGCCGACTTTGAAAATAATGCCGTCACCTCCTCCAGCTACCTGCCAGGCTCTGAACACCAGAGGACTTTTTATAAAGGCATTTTTAAAAGTATGTCCCAGAGTCCTTTGCTTTTGGAGAGGTTTGAGTATTAAACAGACACATAAGCAAGAGCAAATTTCTCCTTCAGCTACTTCTTTTTTTATTATTATTTTTAGATTGGTCCCAGGTTGCCAGGTTGATTGATTAATTGCTGGTGGAATGGAAAAAAAAGAAGCAGGAATAGCCTGCAAATTTGAGAAGGCACCAGAGGATTTGGGGAGGGAAGGGAGGAAAGGTGATCCACGTTGCAAAGCCAACAACGGGAATTTGCCCTGTGACTAATTTTTTTTTTTTTTTTAATGGTAGATGGTGGAGTTGTAAGAGTCTGAGGGAAGAACAGGGAAAATCAGATTCACAGCCAAGTCAGCCCCAAAAAGGGACCAGAGTGATCTATGGGGAGGAACCAAATGAAAACTGAAAGTTTCCGCTGGAAGAAGGGGAAAGAGGGATGTCTAATGAAAAGATGGGTGGAAAGACTGGGAATCAGAAAAAATAGCAAACAAGAAATTATGAGTGACATCTTGGAAAGGATCACGGGAGCTCACAGACTTGGTTGTGGAAAGAAAAAGGTCAGCAGGTATCAGTGTGTATTATGGATCAATATATATACATGTGCTCTCAATGTGGCAGATCCACACTCCCACCCAGCCAACATGGTTGGGAAGCAGTTCTTAGGAGAAAGACCAACAAGGATCCTTCCCCCAGGTCATGGCACGTATCTAATCCCAAAGTCTGCAGCCAAAGTCTACAAAACTCCTTAAGACCATTGGAAAAATAATGAGGTTGAAGTGACAAAATTTTTCTTAATTAGCCTTTCCCTCACTCTCCTGATATTTACCAAAAAATCTGATATGCTAATTTGGCCTTTCTTAGAAATAACTTCTCCAGACAGAGGTGGACATGCTGTGCAGTGATGGTTGGCTGACCTGGTGACACAAAGAGAGTCAATCCAAAGGACAGAGCTGTGTGAAAGGGAAGTTTTCATTCTCCAGTGCTCAACTGGAAGAAATCAGTTGATGCTGTCATTGCCAGGCGGTTGGAGAAGATGTTGTATGGCTAACCCTTGCTCCAAGGGTGGTCTGGAATGGTGGGGACAAGGACAGTGCCCTCCTATTGTAGCAGCACATCAGCAGAGGCTGGGCAAGGCTTGGCCTTCAAGGCAGAGGTTGTGCCCAATGGCTTTGTGTGCAGAGAAGCTCCATGTGTCAGAGGCAACTTTGCTGCACAACCTCTTAGAAAATGTGCCTCAAGTGCCCAAAGGGAAACAGCCAGCACATGAGCAGGTCTGGACATCCAGACCCTTATTTCAACATCACAATGAGGGCTGGACTCGTTCAGGCTGGGAGCACTGCCCTGGAAGCCCACTCCAGGTTGGGGAAAGCTGGCGTGCTTCAGACAAGGGGTCCCTGAAGCAAATGACCCTGGCTATTTTAGTTTTTGCAAAAATGAATGTGCCATGAATGCACCAGTGTGAATCCCCATAAAAGGCTCAGAACGTCTTAAAACCCAAGTCAACAAACACACACAAGTCTTGATGGAAATGCATCCCGGTCAGACAGGTCTGGATCCCATAACTATAAAGGTGTTTTATTTCCTGGAATTCTGACATCAAAGGGTGGATTTTCAAGACAAATAGCTGTTATTTTCATTTCTCTGGAGAAATCATATGATGTGATTGACAACTAAGATCAGAAAAAGATTTGATGGGCAAAAGATCAGGAAATAAATCTCCCCACACCATCAAACCCAGGGCTGTTATCAAAAGCTATTCATCCCCGCTCAGCGCTATGAGGATCACAGGAATTTGGGACCTAATTTAGGGATATTTTTTTAGTGACACTAACAGAGGATTGAGGAAATTTGGCTTAGTTTTACCTGCTACAAAGCTCCAAAAATGCTAGAGTGAAAGAACAGATATTAAGCCAAATTCCCCAAAGATGGCACAATGGAGACATGAGCTTGCAACATCCCCCTCTGGACATTTTAACCCTTTGGGGCCAAGAGTTTTCCCCACATAGTGAGCAAACATCACCACCTTCCTCCATCTGGATTTTTCAGTGGATGGAATAGCTACAATACTGGAAAAAAAAGTACTGTATCGGTAAGTGGCAGTGACAAACATGCTGGGACGTGTGGTTGCTAGGTGTGATCTGCTTGGGGATGGTAGGAGGGAGGAAGGGAAAAAGGGTGATATCAGGCACAGCCATCCCAAAAAATCAGGAGGGTTAGCAGGCCTACGTTTCTACAGTTGAGCCTTGTCTCCACCCATCTCTGACCATCAGGTATCTTGGGCTAGATTTGACATTGATTGACCATTATACTCCGAAGAAAGAACATTTTATTTCCTGAGACCATTACATTTGTGTGTCACAACCGCATAGTCCAGACTTCTCTGGTAACAGTCAAAGGCATATGGTTTTATTTCTCTGGTAAGCCTAATGGTGTGCAGGAGGCAAGGTTATGATACTGTGTTGGTTTTCCCCCAAGGAAACCCACAAGATGGTGCTGAGTCCTGAGGTATGATGCAAGCTCAACCCAAAGTTGGGTTTGGGTCCTCTGTCCTACTTCAGTCCTGTTTTTAAGGGTCTTTGAGAAACAACCTCAAAACATGGGCAGAAGGTCAGCAGAGAAGTACTGTGATGGAGGAGGTGTGACTGACCATGGTGTTCCTGCTGGCTGCTCTTATGCAGGTCTTGGCTAGGGAAGGGAAGGTGATCTTCTCAGTCCTATGACCAAGTAGCTGGGGCACCTGTGTTGAAATCCAGCTGTGTATGGAATCAGATAGGGGGCTGAGTAGTCATTCTTCTGTCCTGCATCATCCCTCCCTCCCAAAGTGTTGGGCTGATGGTGGTGCTCCTGCCAAGCAAAGGGTACTGTCCTGATGTACCATCACCTACCACTTTACTCAGAGATCTTCTGTGGCCCTTTGCGGTGTCCAGATCCTATAGTGACATGGGGATGCTAACATTGCTCTACAACCCAGAAATGCTGTCAGTTATATGCTACAGTAACAGGAGTTATAGAACTACAAGAGAGACTTGGCTTTCCTTTCTGTTTACTGTTCACTATCTGGACAGAGTTAGATAAAACTACTTTCAGGTGGAAGACTCTGCCACCGTCAGAACAAGCAGATGACTTTCTTCTTTCCAATTTTTTTTTTTTTTTAAATCTGCCCAAAGACAGCATCATTATTTCCCAATTGTTCCAACCTGAATCCAGGAAAGCACCTTAAGCACATGCTTAACTTTTGGTATGTGAGTAATCCCACTCCTCTTTGGCAAAGCACTTAAGCACATGCTTAATTTTAAATTTGTTCTTGAACACAGTGAAACGTAAGCTGGTGCTTGAGTGCTCTGCTGGATGGGAGCCAGAGCGCTCAGCACCTTGGAGGGCTCAGCTCCTCAAAGAAAGATGCCATGATTCAAGAAAGCTGTTAACTTTAAGTACTTGCTTAAGTTTCAGGTGTAATGTGGTATAAAGTCTTAACCTGTGAAGCCGTAAGTGAGTAATGTGGACAAATGCCAACCAGAGCTGGTAAAAGAATGAAGAAAAGTTCCCTCATTGTTTTTCACCAGTACTTCTCTTTCTCTCTTTTTGCTAGCATTTTGCTTTTTTGGAAACATTGGCAGCTCTCTATATGAGTTTAAAGTAGCCAAACTTCATTTGAAAAAACAAAGCTGGTCAAGATCTCAAAAGTCCCAATTTTTCTACCCACTCAAAGGACAACAGCCTCTTTTATAACTTTGTTATGAAGTCAACATGTACATATGTTGCAGAAAATTGATTGTAAATGTTCTTAAAGAAGGAATGAATGTGTATGTGCATATATATGTACACACACACATATATGTGTATATGCATATATATTCCTCTTCTCATAAATCCCAGACCCTTGCTTAATAAGGGATGCAACTTTGCAAGGCTATGGAAGGAAAAAGCCTGCTGCAGAGAGCACTTCACAAAATGCCCCTGGTCTTAAGGCTTCCCAACCATCCCAGCATAAGGGCATGCACTAAACGTCCCAGTATGAAATCTTGTCTTCTTGGTGGTTTTCAAGCTCCGGTGGTTTGTGAAGCATCAAACAAGTCTCTGGCTAAGATCTGAACATTGCCCATCTGAGCACACACGTCAGTAAAATTTTATGGGGGGGAAATTCCACATTTTAAGGAAAAAAAGAAAAGAGCGGAGGTTTGGGTCTGGTTCTCTTTAAAAAATGGCAGCTGTTTGAAAGCTGCTTACAAGTTCAAAATGTTAGAGGCTGGTATTAGGAGCTCAAACCTGGTGTTAACAGAAATGAAGGAATGGATATCACAACCACATATGTGATATTGATGCAAGAGTTGATGGGAAGTCAGAGAGAGTGCTCTTGTGTAGATGTAACGTACTTGTAAATTACGTTTAGGGTCTTCTTTAGTCTTTCGTCTGCAGAGAATAGCTGCCTGCCATCCCCACTGCGTGATAAAAGGCTTTCTCCAGGCCAAGCAGTAGACCTGAGGTGCTGGTGAAGACAGTGATGAGGGAAGAGGGTTGATTGCTCTTGCATGATGGCCACATAGATATGGGACAGAGTTTGGTCTGAACCAAAGCAGAAATCAGGGTATTTTTTACTCCAAAACAAAGCAAACATGATGAATTAAGGTGAAATAAAACTTTTGTTTTAATTAATTCTGGTCTATTTGGGATACCTTCGCAAGTCAGGACACTTTTAAAAAGAAGAATAATAGGAATGGATGAATATTAACGATGAAATGAAACCTTTGAAAAATTTCCAAACAAAACCTTTTCATTTTTAATATGTCAAAGCATAGCATTTTGACACCTAAGAAAATTTAAACATGTATTTTTCTCCTTAAAACCCATTGTCTTGCCAAGCCTTAATTCAGCACATGATTCTGCCCTCTCCAAAATGCATTTTTTGTGGCAGTAAGTGTTCTGGCAATTCCGTTCCTACAACACGGGCAGCAGTGGGACAGAAGAGGACTTCTTGTAGCACCGCTTGTCCCAGAGATGTGACCCATGGTAGGACGTGGCCACCCTAACGGCATCTCCTCCTGTGAGGACGTGTCTACTGTCCTTGTAGATGTGTGGAGTTGGTCCATAGCACCACCAGCAAACATCTGCCAACCCACTTGTTCGTTCAGGTCTTACATCTCCAGCTCAAACCCTCCTGAATACCCAGTTTCCCAGGGAAGAAGGAGTATTTTGTATATATGTTTGCTCTTAACCCCTCTTTTTGTAGGAACCTGTCGGAGCAAAGGGTTAATACGTCTGCAGAACAGCAAGAGAAATGGGAGAGCCAGCAAACCCAGGTCTTTGCTGGTGTCTGTCATTGCAGGGTCTGTCTTTCAAAGCCTATATAAATAAACTTCCTAGTAAACTCAGCAATTTTGTCATCATAAAGGCTGGCAGCCTTTCCTGGCAATAAAATAAACTCTAATCATTTCTTCAAATAAAACACAAATAGCAGCAATGCATTCACAGGAGGCTCTGGCTGATTTTGCTTCTCCCCACCCCCCCACCCCCAGCCACCTCACCATGTGCGTGCCATGCCAGCCCATGATGAATGGAGAAATGCAGGGGCACTCTGCTGCTAAATGTCTAAAAGGAAACAGACCCTATGTCTGCAACGTAAATCAGGAATGGGCAAGGAGCTCAAACGAAATAAGAAACCTCTCTGATCCTCCTGCCGCACAGTTCAACCAGATCAAAAATACTCCTACCCCTCCACAGATCCCAAGGATGCTTTCCTTCCCTTTCTCATGCACACCTATTCCCTTACCAGCTCTCTTTTCCTACAAAAAGCTCTGATAATCTCAGGAGAAGCCTGTTCTTGCCATTTGCCCTCTGTGGTGTGGCTGATTGAAAACCATGCTTCACAAAGAATATGTTCAATGGACAACAAAAGGGAAACCTGGAGTCAAAAATTTATGCCTGTCAGGGATGTCTCATCCGTTTTCCTGTAGAAAACCAACCAGAAACCAGGCAAACGTGAGCAGAAAGGATTGCAAAAGGGAAAGAAAGAAGGAAAGGAGGAAGGAAGGAAAGGAAGGAAGGAAGGAAGGAAGGAAGGAAGGAAGGAAGGAAGGAAGGAAGGAAGGAAGGAAGGAAGGAAGGAAGGAAGGAAGGAAGGAAGGAAGGAAGGAAGGAAGGAAGGAAGGAAGGAAGGAAAGAGAAAGAAAGAAAGAAAGAAAGAAAGAAAGAAAGAAAGAAAGAAAGAAAGAAAGAAAGAAAGAAAGAAAGAAAGAAAGAAAGAAAGAAAGAAAGAAAGAAAGAAAGAAAGAAAGAAAGAAAGAAAGAAAGAAAGAAAGAAAGAAAGAAAGAAAGAAAGAAAGAAAGAAAGAAAGAAAGAAAGAAAGAAAGAAAGAAAGAAAGAAAGAAAGAAAGAAAGAAAGAAAGAAAGAAAGAAAGAAAGAAAGAAAGAAAGAAAGAAAGAAAGAAAGAAAGAAAGAAAGAAAGAAAGAAAGAAAGAAAGAAAGAAAGAAAGAAAGAAAGAAAGAAAGAAAGAAAGAAAGAAAGAAAGAAAGAAAGAAAGAAAGAAAGAAAAAGAAAGAAAGAAAGAAAGAAAGAGAAAGGAAGGAAGGAAGGAAGGAAGGAAGGAAGGAAGGAAGGAAGGCAGGCAGGCAGGCAGGCAGGCCCTGCTCATTTGAGACTTGCTCTGCATGATGTGCCCGGAAAGCAGAAAAGGGAGATGGAAATGGCAAAAGAAGCTAAGCTATCAATTTTTTACAACATGTTGCCTGGCACGTCGCTTGTTTGTTTGTTTCAAGATTAGGAAGAAATGATGGGTTTATGTGCAGACCTATGGACATCAGCAGATCACAATCCTGGTCTCACACAGATTCACTCTGTCCCCAAGAACATGCCTGATCCCTGTTCAATAATAACCCTTCCTTCTGCATGTCAAATATTTATCTGACTAGCAGCTCACAGCACAGCCCTGCTACATGCTTGTGCAATATTTCCCTGGACTCCCAGCTCAGCTGTATTTATACTGCAGCATAAATGGCAGCTACAACTGCTGTTAAACAGCAACAAGACTCGAATGTGCTCGATAGTCATCATGGTGGGGGGTGCGCAGTGACACCAAGAGTGCATCAAGAGCGCTTTTCAGTTATGCATCCATTTCAAAGCCAAGCACAATATGGTCCAATGTTAGTCATCTGTAAAATAGAGCTGTTGGCTCTTGTCCTAGCATGGCGTCAGCCTCTCCAGATGATGAAAGCGTATCACTTGGGCCGGGTCTCCGGCACAGTCCATCTCCCTCTGCATTAGATCTAGGCAACAGAAGTTTTGCCAAGTGTTTTGTGTTCAGTGGAGGGGGGTCTTGCAACGAAAATACCCAGCTCTGGAAACTTCAGAGTGTTTTGCAAAAGTTTGCATCTCACTGAGCAGCTCGGTTGGGAAATGTTTCTTAAAATTCTGAGAACATGAGTTTCTTCTGACATAGATTCTGAAATAAAACATTGTGGCTTTTCCATGCAAAACCACCTTTGCTTTTTGAATGTCCTTATTTTGTTTTGCTTCGGTTTTTGAATGCAATTTTCACTAGCTCAAAACTGCAAGGCAGTGTTTTTCTTTTAAGCTTAACCAAAATAGTTCACACTACCTGGAATTGCTATAATTTTGGTTTGGTTTGATGAATTAAAAAAAAAAAAAATCAATCTGATATGACTTGAATTTGTTGCTTTTTTGATTGCTAATGCATCAGAAAACAATCATTTGGAGAGCTGGCTTCTGCCAATCCACTCTTAGCAACTTGCAGTGCAGGGGACATGGCTGGCATGGGAGAGTAGATGACAAGATCTACCGAGCACTTTTATTGCTTCAAAAAAAAGGGAGCAACTTCCCTGGAAAACTCTCTGGCCCAGACAATGCTGAGAGAATTGAGATGAGGGGCTGGTTCGTCTTAAACTCACTGAAATCTGCACCTCGCTGAAAAACATGTTCTTTGGAAATGCATTAAAACAGGGTTTTGAGGGCTATGAAAAAACTTTTCGATGAACTAGAAATATGTACATACCACATACACGCTCCCTAAGATTTTCATTTGCATTAAAAAAATAAAAAATAAAATACCACACTTTTTTCATTTCAGTAACAAAAACTGAATGTTTTCAGATTGGTTTTCAGCTTTAAGCCAGGTTATAGCTGCTCAGGTTGTAGTTTTATTTTGAGTATTATTGTATCATTGATTAAAATTGCTTAAAATTAAAAAAAAAAAAGCAAACCCCTTTGATTTTAAATTAAACTTCTTCTGGACAAGTCAAAACTTCTCATTCAGATTATTCTTATATTTCACAGTGCTGGTAACCACAAAGTTGCAGGGGAAAGCACTGACTTAAAAAACAAAGAGCATTCCCTCATCCTTAGGTGTCCTGAATATATTTTCATTTTAATTAGGCTGCAATAAATTAACATTTAAAGAAGTAACACACAGAATGTGATTGACGTGAAATTTAAATGGTTAGTTTTTCATAGTCATGACCCATGGCACAGAGACCCAGTAGTGCTTTTGGAGCTACAACCACCACATTTGTCCAGAAACTTGGAAATTTGTGCAGAAGCTGACTTTGGACATGGGAACCACCATGGTGGTTGTGCCTGGCACTGTCCTGCATTTACAGTGGGAAATTGTTGTCTCAGGGAATAGTCCATCATAATTTATACGGGCCTTTTCTTCTTGACAGGTGGGTTTAAATGTGTGGATGTGGCCATGCAAATCATAGCTTTGGCAAATATTTTTATATGTCTGAGCATAGCCACTTTTTTGTGGAGAAAGCCATAGATCCAGCAACTCTTAATGGGACAAGATGAGATATTTGTGAAAAGAAAAATCACATCTCGCATTCCTGCCTTTGCAATATTCTCCTGGGCAATGCTGTTCCACCACCAGGAGCTCTCCCAAACCTCCCTAAAGGCAGGAGATGGAGGGGGCTAGTATTGAGGATACCCAGCGGGAAATGATTGCCCACACACTGTGCTTTCACCACCCCCAAAAATGCCAACGCAACAGATAGCAACCGAGCGCAGGGATACCCAAGGTCTCCACAAATAAAGCAGCTCAGGGACTCCAGCTCCCAGAGCTCAGTGCAGACTCATTTTCTTGAGTCCTTGGCAGTCTCCAAAGTTTCCTTGACAGAGTAAATTAGGCAGTATTGAGTTCCATGGCTAGACTTGTTCCAGGACCTGAGTGCATTTAAAGCTAGAGCAGATATGTCCGCACTGGAGCACATAGAAACCCTGTAACAGTGTCATTTGGTGGAGGGAACTCAAGACACATTTAGAGCTGGGATATATGATATACTCAGCATCTTTCTCACTGCCAAAGCAGGGGTGAAAGACCATTAGAATAAACAAGGGTGAAGGTTTCTGTGTTTAATTACATTCCTTGGATGCTGAAGGGAAACACTCTTCAGAACAGCCACCCACCAGACAACAATGAACACAACCCTGCTAGCAAAGCTGAACTTCCCACCAGCCTGCTGGGATCTCCTCCAGAGTCCCTCACCAGGAAAACATGCACCTTCTTTGGGTCATTTCTGCACATCTCTGCTCTCCACTTCCTTATCCATCATCTCCTCTTCACTCTCTCTCCTCCCACTTTAAACACCCCCCACCATATCCTCATCTCTGCCAGCTCCTTGTATCAAAAAGGCTTCCCCAACAAATTACCACCCACATTAGAGAAGTGGTAAGAGGACATCTGAGAAGGAAAGGTCCCATCCTGAGGAACCTGGTTGTGTCACACTTGGCCATTCTTGTCATACCTGGGATGCTGTCGCCTGCCTGAAAAGATTCAAAGTAAGAATAATAATATCCTCCCACTGAATGGTCATACAACTTGACTGAGTCAACCATATTTTAAAATGGTAATCGGATTCTTCATTATAGAAATTAAGAAATACAGCCTCTGTAAATCTTTCTTTGACTTGTAACACTGTTCATACAGTTATTTGTAGTATCAGCTTGAGGTTTTTTGGTTTTGTTTTTGTTTTTCTGGTATATTCCCAGCTCTTCTCCTGGACAGCCATTTCCACTTCCTGGCTTATATTGCATGAACATTTTTTATAATACTTCTTTCATCTGATTTTAAAAAAGCTTTGATCAAAATCTCCCTTCTGAAAACTGAATGTGGTTTGAATCATCAAGCGGTGGCTATTGGTAATAAAAGGAAAGAATTGACTTTTAATGACTTTGTTGGTGTTTGTGTGATACAAAAAGAAATCACTGGGAATATACCTGCAAGTAACAGAGGCCCTTTAGTGCTTATTTTGTGTGAATTGTTTTTCCAGGCTTTTTTTTTTTTTCTGCTGTTGTTAGAATTTTTATGGAGTCATCCAAGAAGCTTTGTTTGGTTTTATTTTTAAAGAATACAAATTTGTTTGACTTTTGCTTTTTTCTCTGGGGATATCTTGTGTGAAACAAAGATTTTTCACTGCAAGTCTCTTTGCAGAAAAATCTGTTCCATGAACGCTCACATTTTGAAGCAGCTCCAGAGAGGTAAACGCATGGTGACACTTGCTAATGAGCATTTTCCCCTTTCAGGCTACAGATATCTTTTTTCTCCCCCAAAAAGATATGTGGCAGAGATCATTACAAGGTCTCTCATCCACACAGTCCCCCCAGGCCACTCTTTGGTGGTGGGACCATCCCAAGATGCTTTCATTTCAATAGAAAAGAGAAAGCCAAGGAAGGTCTACATGCAATGTGAATCCCACCACAGCTAAGACAGCCGTCTGCCCCTCTCCGACATGCTCAGCCCCACATGCATCAACACCGGGGCTGGAAACTGAGAACCAGAGTCCTACAAGGCTGAGGGCAATCTGCTTTGTGTTTTCTCATGTGGTGGAAGTGCACGGGCATCTGCTTTTCATTAAAAGCAACTATTTTGGCTAGATACAGGTAGTGTGTTTTCACTCGGTAGCTCTGGCATTAAAATCTTATCTTGTGATTTACTAATTTTAGGGAAGAAAATGACAAATCTTCACTTGCAGATGTCCGGTGTTGAAGAACCCACCAAATCTGTAGCCAGGCTAGCTGAGAGCTTCCCTATGTCTGGGTATCTCGCTTGCAGCCTGAATTGGTTATGCATTGACAGCTACATCTCTTTATGCATCTGCCTGCTCAACCAGAGAGCTGTCTGCCATCAGAAGCACTCCTGACCTAAGACATTGTAGACTGCTCTCTCAGTCATCTCCAAATATATGATTTGGTTCCTGATCTCAGGTTGTGCCCATCTCTTTTCTGCACTTCCTCCAACATCTTCGTTTCCCGGAGCCACCCCCGTCCATCTGTTATGCTCCCATCCTAGACCTTGGCAAAGCAACATCTCTGGAACTACCCACGAGGGAAAAACTATGATTTTATGCCTTTTTTTTCTTTTAAGACAGCATCTACCCCATCCAGTTCTGCAGCCTTCCAACCACTTGGTTCTGCCCTTGAACAATACTGCAACTAACTAAGTGTGGGAATGATGATGTGGCTCATTTGAGGTTTTGTTTCCACTCAGATGAGAGTTAATCTCCCCTGTGAGTTTGAACATTTCTTTTCCTGATGAACTGTTTATTTTTTGATTCTGGATGATTTCTAAGAATAGCCGTTTGGGTTCCATAAAAATTTACTCTTGTGCTTTGATTCATTGCACTTAAAGACGCTGTTGTCATTCTCCCAAGTGTTGGCATGCAGTATTTGACAATCTTCAGTGGAGAAAATTCCTAGAATATAAGAACAAGACCTTGCGCTTTGACTTCATTTTCTTTTCCTTTCTCTGCAGATGCAAAATGGATGTTTATCTTTCATTAACAATGCCACAAGATTTTTGAAGGCATGTTCCCTTCAGTTTTTAGACTGACTCTTTTTCCGGCGTTAGATTTGCCCAGGCTTTTAGCCTTTGTTCTCTGCGGATGTTATTCTAGTGGGCCAGCGCTCCCGTAGGAAACACAACCATGGCCTTGATGTGTCATGTGGTTTCCACAGCAGTATGAGTTTGTTAAACTGGAAGAACTGGCTTGGGACTAGGCAGTAGCCAGTGACTCAATGGCTATAGTGGTTGCCTTGAAGGCAAGCATCTTCTCCTTCATGTGTGTAATGGCATTGCAGGATCAGAAGACAGCAGGGCAGCCTGCGCAAGCCCGCAGATGGGGATGGCACCTACAGTGGGTCTCTTTGGGGTCCCAGGTCCCCTCCCATGGTGGAGCTCTTCCCAACCCTACACAGGCTGGGGCATCATCTGAGCAGGACGCACCGTGAAGCAGGAGCTCAGAGTGTGGGGCTGGATGGAGAGGCCAGCGCTTGGCATTGCCCCCACGGTGGTCCATGGAGGTGCTCCAGTGGGTCTGCAACCGCCCTGTGAAATCGGTTGTTGTTGTCGGGGTTATCCCTGGCTCTGATGCTTGCACAGCAAATCGTGGAGATGTTAAAGCAGGGCTAAGCATTAGCTCTTGGCTGCCCTTTGCCAGCAGAGCATACAAGTGGGAATCCCCCAGCACAGCCTGTGCATGAATTGCTATATTCATCGCAGTAGAGGTTTCTAACCTGAACCCTGCAGATTTTCTCGTATCTGACGTAAATCTCTGGCTTATCTTCCAGCACCAGAGATACCTTTGCCATGAGATTTACCGTACAGCATTAGTTCTGCCCACTCAGTTATTTTAACGCCTTTTGACCCAGGAACCTTTACAAGAATCCCCAATCACCCAAATTGTTTCAGCTGATGCCTTCTCATATGAATCATCCTAGCTCCAAGGGTTTGATTTTTGTTTATTTTTTTTATTTTTAAGACAAGCTTTCCTTATCTTTCACCTCACTGGGGTAATGTTAGGTTCCTGCAAGTGCTAGAGAGCTTCCTGGTGGCCTGGAGCTTCAAGCCAGCATCCACCCACATTTGTGGTGCCTTTGAACCACTTATAAATAGATCGCACTCATGCGGCTGTTTCATGTGCAACCATGGGACAGAGGGGAAGCGGCTCAGATCTCAGGCATAATGTACAGGCTCTGGTGTCATCCCAGCCATTCATCAATGCTGAAACCCTTATGAAATCCAGAAGAGATTCTGACATGCGATTTGCTCACTCCATCATGGGGGGCTGGGAGTGGGGAGAAAAATTTTTTAGGAAAGCAAGCAAGCAAGCAAACTGGCAGAACTCCTGCCACAAGGAATGAATTTGCACACACACTTTGATCCCTTTATGATTTTTTTATTTGTGTTAGCCACATCCTCTTCGTTGCACCACTCAGCAAAAGATGCTTTAAATTAGATGAGGCTTGGAAAACACTCTCTTTGTGGCTCCCTCCCCCCGAGCCTTGCCTGCCCCCAAGGCTTAGTATTGGTCTGGTAGCCAGAGCCTTGCCTAACATGAAACTGGCACAAATGAAAAGACGGATAAATAAACGTCCAGGAATCTTGTTTGTCATATTTAATCCATCATGTTTCCCAAACAGCCTGGTCAAAAAATTCTGCAGCAGTGTTTACATCATCCTGATTGAAAGCTACATCCGTGCATATAAATACCATTCCTGGATGTAGCTCCAGTTTCACATGAAGGCAGCTATCATCCTGTCTGCCCTCACCACTGAAAAAAAAAGAAGAAAAAACCTTTGCATTTCTTCTTTCTCTCATTCCTGCCCAATCCAGCCTCTAGCACTTGCACACTCATTTTCTTCCCTTCCTTTTCTCAAGTCTTCTGGTGAGCATTGCCCAATTCTGTGATTTCCTCCTATACGCGATGGGTGATGAGAAACTGGAATTCATGAGACCGCGAGGAGACAGTTAATCACCATGCTAATGAAAGTGGCACAATGCAAGCACATGCAACCTGGTAGGGTTTTGCATAATCACGAGCCATGTGTCTGGTACCGTGCACTGAGGCTGGGAGCAGCAACCCTGCTTCGAGGTGGGGAAAACCACCAGAAACATGTCAAGCCAGTACAAATGAGAGACATTTTCTGTTTTAGTGACTGGAAGGAGCAAATGGAAGAGGAATAAAGCTATTTTAACAATAGATGAAGGAGTGGTAGGTGGTCACTGATCCTACATCCAGGCAATCAAGGGCAAGCGATTATGGTGGTGAAGTTTAGAAAGGACCACAGGGAGTCCAATGCCTCCCCATGCCATGGGCCACAAAACATTTCCCAACAGCTCCAGCTCTTCAACAGAATGAACAGCTAAGGGGAAAAAAAAAGAAAAAAGGAAACTCTAACCTGCTTGGGATCAGATGGTACATTTTGTCTCATCCAAAATGAAGTTTTCTGCTTGTTTCATGGGCTTCTCTTGTTAAAAGAAAACCAACCCAAACTGTCTTTTTCCAATCTCACACCCCCTCCCAACCTTTTTTGCCATGGCTAAAATTATTCATCACACTGGACGCAAATCATCCCCTGTATATTACGTTTTTCTATGGTAAATGGTTTCAGCAGAAAATGTCATGCTAGGTTGCCTCCAGTGTTTCTCATCCCACTCAGATACGCATATTTCTATAAAATACTTTGCCCATTCAACTGTCTTTATAGAGTGAATCCAATATTGCAATGCACTTTGACACTGCCACACAGTTAAATAATTTCATTTTTTAAACCTCCCCCTCATTTGGTGGCATGATTTTTAATCACACATATTGGCGGTATTGTCCAGAGGTTGGATTTTGCAAAAGGATTGGAGACAGCCTAGAAGTGAAAGGCTTTGAAAAACTGGGCTCTGACTTGAACATCCCCTTGGGTTTGGGGCGGTTTCTGAGCCCTTATCGTTGAAAACCTCCAGCCCCAAAAGGAAATAGCACCTGTTTTATTCAGCCATGTAGCACAGACATTTCCCAGGTGCCTCTTAATACCCCTTGGAATAAAAATAAGGCTGTCAGATGATGCATCACAGATAAATCAGTATTTTGCCTGTCAGAAAGTACCCACCTCTTTATTTATAAGTGCTGTTAGCATCCTTACTTCTGAAATTAGAGCCTTGCGGAGGACTAAGACAGACAACACTATCTCAAGTAACAGCAAACCATATAACTTTATAAGAAGTTTTTAATCCCAGTAAAAAATAAGAGACTGTAAACCCACTTTTACCCTTCCTCCTTCACCTCTTGCCTACTCAAAAGCAGGAGCTGCTTCTGGCTTCCAGATGTCAAACCCACAAGCTCTTCCCCTTTTGCTATTTTTGCCGTATACTTTGATCTTTTGCAACAGCTGCCCGGGGAAGTGGGGGGAGGCACACGGGGCTGGGGGCGGTGGATGCTGCTGTGCCCCTTCTGAGCCCGCGGGCTTCGCCCCCTCGCTTCCCTTTGCTCTTCCTACAGAGGGGAGGGAAACCCACCCAAAAGGTGGGGTGTAAAACAGGGGAGAGAGGTGGGGGAGTCGTGGCAGGAAGAGATGGGCAAAAAGGCTGGGAGGATGTGAAGGGGAAAGGGTGATGGGCAGGAAGGGAGCTGTTGGGTGGGCATGACTGAGCAAAAGGGGGGCTGGAGGGCACTTGCCTGCAGATTCAGCACTAAGGTCTGAGTTGGGGTGGGTCCTGTGTGGGGTGGGAAGGAGTTTGTCCGTTAAGGCGCATTGCTTTGGGCCAAAGCAGGATGCAGGAGCTGATGCAAGCTGCTGTCTCAAGCCACAGGGGCAGCTGGAAGTGCAGCAGACAGCACTCCTTAGCCACTGCCTGCCTTTCCCCCACCCCAAATAAATCTCACCTGCTTCAGGGACATCTGATCGCCCTGGACTTTCATTTTCCCTGTACCGAGGGTTGAACACCACAGCATTAAAGACAGGGGAATGTGCTATATATAGCGGTGTAAGTACGGTGACATATGAATCACTCGCTACCGGCAGGGTGCCTGACCTCCAGGCATCCCCAAAAGAGATGGGATTCCCTTTCAAAGGCAGCTGAGTCATGCCCAGAGCAGTGTGTCTGTTATAATTCATTGCATGATCAATGGGCTGCATCGCCCCATGGTGTCTTAGACTGACTAACACCTTGAAACCCACCCGCTCTCCAATGAAAAATAAAAAATAAATTTTTTTCATGCAATACCATACAAGGAAAATGAAATTATACTATCAATGGGACTCATTCCTGGAGCAAAGGAAGCAATATTACAGCTGGAGAGTCAATGTCCAGTTAGAGAGTCATGAATATCTTCTTTCTGCTTCCCTGCCAATGTTTTATTGTTGTGGTGGGTAATATAGGAAAGCTTTCACAGCACAGCTCAGCTTGCCTTGAAAGACTCACTCAACAACTTCAGGCTGGCAATAGTGTTGAGAGAATTGCATGTCTTGATGCTTTTATTGCCAAAAAAGACAAAGGAAAAATTGGTGGGTTTAAAAACCTATGGGGATGGGGGGGTGGAAATTGATGTTTGTGACTGAAACAAATGGCATCAGGCCTCTGCATCCCACGTGCTTGGGGTGAGGAAACATTCAGGCATATTGCATGGACCAAAGTGGGCAAAGAGAGCGTAACCCACACTGACAAGCTGCCAAGACATAGGCAAAATGCTGTTGAGTGCAGATCTTGGTGCTTTAGTTGCTCCGGCTTCATTCACTATGGGTGTACAGAGAGCATAGAAAAGCAAATTTTTCATACGGACACCTTTGCTCTTTAATTTCCAAATAGATCACTGAATTTTAACAGCAAATATTCCCATTAGTGTGGTCCAGGAAAAACTTTCCCATGGACTTTTTGCCTTTTTGGCCAGTGAACAAAATGTTGAGTCAAGTTCATGTGCATTTTCCTAAGGAGCAGCAAATTTAAGGCCTGGCTGTGTCATCCTTTCATCGTCTAGCTGATCTGAGACTGAAGAGGTGACTTCAATGCTCTAAGTCAATGGGAATAAATGTAAAAACTCAGCTTGGCTACATGTATCATGCAGACCTTTGTGAATACTAGCCACGCAGAGGCTGGCTCTGATGGCTGCACAAGTGACCTAGGTGCCTGCTAGTACAGATAGTGCTGGGGCAGGTCTTGGGCAGGAGAAACAGCTCCAGTTCTGCCTGTTGTTCCTCCACAACCATGCTTCCTACCTCTTTAGCCATGCTCCTTGAGCTCCATTTCTTGCCTAAAGTGGGGTACCTTGAGATAATGCTTCCTCTTTGCCAAGCTTGTTACCGTGATGGATATTACAGTGATTTCCCTTGGCTGCAAGAGGCTGTCAGCAGCAGCAGCTCACCAGGCACCTCCCCAAAACCTAGCTCCATCAACTCTGTCTCAGCTCCTTAACCCAATCCAGCTCTGCCAGCAGAGATCCTGGCACAGATCAACTGCCATCCCCTTCCCATGGCCGGCCACACTGCTTCCCGGTGCTGGGGATGCCCTGTGCCTGCACATCTGGGCATCCTTGTAAGCCTGACATGGCCCAGGCTGCCTGCAAACTTGCAGGCAGGTTTAAGGTCAGAGATGCAATGAGTTTACTGCACCCAAGGCACACTGATGGGGCAGAGGGCTGCTGAGATATCCTGAAGCCTGGTTAACCATTTTCCAACTGGATAGGGGTAAACTGTGAAAAGCAACAGCGAGCTTGGGAGTTATGCCAGAGCATGAGAGCGGTCCTCCCACATAAGCCCAGTCCTCATTTAAGATGGGGGCACATGGGTAGCAGAGTTTGACCCTGCTGCTCTCCTGAGAAACCCATGTCTGGAGGTGACCAGTATCTCCTGGGGTGACCAATAACCAGGCTCAAAAAGTGGGTAATTAAGATATCAAAGGGAGATGGCGCAGATTTCCAGAAACCCAAGCCAGATCAGCATTTTGGAACATGTGGAACACTAAGATGATTTAGGAGCTAACACACCTGCATTTGTGTCGAATTTCCCTTTCCTGTGCTCCCCAGCACGCACCCAGTTGCCTGTTATTCTCCAGTCCTCCCTTCCTACCCCCACCCCGCTCCCAACCACTGTCACCTCATTGTTCATTGTGGCACCGGCTGGGGTGACGACAGGCAGACTTTGCAGGTGTCAAGGGGTTGAACAGCAAGTGCTCCGCAGGTCAGAGCTCCCTCTGGCCACCTCCCCATCCCCAGAGGAGCTCGCCTTCACCTGGAGGGCAAGGGACCGTGCCGTGGGGATGCTGCCTCCTCCCAGGCACCCACCACCTACCTCTTCTGGGCATTTTGTGATAGTCATGGCAGTGTAAAAAACTAAAAACAGTGTCAACAATGTGCAAACAGGTGTTTCCTATATATACATATGTGTACACATACATATATCCCAACGTGGCACTGAAACTACTTGCTGTTTTCTGTTTAAAAGCTTCAGTTTTGCCCCGAGGCAGTTGCAAAAACAAGGCCATGATACACATTACAGGCAGATACCACCACAGAAATCTCCTCTCCTGCAGCTGTAGCGACTCCGTCCCTTGTAAACACATCAAGTTGAGATCAAAATTCTCTCCCTCCAAATGAATTCCTACATCTCCGCTAGCTGCATATTTGTGGCTGTTTAGTATTCCCAATTTAGGCATTGACAGAAACAAAGAATAAGTGAGTATAAGAACACATATGCTGAGAAATGCAGTGCTGAATGGTATCCCACCCTTAATTTAAATAGTAGAACTAAAATATCTCGTGTGTGTGTATGTATGTATACACATATGCACATATGTCATGGTACTTAGGCAAACATTAGATCCACAGACCACTGAGCATTTGCTTCTCCTATGTCACATTTGGAAAAGTGCTAATGCCTTATGGGAAATGTGGAAAAAATGTAAATATTTTGTTCTGAAGCAACATAGCTTACCACTGTGCTTTTCCGACTTTCTTCTCCCTTGCAGCAAGCAGCAAGCAAAAAATGCACCGAATGCTTCTGCTTTCTCCGTGTATAAACTAATTCTGTCCCTTTGAACCGGTCTAACTGGGAGCAGGTTTTTTCCAGGTATGTTTTTAATGCTTTACAAATCATCAATTTCTATTGCCTGCCATCTTCTTGGGGGGAAAATAACTTACCCAAGTCAATTGCCAGGGAAAGGGCTATAGTTGCAAGAATTGGACTCAAATCACCCCATTTCTAGGCTGATACAGACTCTGACCAAGAGAGAGGGGATGGTTCCCCTTGCAGAAATAGACAGTTTAGGGCTGGTGCCCATCTGAGCTGTACTCTCAAGGACCACCAAGGACACCCGGAGGGACAGCAGGGTCAGTGACCCCACACTGCGAATGGCTCAGCAGGTGCAGAGAGATGCTATGGGCCCCATTTTGAGGGAGAAGGTGATGGTCTCCCACATGGGGAAATACATTCAGCTCTGGATCAGGAATTTCATCAAAAATATTATGTCACTGCAAAAAATAAAATTTTTGCAATTTTAGCAAAGTTTGCATGGAAAATGGAGACCTTGACACCAGAATAAGACTGATTAGCAAACACCAGCTACAAAATATTTCATTAAACATTACTGCTCTCCGAAAGAGCTGTGGGCTGCTAGGTGAACCCGTGCACCAGACCAGCAGAGGTTATTGGTTTAACAGGTTCCTACCACACTGCTTTTTATGGGACCCTTCTGTATTATGGGATATATTTTGGCTTGCCATGAAGAAAACGTTCTTGCCAAAAGGGTTGCTATTACCTCGGTGGCTTCCTGTTATAAGAGGGCACTAGGCAATGGTGCTGTGCTGGGACTGAGGAATTTTCTGCTGCTCTCCTGTCACGCTGGGGGAGCACAGCACCAAAGCTACCATGCTGAAATGCTTCTGAGACAATATCATATTCTTCAGTCATATCTTCACCTATCCACTTCACTGCATTATTAGGGTTGTTATTTATATTATACTTGTGCCCCAAGCTCTCACTGGGCTCAGTACTGGAAAAGCACAGAGATATCCCTCACTCCAAGTGCTGTGGATGTAACTGGATACATCAGAGCAAGAGCAGCAGCAGGACAGCTATTTCTCCTTTTTTTTTTTCCTTTCTTTGCATGGAAAACTGGCTCCAGCTAAGTGAGCTACGGAAGGTTGCACTGGGAGCTGGTGGCACTTCTGAGAAGAGGATCTGACATGTCACATAGAAGTTTTAAAGCAAAGGATGTGTTGTGACCAACAGGTACAGGTGAGGTGGGAAATGGGGGCCTAAGTCTTTGTTGTGAAGGTGTTATTCAGATGCCTAGAAGCAGGAGAAGGGAAGCTAACCTCAATGCAGGGAAGATCTGAGCCTGAAAGGCAGGATCCCTACTACCAGTGGATGGGATAGCACTCTTGGGAAGGGTTTGATGACCACAGCCATGCAGTACTGCCTCTGGGCTCCCTACCAGCTGCCTCTGCTCAGTGGGCTTAGCTTAAGCAAGGTGTTTGCACAGGAGCACACCAGGAGATGAGACACAGATGACCAAAAAAAAAAGGCTCGATGTAAACATTTGCCTCAGACATGCTTTTTCCCAGTGGTTTCTGTTCTCTTTAGATGGAGATGACACCATGTGGCTGCCTGCCACAGCCTTCGGAGTCAGCATTGATGGGGAAGGTGGCTTTTCTTGGACAGCCAGCCAATCTCTCAAGATGAGTGACCTCCAAGGCCGTAGAGGGTTAAAAGGCATGGCGTAATATGTGCTCTGAGGATGAATTTATGAACCCTAATAAAACTGCTGGGAGAGAAAAGATAATCAGGGCAAACTGAAAAATGTTTCAGCATTTGCATTCCTCCACCTTCTGTCCTAGAGGTGGGGAGATGTTCTCCCTCATGTCCTGTCAAGAAAAGAAATGGCTGTAAAACTGCTGATATCATTTTCAGTTCATCCCCCCACTTTGAATCTGCAAACCTCATCCCTGCTTCCCTCTTGGAGAGTAGGAAATGGTTCGGGTTAAATGAGTGTGGAAGCTGGAAAGCCTGGAATTGGAATAATTTCCCTGCTGGCCTTCCAGGGTCTCCAACAGGAAAAGCCCCCAGGCACAACTGGAGAACAAGATCTCCTGCCAGGTCTTCTTCCACTTACACCTCATGGTGCTTCACCTCACGGGGTCTGCTTTAGCACTTAGGTGGTTGGGGCAGAGGGGGGGAGAAGGCTGTTTTTCTTTCCTTCAGCCCTTGCAGCTGCACTTCCAGGGCAAACAAAGTAATTGGCTCAGGCAAACGCAAGAGCTGAAAGGCATCACTTGGCAGGTGGAGGTGTCATCTTTCCCATCACTCCTTCGGTTTCTTATTGCCAAAGCACCCACCTCTTGAAGGAAATGTACTCCCTGAACGTCCAGCTGCTGGCCTCCAGGGTTATTATCTGGAAGATGGTGGCACTTTTTGAGCACAACCCTTATGCTTGCACCTTTCAGGATTGAATATGCTTCAGTATAGGGTTGGGATCTCCAGAGGAAACAAAGGGTGCTGAGTAAGCACAGTTATTCTTCAAAAAGCATATGAAGGTTTCCAAGAAGCAAGTGTGAGGAGGAGGGAGGGATGACACAAGGAGGGGGGATGCACAGGGAGCTCATCTATGAAAATTCAAGGCATCTACAGAAATACTTGAAGGAAGCTTGGTCTGTGCTATCTGTGCGAGGTCCATTCCCCTGATCACACACAGAAAACGAGCTGATTAAAACAAAGGGCAGTGCAGCTGCAGAGATGACAGCATTTTATTGGAAGACCTGGAACAGAAAGCCACCGGAGGTCTCTGGAAGAGGTTTGCATGGAGGATGTCTCCAGAGAAGTACCGTCACGAAGGAGCCCCCACGCCTGGCTTGGTGCAGGTCTTTGATCAGTGAGGCTCCAGCTGGAGATCTGGGCCTCAAGCTCCTCCATGCCAGGCATTGTACAAACACAAAGGCGGTCCTGCCCTGTGGGGTTTGGACTCGCTTATTTAAGACATCTCCCATGCATGCAGGCACTGACTTTGCTCCCCCTACAACCCAGGAAGACAGCCCTTTTCCCTGTCTTGCAGGACTACATGATCTCCTCGGGCCAACACAAGGAGCCTGCAGCAGAGGTGGGTGTAGGACCCAGGCTTCATGAGCACCAGCTCTGCCTGTTAAGCACCAGACCAGCCTTCTCTCCAGATGAATAGGCGGCAATTCCAGCACTCTGGCAAAGCCTCTTGGAGAGAGGCGATAGAGCCTCAAGGCTACCCCTAAATCTGCCATACAGCACATCTTCCTTCCCTTAGCACTCACATATTGATATTGTTGGAGGGGAAAAAAGAGCAGCCCTGGCTGTCCCTGTAGGTCCCAGAGGAAACGGTTTTATAGCACTCTGGTGGATGCAGAAAATAACTTCCATTTAACGGCAGGTGCTGGCTCAGCATTTGCCGGCCTGAGACAGATCAAACACTTCAGAGCAATTCCCAAGTTATTGGTCCTCCAGCTCAGAGGTTCCCAGCCAAATCTTTATCCTCTGCTTCTAAAAGCTGGTTCTACTTTATATTCGGGAATAATATCCCTAAAAACACGCATTTATGAATGAGCAATACTTTCCTCACCTCCGCAAAAGCCCAGCACCTGGCTGGAGTCCAGGGCACAGCGGCATCTCTTGCAAAGGTGCAGAGCATTTGTGTCCAGGCCCCTCAAGCACTTTGGGAGTCGGACCCAGCCTAGCACTGCCACCTTTGCAAACTGGCTATTGGGACACAGGCTCTCCAGCCACACTGTTTAGTTAATGAGCGTCTGCACAACACATTTTTAGTTCTCGTGACC
This sequence comes from Aptenodytes patagonicus, assembly GCF_965638725.1. Taxonomy (NCBI): domain Eukaryota; kingdom Metazoa; phylum Chordata; class Aves; order Sphenisciformes; family Spheniscidae; genus Aptenodytes; species Aptenodytes patagonicus. The sequence goes on from NC_134954.1 coordinate 32,965,681, forward strand.
CTTCATCTCTTGTTATCCAACAGGCCTGAACCAGCCTGTATGGATGGGACTTGGTCCCCCAGAGCAATCAGGCTTTTGAATGGACATTGCATTTTTGAATGCAATTTGAATGGACATTGCGTTTTTGAATGCACATTGCAGAGCTTCAGAAACAGTGCCCAAGCTGGATGAGAAGAGCAGATTAATCTTGGTGGTCAAAACCTTCGCACTTCGGGAAAAGCCATGTGCAGCCCAGAGAAAGAAAACAGCACAAGGTAAATGGAAAACTCTCACCCAGAGAGAGCTATGCTAATCGGCACCAGCTGGCGCTCTGCTAATATTTTGATAAAGTCCTGTTTTCTCTCCAGAACAGAAACTTTACTGAGGTTTTTTTCCCTCCCCCGCCCCTTCCCTGCCCTTTCCTTCTGTCATAGTTCTAGCATGGTGTAAAGGGGAACATATGTAGCAGACATAAATGCTGGATGAAAGAAGAGAAAAATAGAGGAGGATAAGAAACCACTCAGCTTCACCAACGCATCAAAACCCGGATTATATCCCCACGCTAAGCTGTCCTCTCCTCCCTCCACCCCCATTCCATGCACACACCTCACCCTCCCGCAGCCTCCCTCGCAGCATTAAAGGGGAGCAGAGCCCACACAAAACCTGTACCAAATGCTGAAGGATTCCCGTTATAAAGTTGAGCTCATGCATTCAATTAAGGAAATGAAGAGGAACCAATTTTACTATTCATTACATATTCCATGCTAAATTGCTCTTTCCAGCCAATGCCTAGAGAAGCTTTGGAGAAGTCATTGGTCTTGGTTGTCCCAAGGAATGTAATCAGCCTCCCAAACAGACATGGCCATTTTGTGAAAGCCAAGGGAGGGAGATTTCAGGAATACGTCAGTTTTATGCTGATTGCATGTAGGAAAAAAGAAAAAAAATAAATTATGTCAATGTCTTCCAATGTGAGGTTTTAAAAATGTCTTATTTTCTGTTTTTAAAATTACATTAAAGCCATCAACATTTGAATTAAACCACATTAAAATGTGGCTCAAGCCACATTAAAATTGTGGCTCAGGCAGAATCTGTTAAAGCACCTCCTGCCTACCACTGCAGACTGTCAGCAAGCTGCAAGACAGGGGCTGCCCCATGCAGGGAGACAAGCCAGCAACCAAGGGGGACCCTGGTGCAGGTGGGTCCCACACGAACAGTGTGCTCTCCCACAGCATCTGCACACAATGGTGCTGAGCAGGGTGCTGGCAACAGGGTCCACCAGCAGCCCCAGACAAGGCAAAGGGATGGACCACACCAGGACCTAGCCAGGCGTCCAACCAGGACCAGCAGGAGATGGAGCGAGGGACAGGGTTGGATATAAGTCTACAAGGGCCCATCCAGGAGACAGGGCTAGAGAAGAGACAGGTATACTTACCATGTAGCCCAGGGCAGGACTGGGTGCCCTGCCCTGAAGGTAAATGGAGCCCATGAGCCTAAGGGCAGAGGGTGCACAGGCGGGATCCTGATGAGGCTGCTCAGGGCAATTAAGGTATATTGGTGTCCTCCAGGACCTGACATAGAAACCCTCCCGAGATTCAGTCCCCTTGGATTATGGGAAAATCTCTCTTTCATTAATAAGGCAGTTGAACTCCGGCTCTCACAGTGTGTCTGAGTGCATCTGTGGTGCAAATCTTGGTGACAGCTACCTTGCAGAGAAGGTGGTATCCAACTCCTGCACTGCTCTGGCAGATGCAAGGGCATGGCATGGACTTTCTCCACACTGAGTCCCATTACCTGGTTCATGGATGAAAGCTTCTGGAAGTCCACTTCTTACATCCAGCTGCCATTTATCTACATCCCTCCCACAGAGCCAGCAGAGTTTATTTTTTTTAACCTACTGTTGGATAATAAGACAGATGTCCACACTGGGTCTCATTTTGAATAGATCTAAACTAGAAACAAATGTTTTAGATGGGGTAAATGAATGTGTAGCATGTACCTTGTTCCAGCATGTCTGACTAAAGCAAGAAAGAGTGGCTAGCTCCCATTTTATTTTTCGAGGGAGCTGCTTTTTAGATGGGAAATGGAAGTACCCCGGCAAAGGAGGGTATCCTGGGCGTAAGACATGACTCCTGTAGGGAAGAGTAAAACATAGGTGAGAAAATATAGCTGAAAACATGCAAAATACAAGAAAAGTGGTGCTTACCTACTGCCTCTGCCTCCTCGCTCAGTCCCTTGGGATGGGCTGAAGCATTCAGATAGGGAACAGGACACCCTCTCAGTGAAAGCTGAGTTAATTCTGGAGGAAGGACATGCTCTCAGATGCCTTTGAAAGCCCAAGGCAGTATTTGCAAGGTGGAGATCGGCGCTTGAACAGAGACCAGAACCACCTAGGGAAAGAAGAGGAAGAAAACAAACCAGGGCTGAAGTGGAGCAGCAGAGGAAGGTAGGGCGAAGATCAAAGGAGAAGGGCAGGTTCAGAGAGCCACCACGCCACCGCTGGAGCCAAGGAGCTCTCTGGTTCTGTTGGGTCTTCTTCCTCCACCAGTCCCAGCACACATGTGCATCTGTTTGGACAGCTGACTGTAGCTGACCCCGGGTGCTCAGAGTGGTTGGTGGGCTCGGTGGTGCCGGTTGCTTGCTGCCTGGGATGCTCCTGGGGGCTCGCCAGGGCAGCCCGAAGCCTGTGTGTGGTCAGGGCGCTGCCTTCCCTCCCAGAGCAAGAGATTACAAAGAGCACAGCTGAGAAACTCAAAATGCATCAGAAGGAAGCAAAATGGGAGCTGGGGAATTCAGCATTGCAACTGCCTGGGGCACTAGCATTAATCAATACAGTCTATTTTATTTTTTTAAAGCAGACATTAGTGATGCATCTGTATTTAATGCCTGTCCCAGGAGTCTTTATACTTTCTACAGCTGAAAAAGGCAACCAGATCACTCCAGCCCATCCCAGGCTAGCAAAAGCAGGACAGAGGCAAGCTATCATGCCACAGGAGTGAAGGGTTTGTCACTCCATCTGTCATCTCTTGCATACAGGACTGGGGACTGTCGTCTCAGGACAAACATCTGATACTGGGCACCCGTCTTCACCTGGCCAGCCAGCTGCTGCAGGATGTGAGGAAGTGTCTTCCCAGCTCTCCTATTAGCTTCTGACTGCCTATTTTTTTGATCAGGAGGTGATGTCAATATTTAAGCCGCTGTTCAGAGAAGAGTGTCAGTAAAGTCCAGGCATTGCCTTTTCTCCAGCTACCGTGAAAATCCCCGTCCCAATCTCCACTTTGGAGCTGATGGGTCCAAATCTCAGCGGCATTCATTCACTATTGCTTATTTTATTGGCAGGAACTGATGCAGCAAGCAGGCCATGCTGGAGGACTCCAAACATCATTAAATATGTTTGGAGGCCAGAGTTACCTTCTGATGCTCCCAAGTTCGGAAAATAGCTGAACTCATGAGGCCATGGTATCACCCTCAGCGAGGTCCTGTCTGAAACTCCTCTCACCGTTTTCATTTCCCTTACCCTGCCCTAAGAGCTTTACTCCACTTGTTAGGTTTGGCATCTCTTTTGTACTATTTTTGGAGGATTCCAGAACATGTTTCTGATTTTGGCCATCTTCATCTTCTTCTTATGATTATTAATAATATTTTTCCTTCCAGTCACTGGACTCATTCCCATGTTGGCCGCAAGGCTTCAACACCAATTGCCATTTAATTCAATCTTCCTCTCTTTCAGGAGCACCTTCTTATTACACTGCCCTATTACTGCTGCAAATCCATGGAAAATAAAAACTTGGAGAACCAGGGGTTTTGACTTACGGAAAGCACCTTGAAATACATCCCTGTGTATGCTTTGTACCATAAATGCTTTCTCTTCCTCTTCCATAAAACAGAAGGTCCCCCATACCATGTGCCTGATAGGACACAGAGAGATCCCCAAAACCTCAGAAGGCTTAAAATATAATTTTTCTCCCTGAAAAGTTGGGATCTGGCAGCCTGCTGCAGTGGGATATCAATGTTAGAGCAGAAGGGATCTCCTGACCTGAACAAGTCTCTCCCATTTGGGACCAGCCAAGGATTCACCTCTGGAGCTCCAAGAACCAAGAGAAGTCCCGAGGTCCCAGCAGGGAAAGAAGAGGAGGGAATGTGCCTACCAGAACAAGGGAAGAAAAAAAAAAAAAAATAGGCTGGAAGAAGAAATAAGTTTTCCTGAGCTTGACAAATATTCCAGACTCCTTTCTTTTCTCCTTCAGTATTGAACTGAACATGACACAGAAAATGTGTCACATCAAAATCCACTGTCTTCTACTGTTTGCAAATAAATAACACCTAAGAAACAGCAGGCTTAGGTGAAATGAAGGCTGTCTAATCTGGTCTCCCTGTGCCTTATGATGTGATGATGAGGTTCCTCCTACCCTCAGGCCCTTGCTGCACTTGGTGCTCAGGCTCCACGTTATCAGCTGGGAAAGTTGACCAAACTCGAGACTCTCTCAGGACAATGACTGTTCAGTCCCTCTGTTGCATGAGAAAATGTTTGTGTGGATGTCTGCATTCACCCTGACTTCAGTGCCAGCCTGCCAGCAGATAACTCAGGTCAGAAGCTGATATGGATGGAGCAAGGAGGACATTGTTGCTGGCCCATGTATGGACAACACGTAGTGCAGCAGAGAGACAGAAAGGAAAGTTATGCGTCCCAGCTGAGTAAATATTAGACTGCAGCTGGCCAGAAAACTGACTCCGAGAGAAGAAGGACGTGCACAAAGGAAGAAGAGGGGAAAGAGAGATTTCTGAAGGTAAACACAATACTCATTTCAAGTCAACTACAACCAAATCCCTTGGTGTGCTCTACCAAGACTGATCTCAGTGGGGAAATCCACAGCTGGGCAGCGTGAGAGTAAATTGCATATGTTGACAACCACAACCATCCCCCAGTAAGTGGAGACACAGGCAGATTGGAGATACAGAAGACTACTGAAGATAAAGAGAGGGTTGGCTGCTTATAGCCAGTGCTTCAGCAGCCTTGAAACTGTTGGTATCTCAAAGGAAATGCCTTGCAGAATCCAAACCTATTGTTCACCATCAAGACTCTTAAAAAATGTGAAAAAGTGAAGATGTGCATGCCATGCTGTGGAGGAACCTAGCTGCCAAGGTGCATATATCATATTGCATCAGCTAAAGGAAAAAATAAATCAGACCTGAGCCTGGTTTTTCTCTGTGTGTATCAGGTCACCCATGGCCATCAGAGCCCTTCCTTGCCACTATCTAGCTGCCTGGCTAGAGTCCTTTGCAGACACACAGGAAACTTAGGGCTTAGACGAAATTAAGGCCATCTAACTCTGCCCTTTGGTATCCCTGTTCCTTAGGATGAGATGATGAAATTCATCCTACCCTCAGGCCCTTGCTTCACGTAATGCTCAACACTCACTGCATGGCATTAGTGTGTTGTGGTACTGCCCCAAGACTGAGTGCCAAGCACTTCTCCTTGCTCCCAGGGAGAAGGGATGCATCAGAAGACCTATGGTATAAAACGTCTTCCCAAAGACACCTCTGGATCCATCCCTGTAGGGGTGACTGAGCGGGGACCCTCCTGGGATGCTGTGCAGGGCTGCTGGATGAGGAATGGAGACCTCACCTCATCTTGCAAGAAAGCAAAGGACTCAGCTTGAGACCTGAGGCACAGGCTGAGATTTGCAGGGAGCAGGGCAGGGAGCAGGGCAGGTTTTGCATCATGAGAGGCTTCCACAGAAGGGAACCAGGCCCTGGCTGGTATGAGACAAGCCAGTGCTCTTCCCTCCAACCAAGACATGCCCCCATCCCTGCAGCAAGGAAAGAGGAGCGGAGAGCTGTGTCTGCAAATCATGAGCCCGGCATAAACAAAGGCATTTCTGAAGCATGTCCCCAAGCCTTTGGCTGCAACATCCAGGCCCCTTCTGCACTTTTGTTTTTCAAGTTGAATCTGTAGCATTTCATCAGCGCACAAGTATTTCTGCCCTTCTCTGCAGTGCAAGGCAGCATGGGAAAATGCATGTGATGGTGAAGGTGACAGCTGAGCTAACCCAGCTCTCATCACCACGCTCTTTAGCATTCTGCAAGTGCGCTCTCCTCATGTCTGCGAGGTGCACATCGTCCAGGTGGTCTCTGATGGCACAAGGCAGGCCAGGACTTATGCCTACCATCCTCCCACTTTCTCCTAATGACTGCAAGCCATGCCCAGCCTTGTCTCCTGCCCCAACAGCCTGCTAGCTGCAAATGTTCCTGCTAACCAGGTCCCAAGTTCCCTGAGACAGAGTGGGGGGATGCACAGCCAGGGCCACAGCACCCAACTCATCCATGAGGACCCTAAAGCATTCAGGGGGCTCCTTTGGGAGTCCTCACTGGGGCATCACCCAGAGAACCCGTCCACTTGCAAGGCCAAGACTAAGCACAGCCACCAAACAGCACTGTGGCGTTTCCAAGGTTGATTGCTCTCCTCAGGGTGCCTTGTTGCCTCTGTAAAGGTGGGGCATGCACAAACTGAACCTTTTGTCTCATCCTTATGACACATCTTCTAGGAAACCATGGTTTGCAAGACCAAGCAGGTAGAAAAAGATTCAGTATAAATATAACAGTCTCCCAGACCACCTCTAAACTTCAATCAAACATTCAAACAACTCATAACTTTACTTAGGACAAAAATAAACCTTGTTCTTGTAAGATGGCATCACTCTGTCTCCTCTCCTTCATCCTTGAGCTGTCATGGTAGCTGTGCAACACTCGCAACACACATCCCTCTCACCAGTTGCCAGAATTCACCACCTTCCCTTCTCCTAAACCTTGAGCCACTTCTCTTCTGCAGCGACTCAGACAGTGGCTTGCTGCTGTCCAGTCTGCCATGATACAGAGAGATTCCAGCAATAAAAACGAAGACATACAACAAATATTAATATAATCATGGCACTTCAATTGCTGATAAAAGGCATGTAATGTGCATGCATCCACCTTTTCTCCTGCCTGTATGTATTCTCACACAAAATTAGCAAACAACATCTTTTGGGAAACCATAAAACCATTTGAAAAAGGATTAATGGGAAAATAAGATACTTGCCAAATGAAAAAGTACCAAATGAGCAAAGTGACATGCTATTCCCAACAGGCTTCCCTGGGGGCAGGAGAGTACGTCAGGGCAGGGGGAAGTGAGGTATGCTATTAGAGAAGGTAGCTGATGGGGGCCCATACAAAACCTTCCCAAGGAATCTGCCTTAGCAGCTTTTCCCACAGCATTACACAACACAGCACAATAAAAATGTTGGCAATGAAACAACACAGCTTGACTTTGGGCCACCCCACCCGCCTTTCCTGAATCGAGCAGTATGATGATATGTTAAGGCACCAGTAAACAGGGGAAACCTTCATTTTGGACACCTGGGGTCCAACACAAGGCAGGTTGCAAGCGAAAGAAAAGCTCCTGCCTTCATATAAAGGCAGCACTGTGCAATCAGGTGAAAATTCTTTTTTTTTTCAGCTGCATTAAGAACCTGAATTTGATATTCCTGCCTGCTCTACCAAAAGGTTTCCCTGCCCTCCATATGCCTGCACTGTGCAGCAAGTCAATCCAAGGTGATTTATGGCATTGGGTGAAAATCAGATGAAATTCAGTTGTTTCCCATTTGAGCTCAAAACTAAGCAAACTTGGGCTTTTCTTTGGGGTGAAACTGAAGTACAAAGGAAAACTTGGGGGGCAAGGAAAAGGCAGAGAGGAAAACCAGGTAAGCTGAAATGAAAAACTGTTTTTTTCATGAACGCATGTGAACCCAAACCACTGACCTCCATGCATCCAAGACCCTCTCCACACCAGCCTGTAGCACGTAAGTCTAACACTGAACTTGCAACTGAGCTTCAACATGGTTTCAACCACATGCAATTAGCCCAATTAAAGGATTTTTTTTCAGGGCCTGGTTAGGTCCTGCCTGCATTTTAACTGGGAGAAAACTTGTGTTGCCAGCAGATGTTGCCACTTTTGCAGTGGGGTGTAGTTTGGAGCCACATACGCTTGGAAAAGTTGCATGCTCAGGCTATTAGCAGAGACAGGAAAAAGGTTCACTGTAAAGATGAAATGCATTAAAGAAGCTCACATGCTTTCTGATCGTGCTGTGCCAGGCATCAGTAAATGTGACCAGCTGAAAATGCCTCCAAAAAAATAAAAGCGGGGGGGTGGGACTGCTGGAACCCAGAATTATTTAAAAAGAAAACAAAACCTGGAAACATTTGCCGAGTGAAACCAGACTTTGATGATTATTTTGTAATTATGCATGGTTGAAGGGACAGAAAAAACTCCAGTATTTAAATGTGCTTACTTGTTTGTTTGTTTGAGTGCAATTGCTAATGGTGATGGTTAATGGAAAAAAAAAGGAAGAAATGTGTATAACTGACACACAGTGCCTGCCCCCTGCTTTAGTTCCCAAGTCAACCAGCAAAACCATAGTCTTATCACTATGGGCCTTGTGTGGACTTTATTCATAAACCTGTCTTTCAAACCCTGGGTAGTTGCCAGGAATGACTCTATTAAAAAAAAAAAAAAAAGAAGATATCCTGGAGGGTTATGAAATACATTTCTCTGTAAGCCATACTCCATCCCTGGTGTTGGCATGGAGAGCAAGGAAAAAAGCACATTTCTTTCTTCATTTTCTAAATACGTACATTTAAGAATGATTATGGGATGCTCTGAAATGGCTCTGTACCCCTTTGAAGTTCTGCCTTCAATCTGAAAGAGACCTCAGGAGTCCAAGTGCGTTTGTGAGCAACAAAACTTGTGCCTTGACAAGCCCAAGGCAGGATGCAAGGACTCAGGCTTCCCTTAATGCTCCCCTGGCATCCTTGTCTGCCATCTGTGAATATCCAAGGAAAACTATTCTGCAGACTCCCCAGCTGGGAAAAGGTGTCATGCTGCCCGGCAAATCTCTGGTTACCAAGAACAATTGTGTGTATAAAAGAAAAAGGTTGTGAGCTCTTCCTTATTAGCAAGGATAAACTCAACACTTCTTCCCATCAGTAAGATCTTGAATTCTCTGCTCAAGCAGCAAAGACAAGCCAGCAGGACTCCACACATCAAACGTCTTCAGCAACAAAAGGCACCAGCTGAGACAATAGTCCTGTTGGCTTAGGAGGTGACAGGTTTTCCTGATGTCCATCAATGATTCCCCTGACACCTAAGACATTTAAGTACTTCTGAAAATGCCTATCTAAGCAGGAATGCAAAAGTCAAAACTTTGGCCTGTGCTCCTCAAATAGAGGCCTTGGACTGGATCAGACCAAGACCTCACAAGGTCCCAGATATGATGTCTCAGACATGCCTAATGGTGGTATGGTGCTTCCTACCACCATCTTGGTTCCTGGAAGAGCAGCTGCTGCCTGAGGCTGTTCCTGTTTCCTGCTGGAAGCCACCCAAGCTGTGAACAAACACCATGGGTGGGCATTGAAACATCCAAGGCAATGTGAGGCCTTTTCAGTTCCTTCCTAAACATGGGAGCATCATGCATGGAGCTCCTCTGGGTTACCCAAGACAGCAGCGCTGGCAGATGTGACAGAGGTGCCGTATCCTTCTGAAGCAGCGGTGGGAGACTTGGCAGCCTAACTCACCAGTCCTAAAGTGGCAACATCTTTGAGTAATTGACTCCAGACCAGGATGTCTGAAATGTTTTTTCCATCCAGCGACCTTATCCTGGCCCCTGCACATGAAACACTTGGGGAGGGTTGTGTCCTTCCCCTGCAGCGTGGCATGGTGAAGAGCAGAGCACCGGCTTAAACTACAGCCAGATGTGTTCAGGTCAGAAATTAGAGAAAACTTTCTATTAGGAAGGACAAACAAGTACAGGGATTAATTTTCCAAAGACAAGCTGGCTCAAGTCTTCCTACCTGGCCAAGCAATCTGCTTTCCCGAGAAAGGAAGGGACAGGACAGGTTTGGGGCTCCTTGGAGAAAATGGAGGTTGGGGGAAATGCTGAAGGAGCCCTTCAAGACTTACTGGGATGGCAGATGCTGACCGCAGGAGCAGCAGCAGCTTCCTCATTTGTCCCTACTCAGGGGACTGGGGGGTCCCCAGAGCAGCAGCGGTGGCTGTTGCACCAGGGATGCTCTGTCTTTCTGAAGGGGTCCAGACCCACCTGGTGATCCTGGCTGGCTGGACAGATCCCGTTCAGGCAATAACTGCCAAAGGGGCATTTTGACAACCGCCTCCTTGCAATTGCCAACCGGCATTGGCATTAGCTGGATTTATAGTGAAGCTTTATCTGTTGCCTGCAATTCTAATTTGTGGTTCATAGGCCATAAAACTCCAAGTTTTCCAGGCAGGGGGGAAAAAAAATGTGACGATTGACTGTTACTGCTGCTTCTTTTTTTTCCACTAGAGCTGTTCCTTATGCGTTGTAACCAAATAGTAACCAAATAGACTGTCTAATGGCCAGTGCTGTTTATTCCAAAACAGTATGGATTTCCCATTTGTAATTCAAAAACCATAGGGTGTAACTTTCCTTGCTTGGCATGAAGCATGGTCAAGCTTCTAGGATACAGAGATGGTCCCGAGGAAAACTGTTCCTGCCTGAAGAAGGATCCATGAGAAATAAGCTGCCTTTCACTTTTGGTGCATGATCTATTTTTTAAAAGCATCCCCAGCCTAAGCTGCAAAACAGCCATTTGTTTCCCAAAGTGAGTATTTACTAGACTCTGCATAGTTAAATCCTTTTTATTCCCACTTAAAAATTCATTTTTCTTGCCCCATGCATTGACAGGCTTCCATTTACACTTGAAATTGGTTTTTGAAACGAGCTTCATCAATATCAAATGAAAAGAAAACCACAGAATTACAGATAAATATTAACCTGTACCATTTCATGTGAGACATAGGATAAAATCAGAACAAACTCACTATCAAACTGAAATCTCACGCTTACATTGAGCACTGCAGCTATTTAACCCCACATGCAGGCACACATTTCTGCTTTCCTCTATAGGGGTGTTATTGGACCACCCAGCCCACCACACGCCAAGGATGCTGCCTGTGGCAATGCGTCGAACGACTGAGCTTTGCTGAGTTTCACCTGTTGAAATGCTGCAATTCAGGAGGTAAGGAGCAAAGTTCCTCTCCCTCCTGATTGAGGAGAAGATTTGGCAAGTATTTTAAAATTTGCAAAATAGTTGCAAAGCTGTAGGAACAAAAAGGAAGGTGGGGGAAAATGCAAGAGCTCAGAAAGACAGGGTTTGTAAGGTGTGGGGTTTTCCATATTTCCATGATTTCTGAAAGCCTGAAAAATGTTGGCATGTTTACCTTGCAGAGTAATGTCATTGTGGGGAAAAGCATCCAGGCTTTAGCGTATTATTCAGTGCTGGCGTATTATTCGGTGCAGGTAAGATCTGGGATTGGGTCTTGCATTTCAAGAAAGGTGTGGAGCAACACAAAGGTGCAAACAAAGGCTCAGGAGAGAAGAGCCATCGTCACATGTGGCGGTACCTGCAAGCCAGGACCAGATCCCACCCCAGCTATGGGAAAGACTTCACAGAAAAGACAACCTCAGTAGGTGTAAGATGACATAAGTGAGATTTAGGGCAGCTTTCTCATGAGGAACACCAAGAATTGGAATAAAATGCATGAGAAGAGGGTGGGTTTACTGGGGAGGAGGTTCAATGCACATCCCTGGGAATAGGTTAGATGGGGAATGCAGCAAGTGCGCAGGCGAGCGCTGGGGTGGGATGGACTGGCAGAAGTGCAGGGACCATCGCAGGCACGACTCAAGGGGCCACAAAGAGTTTTGGCAAGCAGACCCTCCCCGGGAGCCAAAGGGCAGAGCAGGGAAGCTTCCTTGCAGTCCAATCACCTCGGCGGGAATCTAAAGATATTCTCATTGCCTGCGAAGCTGCATGCCAAGTCTGGTGTTTGTGTCTGTGTTTATTTCCCAGAGAGTTTCTTTTTCTGCACCCCAGGGAACTGGCTGGATGCAAGCTCTGGCCTTCTCATGGAATAAGAATTAACTCCTGGATCTTGGCAGCACCGGGAGGAGACCAGCTCCTGCTGAATTGCAGCCTGACAAAAGTCCCACAAGCCACAAGACACCCAAAAAACAAGTGCTGCGTGCCCACCATCTGTCCAGAGACCCAAAAAACCTGGGGCCATCTCTGTCCTGTGGCATTGTGTTGCACAGAGGGGTTTTCAGCTTTGCTTGAGGACCTGCTCTCCTCCCACTGCAGACATAATCATTCAGACCACTGTGGACTTGAAGGGCCCATGATTCACAGCTCCTTGTCTAATTTGAAGGTGAATAGGGGAGCAAAAAACAAGAGCGAAAGGCGCAGTACTGTTTCAGACATCGAAATAAAACAGTGTTTGCCCAAGCCCAGTTTTCCGCTGGGCTTTTAAATTCCTGAACTAATTAAAATCTTCTGGTACAAATTGGTTTTGCTTCTCCAATGGACCATGCCGACTTGCACGAAGGGAGGCTCTGACCCATCCTTTCAGGGGCTACTTCTGTTTTAAGAGAACATGAGTAATAGCTGAAACACATGGGGACTTCAACATTTGGGGTAGTTTGGTGAAAAATCCTTTCTCCCTGCTCCCACTGGGGATAAACCAACGTCAGTGCTCGGTGGTTGCAGGGAAATGAATCGCCGGTCTTGGACTTCCCGCATCCCGGCATCACACATTCCTGCTGGCGGTGAATCACATGGAGCAGACATGGCACTTGCCCACAGCGACCCAGCTTGGACTCGAGGAAGTCTGGGGAGAGAGGGGGAAAGTGGCGTGAAGGAAAAAACCCGAGTCGCTGAGAAGACTGGTCTGGAGGCTCCCAGGCTCATACCTACCCATGGGACCTGAGCATTGCACATGCCTGAGCCACGTTAAGCCAGAGAGCTCATTGCTCTATCCCCTTTCTTGTTGTTGGCTACAGAGAAGGCAAATAGGCAGCTTTAGACACTTGAAAGATAAAATGCTGATGCATCAATGCACATCTAGAGTCATCTGGACAGAAACATCAAGAATATCTTCCTGCGAGCAGCAGATGCTGCAGGGAGGAGTGGGGCTGTAGACATGAAACGCCAACTGCTCAGAAGCCAAACAGGCACCCAAGCAGCCAGGGCTGTTTAGCCAGCTCCATCTAGTAGCCCAAACCTCATTTTAAAGAGAGGTGGTCTCTGGAAGAACACAAGATCCATCTGATTTGTAATCTAATCTTCTAATGACATTCATGGCATATAAACTGTTTTCCATGGAAACCTATCTGCAGAATGATATGCACGCCAGATGCCTTGATTTAATTAGCCCATATAATATCCTCAGTTATGTTTAAACATCTGACCCATGCTAACAAGATTGGGTACTTCAAAGCCGGGTGAATCATTTTTCATACCAGAGAGAACGAACATCAGAAAAGCCAAATTCACAGCGGACACCCATTGACGTCCCGTTTGCCAGTCCGTTTACCATTTTCACTGACCCCGGAAATTAATGCATCACCAATTAAGTAATTTCTTCCAAACAGCAGGGTGGTGGTGTCCATATTCCCATTGGACCCTGAAGAGGATCCCACATGAAAGTACGTCCAGCCAAGGCTGCCCAGCGAATTCTGTGCTGGTTTGGAGTGAAATAATGCATACTCACCATGTTTCTGTGGCATTTTAAATGCTCTCTGCTGGGAAGCAAACACAACCCTGCAGCAGTTCACACCAGCACAGAGCTCCTTTCAGCGTTATGGAAGTCTGAATGCGCAAATAACCTTTAACTGTCCTATTTTTCATCTTTGGATAGCATAGCATTACGGGATTCATATTTACCTGCACCTCATTTCTTTTGGCTTCTCTTGATGCATGGACACATACACAGAGTGAAGAGGAACAAGGTTCATGCACCAGCAATGGGAACAGTGATTTGTTTGCATTGGCACAATGGGTTTTGCTGACATCTTTGCATCATTCATGGTCTACAATGCATGAAATATTTAGGGTTATCACTAAACCAAAAGTTTATGGACTAAACCCAAAGTTCACTGAACACCCAGCAAGAACAACTCCCAGCAAGAGGGACCAGACACTGTCTCAGGCTATCAAGTTAAAAATAATTCTCAACTTTCAGATTTCACAGATAGCCTTTAGGCTACAGTTCTGGTTTGAATGATGGGTGATTTGGACAAGACACTGCGGTATAGTGTCATGAAGGCCACAGAGATGCTGCAGCAGGCAGGGAAAGAGCAGCTGGCATGCATGAAGGCACAGATAGAATCACAGAATCATTTAGGTTGGAAAATACCTTTAAGATCGTCGAGTCCAACCGTAAACCTAACACTGCCAAGTCCACCAAGTCCAAGGTGACCCACCTCCAGACTGGTGGCAGTTGCCAACTAAGGCAAAGAAGAACCTCTGCTTTCATGTTTTGGCTTTAAGAAAGTTTGCACTAATGGAGGATGGTAATTATAGGAACTGATATTAAGAGTGGAGCTAGGGTAATTGGAAACTTCTGCTTTCCTAGGTAGTATTTATAGGAGGCTTTATTGGTTGCTTTGATGAAGGTAAGGACTCGAACGCCTTTAAGAAAGTCTTACAACACATTTATTATAAAGCAAAATTCCTTTCCAGCTCAACAAGAAGTATCTGGAGGTGTGGGTTCAAGTGCTAGGGTCGTGTTGAGATGAGAGGAAGATCACTGTTACACAGCCACAAAAGCTCAAAGACTGCAGCATCTCAAGACAGAGCCAGGCTTTTCTTGGCCCAGCAGCTTCATTCTACCAAGCACTGCCCGGCAATGAAGTGCTGCTCAGAGATGCCACCACATACCAGCGCATGACCAAGGCTTTGTCGGTCATCTGTGCAAGAATACACCATGCTGATATGCCCTGGACTGCTCTTCAGAGCAACTATCTGTGAATCTTGGTGGTGCCCAAGCAACCCCTGAAAACATGCTTAGTGTTACAGCACACAATCTTTAAACTCATCCTAGGACAATGGGCAACAAAACAAAACTGCTCTTATTTAAAAAAATAATAATTTAAACAAATTAATTTGATGTATGTTCCAATTGAGACCAAGCTGCAGCTACCATTAATAATTTGAAAATAAAAATTAAAAAACTAAATTAAATTAAATATTGCATCTATTGCATCACAAGGTTTTCCACTACAGACAGCGTCATGGAATAACATTGATATGATCAAATATAGGAGAAAACTTTCAGAAGCTGCTTTCATACTGATAGGAAATGTTCAGTTGCTGAAATTTTCCAAAATTAAGATTTGTTGGTAAAAACTGTGTTTTGTAGGAAGTGAAACAAGGGATGAATCTGTTACTACATTCCAACTGCAAACAAAAACAGGCTTAGAAAGGCCAGAAACACCCACAAAACAATCCATCTCACTCCCTGTGCCTCCTTAATCTTCCATGCCTCCAACCGGTACCACAGCTTGCAGGGCCGTAAGTGACACCACTACATGGAGCTAACAGCGCTCAGTGCTTTTAAAGCGATTTCTTAATTTAACTTCCAATTTATGAAGGCATTTTACCATCCTTCAACTCTCATTTTCTCTGAGCAAATGCAGACCCCACTTTGCAAAATGTTGAATAAATGGATGTCGCCAAATTATTAAAATTACAGGCAAGTGCAGAGTTGGCCAAGCAAATCATGGCTGGAAACCAGCTTCCAAAATTCCCTTAGCAGCTTTCAGATGATTGTGGAAAGACGCCGTCAGAGAAAATGCCATTTCTGAAAGCATCACCTCACCCTGGTATGTTTGGAAAGCTTATAGGAAGCTTGTGCCACGGGGAGTGGACTGTGTACAGATCGTACATCATCCTGCTACCTTCTGGGGGACAGCCGAAGCCATTAATCAATGATAACGGTTGTCCTACTGCATCTTACATATCTTGGCTTTATTTTTCCCTCTGACTTCCTAGTGACAGAAGCATCCTATGAAAATATTTGGAGATGCTTGTTTCTGGGGCTCGCAGGTACTTACCACCTGCCACTGCTCCCTTCTTGCACAAAGCTTTTAGGCAAAGGCTTACTTGAGCCTTGCGGTAACTCACAGCCTTTGCTAAACACACATTTGATAGGAAATGTGAATTTCCAGCATTTTACCTGTAGCTTTTCACCAATGTGCAGCATGTTTGGCCAGCACTTTCTGGGTTTGTATGTTTTAGTACCTTTTTAGGATAAGGATCATGGCACACGTGAACAACTGGCCAGGCACACTCAGGCTGGCTGCTTTTCTGTTGGAAAGATTCGTCGTGCATTTTACAAACACCAGATGCTCGATGATGGGAAAATAAAGCATACTTTCCAGTAAACAAAAGCAGATTTCATTTGTCTCTGAAGCATAAACAACAAAAAAAAAGTGAAAAAAGCGCAAAACAGAACAACACAAATCAGGCTCGTACATATGCGTCGGGGGAAAAAGTGCTGAAAGCAGCGGGAAATGCGTGTACCTGGAGACGGGTTAATGAGCTCCACAGTGCGACTATGGTCTCGGGGGGCTGCAGCCTCCTTTCCGCTGCGCAGGGCTGGCATGGGCACAGGAGCCGGGCACCCTGTGTGTGCTGCCCTGTCTCTCAGGCACACTTATTTTTCTTCCAGGTTGCAACCTTCAGGGGACAGAGAGCTCATTTGGGAGGAAAGACAAGCCTGAAGGAGCTGATATGGAACAAAAAAAAAAAAGTTAAACCAGTAGGGGCTTCCTCAGCAGCGGCTGGGGGAGTGGAAGTAACGCATGCTAGAGGAAATGCTTTGAGACTGCCTGAGATTTACTGCAGTCTTGGTCGGCTCTCATAGCCCAGAGCAAATATTTGAGTATCACACAGTGCAAGGCAAAATCTCTTCTCTTCCTTGCTGCTGCAGGAAAGGGAACTCCGCATTAGATCTTAAGATGAGATTAATGAGTGTGAGTAACAAGGAAAATGTTGCAATGCCGTCATATAAACCAGGGACAGACTCACCCATGAGCTCTTCTCCCCAGCCATACCTGAAAATCAGTGAGAGGTGACCAGAAACCCCAGCCCGTCTACTCCAGAGAGATAACCGAGAGGGGACAGGTTAACACCATGCAAAATCACGGCTGGGGTCTAGCAGCCCTTTAAACAATTCCATGTTTATTGTCCCGAGGTTTGCAGCTCAGGCACACAGATCTCTCCCAGTTGACGATAAATCTCCTGTTCTTTCTAAGCTGCAGCACAGAGATGCTATCGCTGACACACCACCCAGCAAGGTCATGGGTACCAAGCGGGGGTGGCTACTGCACAAGCCTAGGGGGAGATGCATTGGGAGGCAGGAGGGAGCCACTTCTGAGCAGGAGGAATATCAAGGCTGGAGATGTTAGAATTTCAAATTAGGGCTTGTTTTGCTTTGTTTTTAATCACCATCACCGTAATTGCAAACCATTTGATCATTTTCTTCCAATTTGGGAGAAACTCTCTTTTTGCCTTTAGAGGAAATGCTGGCACCAGCTCAGACAAACATCTCCCAAGCAAAAATTGCAGGAATCCTAAAAAAGGGATTGTGCCCTTGACTGGAGATAGCTACAGAAACTAAATCCTCAGGTACACAAAATGCTCTTTCTACCACCTGAGCTAAAGATGCAAATTGTCCGGCTGTTGCAGATGTTAGCAGATGGACCCTGCACATCTGCTAACCCCTAGGAACAACAGAGCAGCCATCAGAAATGCTTGCAGCTTAAGCTTGTAGGGAGTTTTCCAATGAAAATGCCGGAAAAAGCTAAGTTATAAGAATCAAAATATTCTGAGGAATTACACTGACTTCAGAGTATTTTCATGACAGGACAAACTGAGGAGCTACATTTCCAGAGCTGGGTACAAAGTAAGGAGACACAGAAATGAGAGGTCTGAAGAGCCTTCTTCGGCCTGTTATGAAGGACCAGGTGGAAAGCCAAGAGCTTTGCGCTGCTCTAACCAGCAGTGGGTGACAGCAGCCACCTTGCACTGGCACAAGCTGCTGCGGCACTCCGAGGAAAGGGCAGGCCAGCACCACTGAAAGGACATGCAAGCTTGTGAAAGAGGATTTTGGGGGAGAGACGCTCCAGAGACAGGGCTCTTCTGCACATTCACATCAGTTTACTTTTTGATTTGGCTGCCATATCCCTCCTGAAAATTGTCCAGGGGTGGCAAGGCAGGAGTTGGCAATGGTGCAGGAAACCACTGCCCAGTACCCTGCCTGCTTGCCTGTAACCCCCTTGCAGGCAGCACGGTTCTCCGGCCCCCTCCAGTGGCTACAAAACATGCAGAGGAGTCAGCTACAGCCTCCGAGGCCAGCAGGATTCAGGCTTTTGCAAATCCAGTCCCTGCTCTTTGCTGCATAGAGCAGTACTCCCCCTTCCCGTGATGAGGTAAATAATTAGGCAGACAGCCATGCTCTTGCACTGGAACATCTTTATTCAGCTACACATGGATCCAGGCCCACCACAGATATCTCCTATCTGCTCTCAGATCTGATCTTGCTGCTGTGCACAATAATTTTATGCCGGACAAAATCAACAGACCACTGATGAGCTCTAATTGAAGCGGGACTCTGTCACCTCAACTCTGTCCTGGGCAGGTTCTTACACTGCTTTCTTTACTGGAACAGGAATGGCTAAAGAGGTGCTGTATCTCAAAGGCTGGTTTTGGTGTAAAAAGTGCTTTATTTAACTTTGGGGACGGGAAAAAAAAAAACACTTCAACCCAACAGATGCTGTTCCTCTGCCTTTTGCAAAACTCCCAAAGAGCAGGAAATTATATTTGGGTACCAGCATTTCATGCTCTGGAAATCCCCTATAGCAACAAAGACAAGAAGAACGCCCACATGAAAAAGACTGCTTTGGATCTGCTTTGCTTATTCCAGATCTGTTTTGGTTCTTTAACCATTTTCCAAATCTTGTTATCCTATACCCACCCAAGCTTACAGCAAGGCCACACAATGCACATTTTATATATTATGCACAAATATAATAGGCATTCTTCAATATAGGGGATGTACACTGCAGAAATGTTTAAGTTCCCACCCATGACTTCACGATATGCATGTTGTTCATGTTATCTGAGCATGCCCCATGGACAACATGAAAAAGAATACCTTTACAAAAGAGAATGCTTTGCTACATAGGAGGAAATGGTGAAGTCCGAGTTAAGGCAAAAACAAATGCTATTTATATAGCGTGAAGATATATAATATGTACATACTACTCAGATTTCATACTGGAAGACTGTTGTTTCTTGGGTTTAAAAGGACAGGGACAGCCAGAGAATTTAGGTTTTGGCCCTACAGGACAGGACACTAAGGTCTATGAATATCATCAATCTATTTTGAGATTCATTATTATCTCTCTACAATTAAAATTCCAGATCTTCTAAGTCTGTATATTAAACTACTTCACTTAGGCAAAGCTGGGTTTATGTAGACTCAGCAACCAATGTCCATAGGGACTTACTCTAACAGTAGGCTTTGCACTTACGGCTTAATATTATGTGAGTTGTCCCCCTGAGTCAGACTCCCTTCAGGCCCTTAAGCCAAAAGAAGGACCATCCAGGTTTAAGAGAGACCTTTACAGGAGGCACAGTCCCTCAGTTAAGATGGGAGTTGGATGGGTAGTCCAGGCAAAATGTCTCCTGCACTTCAAAGCTTTGATTCTGCAAATGTCCAAGTGATTGATGAACTTCAAGCTTGTTTGCTATTGGGTTGGGAGAACCATCCTTTGACCCGTGGATCAGGGGCTGGAGATATCCATGGTCAGAGGAATCCATTGGACACCACACCGGTTGGATTTGAAGACCCATGTAGTCCTTCAAGCTTGAGGTCAAAAGAACTACTCATACATAGAAGTTCAGCGCACTGTTGGAGCACCATGATCATCATATCTCAAATTATAAATAAAGAATGGTAAACTAACAGAGGTCAAAGTCCCCACCCCCAGCATGGCTTGAGCTTGCCAGTGGGACCCACAAAGGAATCATATCAGTACCAGGTATTGATTCTGTACATGGGAAGAGGGTGCTCTTCTCAATTTCACGCACATGGGAGCTATGGTTCTGGGAGAGAGCACGGTTGCTAGACTGGTCAGGGTGCCACTGGCTGGCTATCCATAAGCGTGTTGTAGGACAGTGTCAGTCAAGGGCACAATGGTCAACAAATGAAATACTGAAAGCATGAAAATTGTAACAGGTCATCTGCAGAGGCTTAGCTTTAACTAGATACTCGAGTTACATCAGGCACTGTGTTAATCATGCCCATAACAACTAAATTCTCCGAATTTCTTTGGGCCACCCTCCGTCATCCACACCGTGGCATTTCACCATAGCTCATTCCAGGTGGAGCCAGCTCTCCCCAGAGGAGCATATGCCTTCCGCATCCACCCTACTACCTTCTCCCAAAAGGCACTAATGTGTGACCAGTTTGCAAAACTGTCTGAACAAGTAAAAATCAAGGGGGAAAAAGTCGACCCAAAGAAGCTGTTGCCATTGCATTTTCTCAAGACAACCTCCCTCATTTTCTGCTTCTACACTGGAGCTAAAGAGTATGTTCGGCCCGTGCTCCTGCAAAACATTATGGTTCCACCAGCAAGGTGACAAGAGACTTTACAACCTGTTTGCATCTTTCAGGCATGTTAACACTTCTATAAAGCAAGCGCACAACTATCAAGCAACATGCTCATGGCCTGCCCTGGCCTCCAGCATGGTGAAAACCTAAACCATCTGCAAGCCTGAAAAGGAAACGGTGCAAAACTGCTGCCTTCTCACCTTGAAAGCATGCCTACAGCTACACATCCTTGCCATTATATCTCACCTGATGAGAGTTTTGAAAGTATCCTTTGCTTTGGTATCTGAGCACTGAGTGTAACCACCACACTTCAGCCTGTTCTCAGCAGTGCAAATTTTGCCACCTTATCCTAAAATCAGTGAGCGGAGCAATGTAAGGGGCCAACTGGACCTTTCAGACCTGGCCATGGAACTGAAATAACAGGAAACAATCAGGGACTGCATTTTTCCTACCCTTCCTCCTTCTCTGAAAGCATCTTGGAAAGGCACGTGTTCTTCAGCAGATAATAAAACATACAAGGAAGTCCATCGTTGCTTATCGAACTCCACCCTAAACACATCCCATAGCGGGATAACCAGAAACTGAACTATGATTTTGCATTCATGTATGCCTCTGGAAAA
Source organism: Aptenodytes patagonicus (assembly GCF_965638725.1). Classification (NCBI taxonomy): domain Eukaryota; kingdom Metazoa; phylum Chordata; class Aves; order Sphenisciformes; family Spheniscidae; genus Aptenodytes; species Aptenodytes patagonicus. The sequence continues at coordinate 32,986,804 of NC_134954.1, forward strand.
AGAACATTTTGTAACTAGCGTCAAGACCTATGGGGCAAGTCCATGGGGCGAGTCTATGGGGCAGCCCTGAGGACCTACTCCTATAGAGGCAGGATAACCAGGGCTGTCAGCCAAAGGCATTCAAAGCCGAAATACAAGGTAGCTTAAACAACCCCACTTCCCTGTTACTGCAGCAGGTCAAGGAGAAGAGCGACCAGAGCTAGACCCCGTTCCCAGGAGGGGTTGTCGTACTGTCCTTGCCATCCCATGCTTAACTCAGCTCTCAACAACAGGTCCCTAGGCACTAATACCATACAATAAATAAATCGCCAACATCTTTAGGATCACATCTGGAAAAATACCCTTGCCAACTGCAGGAGCATGGGAAGAACATCTGGCAAAGAAAAAATCAACTTATAACACAGGGACTAGAAAGAACTTGAATCGGTAAAGTAAAAGCAAGTACCAATTATCACCTGAGTTTTTACCCAAGATCCTGAGGGACCATCATCTCTGTCCTTCTCAAGTTGCTATTTTGACAGTGTTTCCTATACAATGACTACATCGCTACCTTGAAGGAGCTGGCTGACCCTGAGATCCCAATGAAAGGCTGTTGACTCACTGCAGAATGACACTCTTCTGTGAGCTTGTGACATGAAGGTAAACAGCAGTGTAGAGGCACTGGAAATCAAAGGAGCCCAGGCTGCTGGATACAACACTGCATTTAGAAGCACATAACCTCCTAACTTCAAGAAAAGACAAGAAGTCCTTTCTTCTCCCTTTTCCACAATGCCGGTAAAGCAGTATGCAAACAAGAAGACCTGTTAAGTGGATCTGGAAGGGTTTTCTCTGGTCATACTGCCACCGTGGGATATGGAGTAAAAGGTAGGTAGGAACTTCTATCTCCATGTGCTGTGCATTGTCAGCTACTTTACTGGGCCTTCAGTAAAATCATAATCACTGCAATATTGTAAGCAGGCAGTCTAGACATCATTTTGGTGTCTTTTTCTTCATAATCACAGAGATATATTCACAGGCAGTGCATCAACTACCATCCAGCACAGCAACACAACAGTTTAATTTAGCAACCCCTCCACTGTTGCTCCTGATCGCTCTCAAATATTCAAACCCATTTTACAGTGAACAGATTAATTTAGCCACTGGTTTTCCAAAAAGTACCCTAGAAATTTTTCAGGTTCACATGCTGGCTTCATTTGAGTATCACAGTCTTTGTCCCACCACCACTGCAGTGGCGACTGAACCGTAGGGATCACATCCCCACAACAGGCTGTGTAGCTATCAGTTTCCAGAGGTGAAACTACCTTTTCCTCTTCTCTCCACGTTTTCTCATTCGTGCTATGGCCGTGGTCATGAGACTTGACCCAGTCCCAGGCAGTCGGGAGGAGGACTGGCCAGCCCCTGCCTTGTCCATCACAGTGCTGGAGGGAGAGCCAAGCTGCCACAGCAGATCTGGTGCTCTGTAGAAACGACTCAGACAGGACAGGATTACATATTCTGCTACTCTCCCATCTGTGCAATGGGGCCTCTACACAAAGAAAGCCAAGTCAGCAGCTACCTTGCAGCATGTAGAGACACGGATACAATTCTCCAAGTAACACACAGCACTGGACAGGAAACTTGATGCATTTCACGCCAGAAGAGGACAGAAGAAAATACACCCATTTTTACAGCAGCAATCACAAACTCCATAGGGAAGAGAAAGGCCAGGTACTGACGGCAGAAAGAGAACAGTGCTGTTGTAAAACCCTTACAAGGCGCGGAGACACTCCCTTGTATGCTATAGGAAGAGGAAAGGCTCGAGTACGGACACTTGCCCCACACAGAAGTGCCACTGAGACCCAAGTTGTGTGTAACACAGAGCAATAACAGAGGTAGAGTCATAACAAACAGACATATGCTAACAGCTATAGGGGATATATTGTATTTGCTCATGTAACAGCCACACGTGCTTACTGGCCTCATCACCCAACCAGTTGCAAACAAGAGATCACCAGTTAGATAACTGGTAGCTTAAGAATAGACACACAAAATCACTGCACCCTAAATTTGGAGGGGAAAAATCACAGGGGCAGGGAATTATGTGAACTCCATGAGCAATACAGTATTTCACTGTGGGGGAAGGGTTAGGATTGGCACCTGGCTTTATCAGCGCACTCATTTACCAAATCAAACTGTCCCGGAAAGCAGCCAGTTGCCCTTTAACTGTGTTCATGAAGTAAAAATTGTTTAATGGGGTCTGGGATTGGAAGGACATGGATCAGATCCAGACGAGATTTGCCAAGTATTCTTCGTACAGCTATGCGGCAGAGAGACAAGAGGCTCCGGGTGCGGCCTGCAGTAAAGAAAGCAGAGAAAAACTATTGAGGGACAGAGAGAGGAAGAGAGAGGGATAACAGCGAGTAAATTGTGCTGAAATCTGGCTGACAGCAGAGGAGCCATTTACCCCTTCCAAACGCCGAGGCCACGTCCTGCACAGCAACACAAAGGCAGCACAGGAGAGCTGCGCATGCACAAATCCTCCCTGCGAGGAGGCCAAACCTTTTGGCCAAAGACTTGCAGCAACAACAGCTGCCACATGGGCAGTTTGGAAGGGCAAGCTGGAGACTGCATGGGGTTGTGACCATGGAGCCAGTCCCTGCATGAGAGGGTTCAAGAGATCACTGCCAAATCCACACCAGGGGAGGCTGTGAGAGGCTTTATACTATTCGGATCACTTTAAAATAATGTGGATTTTACTTTTGCTCTAAACCACCCCCTGGGAAACAACAGCATTGACGGTCAGCTCAGGCCTTATCCCAACTTTCTTTTGAGGGCTTCTTTTGAGTTCATGGAGAGCTCTTCCAGCACAGGGACAAGAGAATGGTGGTGTCCATGTTGATTCAGGAACTGGACCTCCAAGGCACCACTCCATTATCCTGCATGCTCTACCTGAGGAGTCCCATTTGCCTCCTAAACCCAGGCTTAATGGAAACCATCTGCTCCAGCTTATGTGTGCCTCTTCTCAGCAAAAGTCCAGGCAGGTTTAAAAACCAGGCACGTGCAAAACTGTATAACTTTGGGGTGGGGGCTGGGGGTTGTATCCCACATCCTGAATCCCTTTCAAATTTCTCTGGAGTTTGAGAGGGAAACCCCACTTCTGACCCTGGTGCAAAGCCCTGGCCTTCACCAGCTGAGCCTGGTGGTTTTACGAGGGGCTGCCCTTGCTGGAACAAGGGTGCACACTGTATTGATGTTGCTTTTGTTACCAAAAAGAAACAAATAGCAGGTAAATTTAGGTATGTTCAGGTCTGAGTCTCTGGTTTACTTCTTTTGTAACTCATTTTCTTCCCAGAGGATGTTAAATGCAAAAAGCCAGCTTTTTCCCCACCTTTTCCACCAGCATCTGAGCTCGCCCCTGCCATTTGCTACAACCATTTGTAACTTTACTTCCCAAGTAGCCTGTCCAGATACAACTACCTCTTGGGTCCCTCCCTGGGCACCCCTGCAGAGCACAGGGTCACTCAAGAACAGTGAGGGCACATCTGCATGGCTTCGGAGAACTGGGTCTCACTGGATATGCCATAACCTGCCTGTGGTTTGCAGACCTAAAGCCCAGCTCTGATAGGACCCCACTGTCTAAACCTTGCCTCAGGCTGCTGAGGACATGGTTAGGCAATGGAAAAGAGCTTGGAGAAAGATAAAAAAGGTAAAGTTACAGACAGAGGTTGGGGTGCTGAGATAGGCATCACTGGTAGCTGAAGGACTCAAGAGGGAAAACACCACGTGAACGTACAAAATGCAACAGGAGAAAAACAGGGAGTCTAGCTGGAGGCTTATGGGGAAGCCATTGGGTTGAGTCATCAGTGTTGACAGAGCCGGAGGCAGGCAGCCGCTCAGCAACACTGAGGATCACGCCAGGGAGCCGCAGAGGCCAGCCCTAGGGTCCTCTCCTGCCTGATGCCTGCCTGGCCAGCAACAGCTCTTTGGGAGCCATGTGAGGGGTGGTGAAGTCATTAACGCTTAGCTTAACAGCTTGTTAAATCCCAGTTATCTTTTTTGTGTGCTAGAATTGCTTTACACTTTTAAGTTAGGTATAACCTGTTTACACAATCTTTTTGCACTTGGCTGAAGGCACCTGAACAAACAGACCCAAAGAGGATGGTAACACCCACCCTACCACCTTAACAGCTCCTAACTACCAAATAAACTCTCCAAAGAGTTATCTTGAATCCAGAGTAAGATAAAACCAGCGCCACTTCAGTAAGTCAAAGCCACTTACCCCTTGCTTCTTTGAACACCTGCAGAGCCTCAGGGTTGACTTTGACCCTTCCCGTGGATTCAACTCCCAAGGCCTCCACTTTCACCAGGTTCAGATTGGCTCCAAAGTCAATCAAGAGGTGGACGAATGCTGCTTCACAGCCATGCCGCAGGACAGCGTCCATCACACACACTGGGGAGCCCCGGGAGAAGCCTTGGATGTTGATGGGCCCGCAGCAGTTAAAATCCGGGTTGGCTCCTGCCTGGAGCAGCAGCTGGAAGCACTGGAGGTTGTGGTAGGCGGCGCTGATGTACAGTGGGCAGACCACCAGCGTGGTGAGGGGTCGCAGGGAGAGGCTAGGGACCCGGGAAGTGAGGTGGTGATTCACGTCCACGTCTGCGCCGTACCTGGATGGGTGAGAGAGAAGAGCAGAGGTTTGGAAACAAGGGCAACAGCACCCCAGGGAGACAAAATGGCAGGGGGTGAGGCTGAAGGACACCCAGAGGGTGAGCACCCTGCCTGTCTTTGGTACCTCTGGGGCCCACCACCCAAGAACCACCCATACCTACCCTGAGAGGCGCCTTGCAGGGCTTCTGAGCGGGGATGCCGTATCCAGCATGGTCTGATCTTCAAGAAGCAAAGCTGTTTCTCTGCCCGCAACAGCCCAGGCTCGGGAGAGAGCAGCTGAGGAACATCTTTCCTTGCCCTCCTGAAGGATGTGCCAAGCACAGCCTTGGCACAAAGGACAGCTCAGCCCTGAGCCAGCACCACGTAATGTTGGATACTAATGAGCTGGCTGGGGAGTGGGGATGTTTCCAAATGACTCATTTGAAGATATGCAGTGAAATAACTTCCCCACCAGGATAAAACAGGCCAAAAAGCAATACAGGCAATTGATCTGACTGTCACAGACAGCAGGGAAAATGAAACAGAAATCTGTGCATAACAGCAAAACGTGTATGACAAAATCCTGCTCCCGAAGGAACTGGGGTGGTTGAAATCCCATCAGAAATCCCATCAGGGAGTCAAAAAGAGGCCTTTTCCCTAGTATTCAGCTCAGCTGAAGGGATGCACCCACCAACTCTCAGCACGTAGGAAACTGGAAAAACACAAAATAATTGCGTCAGACCTTCCGCTCTCCCTGTCCATCCTGCACAGCTCCATTCACAGGTTGTATATTGTACTAGATACTGCACAAGAGATTACAGTTCACTGGCCAGCACTCCAGGTGCTGAAGGGTAAACCTCAACGAGCTGCAGCAGCAAACCTCTCAAGCCTTCTGCAACTGGCTCATGCCTCACTCTACACTACAGAGAAACCCATTCCTCACATCTTCGCCGCGTGGTGCCATGGTGTCCCAACTGCTCCATAAGCCCTGCGGCCAGAGCAAAGTGGGCTGAGGCTTGCTGTGGCGTAGAGAAGGCGTGTGAACAGGCTAAAGCCCTGCTCAATGGACACCAGCATTGTCATCAAACAGAAGCAGTGCCCGCAGCATACTTCTTTTTGGGAAGTACAGATGGCACTAAGTTGTGAACAAACAGAAAACAAGGCTTATTGGCTTTGGTTCCTTTCATTTTTTTGGAGGAAGTAAAGAATGCGGCCAAATAAATGGGAGCAAAAAGGCCAACTGTTGCTCTCTGGAAAAGCATGGAATTTGAAAAAGGGCAGTGCTGCAGAAAGAAGAGATGGCAGAAATAAGCACTTATTTCTCCCAGGCTGGGTAACACCCAAGCAGTGGGGACGCTAACTCCATCTACTTCACATGCAACTTGGACAGGAACAAGGAGGAAGACAACGCAATCCCCTAAGGAGTAGCTGGTTTTAATTGCAGCATTGCATATCAAGCAAAGCCTTGTCCCTTCTCCCCACAGAGGGATAAAAGGTTCCTTCACCCGCCAGTCCCCCTCCTAAAATTGCAGACTAAGCATTCAGAGAACTAGATTTTTTCTATCTTCCTAGATAGCATTATATTCCTTTCTGCAGTTAATAAAACAAATAAGGAAACCACCTGGGGACAAATTCTGCCTCAAGGCAAGCACAGCTCTTGCTGAACCCAGTAGGGACTGGTCCCTATCCAGCACATACTTAACCAAATGCTTCAATTCTGAGGAAGGGAATAGTCTCATTTAAATTAAGCACACACAGAACAAGGGCCGAGGAAACTTGTCTAAGAGCTGCAAATGGCATGCAATGTATTTGTACCCCAATGCACAAGATCTCCCAAGCATGAACATCTTGGCTGAGATCTCAGGAGACCTGTGGGGTGGAGAAATGAAGAAAAAGGATGGAGCTAGGCAGTAACAACACTGCTGAGTGTGAGCTGGTCCTCGCACCAGCCACAGGACCAAGCTTTGCTTCCCAGGCCAGGCAGCTGGCCCAGGGATTACTGCAAACTAAGGGGACATTCCCATCTTTTGGAGACTTCCACAGCACTTTGCTGAATCTGCATCACTTCACCTATGTTGGAGCACAGAGGGCTAAATAAGAAAAGGTGTCTGTTCTAGACAATCGCACATATTCCCTGTAGATAAACCTCTTAAAATCAGACTACATGAGCATTTGGATAGATTCATCTGTGCTGCTGCGGGACTTTCACAGGGCTGTTGTATGGCCACTGCCTCTAATGGCCATGTTCCTGACCAGACAGCACGTACCCCTTCATTTCAGTCCTTTTTTTTCATTATTGTCATCAAAATTCTTGGTGGAAACCCCCAATTCAAAGCAAAATACAAAATTCTGCTTTTATCACAGTTAGGCATGCGCCTGCGGCATTGGGATGATTTGTCAGATCTCTTTTTCACTGTTTTTAGTGTGGCAAAAGGATCCTCTTGTCCTTAATACACTGGATCAGCCCTCAGTTACACTGCCAGTATAATGTAGCAGTTCGATCCCATCACAGCATGATCACATCACAAGCTCGTAGGAAAGTAATCTATACCCTGGCAATATAACCATAAATATTTCCGCCAGCCGTCTTATAAAACGGATCGCCATTCCATAGCTATGTGTGTATTTACTATTAACGGATACAATTTCACCTATTGCTTGGTTAGCTGGTTCAGCAATTGTGGTAGGATTCAGGAATCCTGATTGTGCTACCATAAGATTAAAAAAAAAAAAAAATTAACCAGATGATGTTTAGACACCTGCAGCAAGCCTGAACTGGGTTGGGCTTTCTTTTCAGGACACTGAGGCTCTCTCAAGCTGAATATGCTGAAATATTTCCTTATATCTCAGTAAATGTGTCTTCCTCATCGCATTCCCCCTGCCAAATCCTTTAAATCAACATTTTAAAAATCTCTGAGTGAGCTTTGTAACGTAAGACTGCATTTTAAAGTAAGCAACTCGGAACAGATCTGTGAAATCCGTACTCCGAGATATTTGAAATTTTGGGCAATCTGACAACTTGGTATTAGCTTAGCAGCCTTGGGAGAGACATTGACTAATAAAAAGATATTGGACAAACTCCAGTTAATTTTTAATCCTGAAAGTTTTCCAAAATCTTGCTTTTAATATTGATGGCAAGGTATCCCAAGGAGTAGACACATAAATCAATGCATCAGCTCTCCATGTGCTGCTGAAATACCATTTGCTGCATTTCACCCTGCCTTAGTGGATATATCAGGGGAGATTCTCAGGAATGCAGCATGTGAGCTGAACCCTGTACCAACAAGCACGTGGCGATGGGGACATCCTTCTCTCAGCTGCTGAGAAAGGAGCAAGGAGGGGAGACCGTCTCTCCTTCTTTCTACTTGCCAGCTTCCTTAAAGCTGCACTTGTATGAAAATTAACTTCCCCACAAGCAAAAAGGAAAGGAGAGAATCCCCAAGTATTTTGAAATTTTTCTATTCAAATCCTTTTGGTTGTTATTTTCTAGCATTTGCAGTCATTGAAGGGATTCCTTGGAGACTGTTTCTGTGTGAATCCAAATAAACTTTCTTCTCTTTTACTGTATTTCTTTCTACAACCTACATTTTGCCCTTACGATCCCTTATTATTTGGTGTCAATGGCCCATATAGTTGCTCAGCATGGTCCCTTATACAAAAAGCTTCCAATTTAGAAGAAAGCAGGTATCATGGCACGCCACAGAGAAAGAAACTCAAGTTTGCACAGCCTACTGCTAGACCTTGAGCCCACTCACTGCTGGTGCTGCAGAGGAAGTTTCCCGAGGGATAGGAGGTCACCAGGCACACACCACCCAGCTAAGGTTACTGTTCATCACCTCATAGTGATGGCTGTCACTCCCTGCCCCAGAGATGCTACCCCTTTGATGGAGCTGTGCATCAGGTATCCAGCAAGGGGAGACTGAATCAGATGCCACGGAGGGTGTCCTAGTAATGGGCAAAAGCCAGGCAGCCAAGAACAGACAGTGCCAGTGACAAGCATCTCTCTTTCCAATGACAGAGAATGGTCAGAGCAGCAAAGCTACACAAAGGAGAAATACGTTTCCAAACAATTTTTGGTTCGCTGGAGGATCCACCTCACTCATAAATTCAGCCAGGGGCATGGACCTGGCAGTCGAGATGGAGGCAGGGGGGGAAGATACTTTGCAAGATTTGGCTCTGACTGAATAGTGGATGGTGGGCTCAGAAACGGAGACTCCTCTCTTGGGCTTTGTCTTAGGAGAACAGTCACGGGAGTCACACAGCAGGGCACAGACCTGTTGCCAGGGCCAAGCAATGGGGAAGACAAGGATGTCCCTTTGGGCACCTCTCCACCCTCTCTCCTCTCCATCTCTTGGGCAGCTTCACCAGGCCTGTGGAGGCACTGGGCACGCGAGGAGGGAACAGATGCTCCGAGCCCCATGGGGGAAAGATACCAAGGGAAGAAGAGAGGGAGGTAGAGCCACCTATCTCCCGCCCAGGACCATCTCCAGCCTGCACCCGAGCTCTCACCTGATCAGCTCCCGGAGGATGTCTGCCCGGCCCACACGTGCCGCGTGGTAGACAGGGGTGCTGCGGTGGTGCCGGCTGCCATTGGGGTCAGCCCCAGCTTCCAGGAGGATCTTGGCACACTCGAGGTGCCCGTTGACCACAGCCACGTAGAGGGCGGTCTGCCCCTTCACGTCCACCAAGTCGATCTCGGCCCCTTTGCGGAGGAGGAAGTCGACGCAGGGGCCGTGGCCAGCAGTGGCGGCGATGCGCAGCGGCGTGCAGGGCAGCCAGCCGCAGCACCACACTGACTTCTCGTTGATACGGCTGGCATCAGAAGGGAGAAGCGTTGGGTCAGAGAAGACCTCCTGCCACCTTGCGCCACCCCACCTCCCCCAGCCCTGGAGGAGGATGCTGGGAGAGCCCAGCCAGCTCCTTTGAAGTCTTCCTCCCCATTTTTGACACTTTATAGCAGGCCTGAACAGCTCCTACCAATAACCTGACTAGGCGCTGCATGTAGGTAGCCAGAGACTATGGCATGTACCGGAGCAGTGCCTGGAAGATGGGCTTTATCGCAGCTCTGCCGTGTCAGGAGCTGCACATATGCACCGTGAGGGACAAACCCTGCCTCAAAACTCAGTCAAGATTACCAATAAAAAAAAATAAAACACTCCCTTTTTACAGGGAAATGTCCCAAATCAGAAGTGACCAAGCTGGGGACCACAACCATTTAATTCAAGCTGCTCCAAAAGGGGCAGAAGGTTGTCAAAGCAGCAGGGAAACAGCAAGAGGACATGGGAGGAGGGGAGCAATGTACGGACATGCAGGCGTACATCCATATCACACCACTGGCAACATCCACACTCAGCCAGGCACCATGGGATGACATAAACACAAATCCAGGAAAACTCAGCCCTGCCAGCAAGGAGTAGGCTTGGGAGGTGCGGCCATCCTGCACTGAACAGCATAAGTAGGTCATTAGCATCCTTGTTGGATGGCTGTACTGGCATAAGAGCCTCTTCCAATTTATAGAAGACATGGCTCTGGCTGGCAGCTGCTTAGACCTCCTCTGAAATCACCTGTATTAGTTGTCATGCTCATCCAGGTCTCAGGTTAGCCCTACAAATCTCACAAACATCCAGACCTCACTCCCAAATTCTCTGCAAATCACTGCGGGTACCATTTTAGCAGAAACACGCAAAGAGGAAGGGATTTCTTTAAGGCAAATGTAGGCTGGCAAAAGTGCTCTTTAACCAGCGCAGCAGTGGATTTGCTCTTCTAGCTCACTCCATGCAGGCCCATGTAACTGGTACAGGACAAAACAGTTTTTATACAGTGCATTTACAGAGTTTGCTAGGAGAACAATGCCACACAATTTTTTTTCAACCATGTTTTAGGAAGAGGAGTAGTATAAACCCCACATCAAGCCCTTAGCTGTCAAGTCTTATGATAAAAGTGCTCTCTTTAACCTTGGAGGTTTGGGGATCTCCATCCCATACCTACCCCCAAATTCAAAGAAGTCACTTCTCTGTTCACTTCACCACCTGTGTGATGGTGCTGCAGGTCCAGCCCTCCTCGTCCCGCCGAACTCTGCTTTTTCCTGCAAGGAAGGATGCCTGGCCCTGCTGCCACAGGGTTCCCGCACAGCATGGGACAAAAATAAGGCAAAAATCTCAGACCAAGGGACCTGAGAGCCCCAGCTGCTCAGGTGGCAGAAAGAGGGGTTGGGTCATTCTCATTTTTGCTGAAAGGACACTCTTCTTGAGGCTGGGAGACATTTTGCACTCTAAGCAGTTTTCTCCATGGTGCAGGAAAATTAATTAACTATCATGGTCACAGACTTAGCACTGGGCAGATTTTGTAACATAGGGTGTTTCAGGTTTATATTCAATTGTAATCCCTTTTGTATGTTTTTCCCATTATATGTAGGCTCCTATTTTCATGGTATTACATTTCCACTCTGATCTGAAAAGAGCTCATGCGCGGCTGCCGCACGCTTGCGAACTGGCTTGAGATTTGCCTCCTGGGAGACCACGGGGGATGATTTCAGGGGCGAGCGGAGCATCCTCCCAACTTGACACCTCTCCTGTAAAAAAATGGAGCAGGATGGGGTCTCCAGAAGGAGCAGGCTGTGGGGAGATGGGTGTGGGGTGAGCAGCCCCAGGGAGCCACTAGCCAAAATCGTTTAAGCAGGACCTCGCACCCTTGTCCCCGTGAGGGTCTCCAAAGCCAGCGTGAGGGTGCGGGCAGGGTGGGGTGTGAGAAGCCCCCCTCACCTTTGGAAGCTCTCCTCTTGCAGCAAGCTCTTGAGGGTGGGCAGGTCCCCCACGTAGGCCGCATCGTGCAGCCGGGTGTCCTCGCAGTGCTCGATGGGGTGGTCGCAAAACTGCTCCCGCAGCCACTCCTTCAGGTTACGACCTGCGCTGGAGAGAGACGGGGGGAGCCGGGCTGAGCCCTGGATAGAGGCTGCCCGGGGCGGCGGGGAACGGAGAGGCTGTCCCGTCCCTTCCCGGCACATAGGCGAGCCCGTAAGGAGCCCCTGGGACGGCGGCGGGCCCACAGCGGGCAGCGCCGCCCCCCCCGCCCCCCACGTTACCTGCCTGCCCGCCTGAGGCGGCAGGCGGGTCCCCGCCGCCGGGGGGGCCGCCCTCCGCCATCTGCCCCTCGCACCGCCGGGCCGGCTCGGCCTCCCTCCCCGCCGGCAGCGTCCCCCCGGCCGCCGCCGCCCTCCCTCCCCGGGCCGGCCTGATTGGTGCCTGCCGGCCCAGCGGCTTCCTGCCTCCGCGTTAAGGTGGTTTTCCCCGGCGGGAGGAGGGCGGTTCGCCTCCGCTCCGGCAACGCCGGAGCCATTCCTCCTTCAGACCCGCCTCGCGGCGGCACCTCAGCGGCAGGGAGGCTGGGGCGGCCCGGCCCGGCCTGGCCCTGCTCTCCCAGCGGCGGCCGTCAGCGACCCGAGCCGGAGCCCTTAACCCGGCAGAGTTCGGTCGCTGGTAAAGGGGCCTGGGGGCTCCTTCATCCAACAACGGGCAAAAATGGGGCTGATAATTTACAGTGCTGTCTCCGCTCCCTGGAGCAGCCTCACGGCCACCACCTGCACCTCTGCAGGAGGGATACCAAGTGTTTGAAAGCTGGTATAGTGGACAGTTTTGCTTTTCTTACACTAGACAAGGTTTCCCACAGCTAAAAGCTGCAGAGAAGGTTTTATGTGATCATATTCTCCTGTTTTTCCCTGCAGCACAGCTCCCGGGGTCTTCAGTCAGGTTGCTGCAAGCCTGAGGGAGAAAAGAGCCCACGTGAGGGTGGACAGAGCTGCAGTGGGTTGGAAGCAAGCAGAAAGGCAAGGTGGTCATGAAAACGCCACTGAGAAACAGCCAGGCCTGCAGGGTCTGAGCAAAAAGCCGCTGCTTTGCTTAAACCCCACCAGGCAGCCTCAAATACAGCACCCAAAGCTGCACCCTCAAAATGGAGTAGAGGACTTAGGTGCCCGCACGGGCATAACACTTTGAGAGTGCGAAAGCAGGAGAAGGTGTATGGAAAGATGAACACACACGCAAAAGGTCTGCAAGGAAAGCAGTTCACACCGAACCTGACCTCCTCCCAGGGCAATGCTCACAGGCGAGCTGCTGTAGCAGCTCGTCGTGTTGGCGCCCTGGCGCAGAGCCACTCTCCGAGCATTTGAAACACACCCTCGGCTTCTGAATGCATGTTTTTTGAGTCCCCAGTGCCAGAGGGGAATGGTGGTAATCCATCTAGCTTTCCTGCAGCTCCACTCCTGCTGCTCCGTGGCAGGATATCAGTCCACAGACGCCAGACTCTGGCTGCAAACACGGTTTCCTGTAACTGTTATTATTTGGGCTCGAGCAATCCAGAGGAGAGGCACGATCTGCAAATCAAACCCGTTCACCTTGCCTGGTAGAAGATCAAAAGGGGAATGGAATCGTTGGGATTTTCAAAAGCCATTGGTGCTGGCTAGCACTGCCACCTTCCCCTGCCTGCAGTCCTTATGCCATTAGATGAGGCAGACCAGGGGCCAAGAAACGTCCCCTGGAATGAATTGGCTGCTGCTCTGGAAACCTGATTCAATGTCTGTTTGGCCCTCCTTGAGTCAAAGGGACCAGATCTGGAAACCAGACAATGGGGCTAGGTGGAGTGCTACCCCTCAGCTTGGTCAGCCCATGCTCCCCCATGGTTGTGAAAGGCTTTCTAGGATTGGGATGGGCTTAGGCAGAGTTTTCTGAGGTGGGCTTTCCCCAGGGCTGGCAGCTTTTTGGGAGATGCCTTTGCTGAGTTTGCAAGCATCCTGACAGAGCAGACCCACCACCCTCCAATGGGCTCCTCCACATTCCTTCCTTGGTTTCTAACGCCAATCTACAACTGTATCCAGCTACAGAGGCTCTGTGTGACCCTCTCTGTGTCTGCTCACAGGCAGGGAAGCAGCCATATGCATCTCAGTTCCGTGTTGCTGTGCCTGATGATAGCACAAGACAGACCAGAGCAGCTTTCTAGCTGTTGCATCATCTACAGCCCTTACAGATTTAATGGGACTAGACTTAATGAGCTCCTCCAGCTGCAAAGCGTTGTGCTGGATTGCTGGCCAGCAATGAGGTCTTGTCCAGAGGAAAAAGGCATGTTAGTCCATGGGCTTTCATACACATGGCCCCTGACCAAAAGCCATAATGCCTGTGTACACAAGGGGATAGTTACTGCAAGGGACAGAAACCTTTGTACTTTAGTGCCTTCCCAGCAAGAACACAATGCCAGTTTTCAATGCTCTTAGGAGCATTGCTTAGTACAATTTTTCTTTACTATATATTTGTTTACTCATTCTGTGTCATTCGGAGCTGACTCTTCTCTCTTCTCCCATGGGTAAAGTGCAGACAGACAAGAAAGGGGAGCAGAGGATGCAGCAGTGCATGGTAGTTGTCCTCGTGGACAAAGCAGAGCCTCAGGGAGGAACAAAGTGGCAGGTAAACAGGACAGACGAAGCTGGAACGCCAGTGTCTGGATTGCTCATGATTCGAGGTTCATTCAGTTCTTGCAGCAAATGCCTCCGTTTAACCACACTATTCTCTCTCATCCACATATTTATATGTATTTATGTACTTACAGACATGCTGCAATGAAAGGCAGAAAGTTTTTACATACCATATCCCATCATACTTTCTAGCAGAAGTTTATCTCCTGAACCAGGCTTTTTTTCTCTCTTTTTTTTTTGTTTTCCTTAAATGCACATAAAAACCAACCCATCCCAAGTTGACCTAATGAGTTCTTGTACAGGGGTGGTGTAAAGGGAGTGACTGTGATTGCTGTCTCAGCCTTGGAGATGGCCAGCACTGGAAATCCATAGGTGTTTAAGAGAAATCCCATGGAGAAATACACTATGATGTAAATCTGTATCACTCTAAGTGAGTGCAATGGGAAAACGTAAACTTGCAAACAGGTTAACATTTGGCCAAGACCTAGGAAATGCCTTTTGTGAGTCTGGAGAAATAATTTTATGTATGTCCAGCATACCTGACTGCTCCTACCAGACACCTCTTACAAGCTGAGGGCATAGGCTATGGGCAGCCCTGGCTGCTGTTCCAGCCTGCCCCACCAGGAGGTTGGACTTGATGACCTCCTGAGGTTCCTTTCAGCCTGAATTATCCCATAATCCTAATAATAATCAGCCAATGCTTCCTCTAACTGGAATAATGCTGAAGTCCATAGGCTGTTTCTGAAGGCTGCAAAAGGCAGTTGCTGCTTGTTTGAGGTACACCAGGCAGATCCTCCACTGGCACAAGACAGCAGAGCTCCAGAGGAACCGGGATCTGCCGGCTCACTGTCTTGGAGCACTCTACCTCTAGAAACCTGCCCTGGCCAGGCCCACCACCAGAAGGGAGAAGCAGCCAGGGCAGGTGAGCTCACTTGGCCCCTCTTCCCTCCATGGCCAGCAGTTCATTATCTGTGGGTGGCCTTTCGGACTGCTGCACTGATCCCACCCCACTTGAAAACCAATCCACCCAGCAACTGAGGCCTGTGACTCTCTCAAGGAAAGCTTCCAGTATCTAAAAATAGCCAGTAGTCCAACACAGCCAACACACACTGACTCACTCATTAGGTAAGACCTTTTCTCCAGCTCCTAACACTGAGGCAATGAAAAAGAAAAAAGAAAAAGAAAAAAAAAAACAAGGAAAACTCCTTCTGATTCTCCGGAGGAGCCCTCAGCCATGGGCAGCTAGCTCAACCACCCCACCACATTCACTAACATTTCCCACTGCCTCTCCTGAGCAGACACATCCTCCCACTTGCCAACCTCTCCTGACCATGCTCCTCATTCTCCAAATAAAATGGGGAGTTCACCCATCCTGGCCCTATCCCACTCCTGAAAACAGGGTGCTGGATCCCCATCAAACACCACTCAGATCAGAAGGGAATCAGCCCATCTATTGGGGCACCACTAGAGAGTCCCTGCCCCACAGGACCTGGGCACGTGCCCTCCAACCTGCTCCTCTCTGCACAGCCCACCTTCCCGCGTCCCTTGCCACCAACCCCCACAGCCCAGCGGTGGTCTCCCTTCTGCGGGGTGGCAGCCCCTGTGAGCAGCATGCACTTGTAAAGCTAATAGCATGGGGTGTGGACATAACAAGGACCTGTGGCTTAACCCTTCTTTCTGCACTTTGTCACTGGGATTATTGCAAACAAGAGTTTCCATTTTCAGGGCTGTGAAAGCCCCCTCTGTGGACCTAGAAGGTCTGTCTCACCTGAACATGGTGGAGGAGAAGAGAGGGGATAGGGGTGAACTGCTATTAACCCACTGCTTTTACTTCCTGGAATTAAGCCAGTGGTTGCATTTAGTGCCAGACTGCACAGCGCAAGACTGAGAAGAGAAATACACCTCCTTCTCTCTCATTTCTGGATTAACAAGGACATCTTGAGAGTCTTGCAGGCAGGCAGGGCACCCTCTTCTGTGATTGAAAAGGACAATTATTTATACCTGGTGCTAAAACAAGTGGTTAACCCCACCACCACCACCACCTCCTCCAACGCCCTTTCCAGAGGCACCACCTTTTAAATCCCCCAAGGTTCCTCCCAGACCTGCCAAGCAGCAGAAGAAAGCTGCATTATGAAATACTTAGCAATTGTAACTGCTTCGGTGCCAGAGTAACAGTCAAGCTGTTCTTTAAAAAAAAAAGAAAAAGAAAGAAAGAAAAAGAAAGAGAAGAAAGAGAAGAAAGGGAGAAAGAAAGGGAGAAAGAAAGGGAGAAAGAAAGAAGCTGTAACCATAACTGTAATTCACGCTTAGCTCAGTCTATAAAACTTCTCCCTTCCTGGATCTAAGCCAACAGCTTGAATTTTTAGTGAACTCTAAAGTTAAGTTGCCCTGGTGATAAATGCATCTGTGGGGAAAGAGGGGGGAAAAAATTCCCCGTCCCCCCATTTTTAGCACAGCTCAACATTTTTCTGCAGAATTTGTATAGTTTCTAAAGTGGACATGAAGACATACATTAACAAGGGGCTGCAACAGAAAACAGGAATGAGAGATGGGAGGAGAACTTAATTCCAGCATCCAGGACTGTCATTGGGACTGAGGCTGTAATCACAAAGACGACAACAGATAGGTTGCTTGGAGTCCAGTAAGTTAATTACACTGCAAATGTGCCTTGACATGCCTAAATATGACTGTCTTGAGGGAAAAGAGGCAGGGCTGATGCATCAGCTTTTGACCTTCCATCGGGTGTCCAGGACTTTGCTCATTCAATCCTGACCATGAGAAAGTGGAGGACATGGAGTGGAGGTTATACTGCAACACCACAGAAAGGCAGAGACTAGAAAATCCCACCCATCTGCCATCTTCAGCATGGCACTAAATGAGACAGAGATGAACGGTAACCCTGCTGCTCCCAGCAGACTGGTGCAATCAGTCCTGCAAAAGAGGAAAGAGGGTTAAAATTGAGTAAAGAACCACCAGGATAAATACAGATAAAATCAGTAGTCTGGATGTGGGTGCTGGCAGGTCACGAACATCTCACCTGCATTGGGGATGCCAGCCTCAACATGGTCCCAAAGGAAAGTTTACACTGGCTTCACCATGCAACGACACCATTAAGGCAAAATGGCCAAAAAAAAGGTTGTATTTCATAATGGTTGTGCCCAGAGAGGTGTGGGTCACACCGCATATCTGATCCTTGGATGCTTGCTGTTTAGTATTTTTAGCCTTAACCAGAGGATGCCTGTTTATAAGGAAACAGAACAATCATTGTCCTACATGTCCCTTTCATTTCTCCCAATAAAATTACGGGACCACCTGAGAGAGAGCTAGATTTCATGCTTTTTTCTCATTCTTTTCCTAGCATTTACTTTTGTTAAGGGCATGAAAGGCTCCTGCTCTGGAAATCCTTTTTCAGTAGCACAGTACTGTCCTGCAGGAACTCCTCAGAATAGCCTAGCTCAAAGCACGAAGGACCCAAGGAAGGGCTTGCACCAGTCCAGTCTCTCAGGTGTGCCCAGCACGTGAGAGACGACGCAGCCCATACCTTAGCCGCAGGTCCCCAGCTCTTGGAGCAAGCGTGCTCCAAGAGAGTACTTGAGAGTACTTACTTGAGAGTATTTACTCTCCCGGGTGCATTACTGTGATTGGGCCATTATCATCAACAGCTTGAGGCAGCATTAGAGACATCACCAGCATGAGGCAGGGGAGGAAAGCACCAATGGAGTTTTATCACAATTTTCCAGGAGAAATGGCCATCTGGAGCCTTCCTCTGATGACAGATGTGGGAATATCAAAGGAGAAGCAGGCGCCTCCTTTACCTCAGTCAACAAACAAAACATCTCCTTGCAGGCAGGTTAGAAAATAACATAAAATCTGCTGAGGACAAGTTTCCATTGATGGCAAAGAGCTGCCCAGAAATGAGTCACGCAGGAACATTTCAGTCAAACCTCCCCTACTCCCACCAGGGGATTTGCAGACAAAAGGGATTTATTTATATTTTTTGCTATTTTTTCTCTTCAGAAAATACTCGGATTTTGATGGGAAGATAAAACAGGAAAGCTTTTTTCCCCTTTGTTTTTGCCCTTTGAACAACTTCTTTCACCACTTGTGTGGAATTGTCAGAAGAAATACCTCAAGGAAAAGCAAGAGCAGGAAAAAAGAAAAGAGCTGTAAGAGCTCAGGAGGAGAAAAGTTCATTTCCAACATAGACAACGCATGTGCAAAACGCTTCTCTGCAGCCTTCCCTGTCCCTCCCTCTTCCTCTGAGTCTGGCCATTGTCCACTTCATCCCACTACCCTGAGCAAAGCCACCTTCAGCCCCTGTGCTGTAGGATGTGCACCCTTTCCTCAGGGCTGGAACCCATCTCTTGCAGAGAGGAGGTAGACGGGGTCCACCAAGCAACAAGATGGAGCAGGTTTCACCCTCAGGCAGGTGGTTTCTCTTGCATTTGCTCTCAGTGTTGAAAAATACCAAAGACGCTGTGCTGAAGAGCAAACCAAATGGCTAAAGCCCCCAGAGGGTTTTCCATTTATAACGTTAAGTAAGCAAAGGGAATGTTAGGAGCAATATCCTGGCTGTTAAATAATCAGAGGAAAACAAATCAGTTACGGAAAGCCTATCTGCATGGAAATGTGGAGGGAAACTGCTATCAGCAGTGAGAACTATCCAGCAGCAGGGATTATTGATAAAAGCAGTAAGCAGAGGTGATGTGGGATTGGAGACCCAGCTCCATCAAGTGCCTGATACCCAGCCTCTGGTGTTGTTTCCCTCACATGTTGGACCCACAGCTCTGATTCCTTTCACCAAGCAGATACATTCCTATGTAAACCTGACAATGGAAATCCTTCTCTGTTTCATACATTTCCTTCAACAGACCAAATAGACTACTTGGACTCTTACGAACAATTTTTAAAATAGGTATTTCAGTTAGGTTTAGAGAAGATGCTGGCTTCAGTGGGACCAAAATTAATGCCCAAATAGAGAAAAAAGGAGACCGTGACACAATTTGCTGGATAATATGGGAATGTTTGTCCTTCACCATTGCTGAAGACACTGAAAATGTACATAAGCTCCTAGGCAAAAATGTCAAATACAAGGCAACTCCAATGCTTTCATATAAGCTACAGCAAGGGTGTAGCCTCTGTCTCTATCAAAGGAAAGGTCTGTTACAGCCCTGGGGCTTTCTGTATCACAAGAGGAGTGTTAGTGCAGAGGAGACAAGACTCATCTGAAAACCTTTCCTGTTTTTAAAATGTTAAACAACAACAGACGGGATTAGAATCTTTGTTCAAAGTTATAGTTAGTCAATTGGTTTCATCCTTTCTTTTTCTGGACCAGAATCTCCTGTACACCGCCAGAGAGCTAGCACCAGCTTACCCAACAGCCTACAGCAATCTGTCAATGGATGGACACCCTTTCCACTCTGCAGCATACCAACTCCATACTCAGCTGAAGGGAGAAGCAGCTGCTGTAATGGAAACACTTGGTTGGGTTTTGCAGATCAAAAAGGAGAAGAACCTAATCTGAAAGGAATCGCTTCCATTTTTTTATAACCATCAAACATTTCCATCAGAAGCAAAGTGGGAAGCAAATCTAACTCAAAGCACCAAGACCAGCTTTATCTCAAAGCAAAGCTGCATTGATGGTGGATTTCCTAACCCCAATGTCATGGAAAGCAGAGCCAGAGATGCTGTAAGAGGCACTCAGCTTTCATTCAAAAATATATTGGGAGCCTCATCACTGGGTAGAAAACTTTAAAATTGTGAATGGGAAGGCAAAAATGAAAGAACTAAATACGTGGGTTGTCTGATGCTTTGCAAAATCAATTTCAGATCAGGAACTAAGGGTCAGGAGAGATCTGACTCCTGATTTCCCAATGCATATTGCTGGCAATGCTGGCATGACACTTCCTCTGCCTTGTGGCTTTGGCTGAAGGTCTCTCAGGCAAAGAACATGGTTTATTCTGTGAATGTTCAGCACCAGGCCCAAAGGGAACAGGAATCACCCTGAACTACTGGCATTTGAATGCATCTGGCTTTTCTGCATCAGTCCATCCACACTGCACATTGCCAGGCTTTTATACTTCACTGCAAAGATGCAAAATGTCTCAAACGAGCGGTTGCCACCTGACACACAGAGGAGTCAAACAGTGAATATTTCATAGAAATCATAGAATGGTTTGGGTTGGAAGGGACCTTTAAAGATCACCTAGTCCAACCCATCAAGACATTTCAGGCAATCCAGATCCAGGTCCGAGGGTGCAGCTACCAGTGACTTGGAATAGGACTGCTGTCTCAAATGAGGTCTTCCACGAAATTTGGTCTCACCAGCATTGAGCAACAAACTTGTAAACCTGCATTAGTGATACAAGACTCACTGAGTCCCCCATGGCAGCGTCTACAACTCCACCTTCCTTCAGAGGCTGTGCTTTTGGAGATGCCTGACTTCACCACTGCATCCAGCTAGGAACAGGCATCAGGATCTCCATGGTGTTGGACATCTATGGATAAAGCACATTGTGAAGGTGGCGAGTTCTGGCAAAAGCTAGAAAACACCATTAACTGAAAAACAAGCACAGGACTATGCAAAAATAGGAGACTTTCATAATGTGCTCACATAAACAGATGAATTAAGCCTGCTCTCCAGACAGCTCTAGCTATATCTGCCTTGCGAGTGCTTGACTTTCCCACCTTAACACTGTGCTCTTAGCGTGCTTTTTTTTCAAGTGCGTTGTATATAGAAAATACAGCCGCCTGCCCGCACCCCGGCTCCGCAGTAAGAGAATCCCAGTGTTGAGTGAGTGCAGGCACTTTACGGCTGACACAGCATCCCCGCTGCAATCACAAGGGTCTCTTTATAGAGCGGCTCTCCAGGCACATGAGACCTGGACCAGCCTAACCAAATCAGCAGAGAAAAATAAACATCCTTCTCTTGGAAGTGCCTAGCACAATTTCATTAAGCCAGACTACAACTGCGAAGGAGCCGGATGTATATTTATTGAATTGAGCCCTAGGAGAATAAAAGGGGAAAAGAAGCCCCCGGCTGTTATGGTGAGGGGGGATTTAAGGAAACTAAACAAAGCAAGAACTACCCCCCTACTCAAATCCCAATGCTAAAAAAAGAAACTACAAAGTCATTTTCAGATGTGATTTCCACTGAGGGTAATGTGAACATGCTGCGGTTTTAAAACAATTAAATGAAGAAAGGTGTCTTTTGGAAAGAGGGGCACAAGAATTACGAGCGTGTTTCCAACCAGCGGCATTCCTGCCTGTTTTATGGCATGCTCTGGATGCTGGCCTACCTCCGAGGTGGAGTGTGAACATAAAACATTTCCCCAATTGTTTTCCCTGCTCAGATGCGGCGATGTTGAACAGCTGCGAAGCGACGCGCGGGCAGCATTCCCTGGCCTGGTTTTCACTCGCGGTGGCAGGGCGCGGGGGTTTAGAGCTAATTAAGAAATGAAAATCGACTCTCAACTCCACACATTTAACCACCTCCCCTTGCTCCCAGTCCCTCCCAGGGAAGGGGTTTCTGTTTCAAGGCATTTCAGATCAACCCCTGTTAATTTTTCTCTGCTTCTTGTGTCTCTTTTTTTTTACTTATTGGAAGTGGCTCCAGAGAGACTATTTAAAATGTTTTGGTTACCAAAAATCAGCTTCCAGTAAAGAAATAACATTGACTGTTCTGATAATCCTTCTTACAGTATCATCTCCCTCAAGTGCTAACAGCAATGCAACATTTCTTTTAACAAATGACCCCGAGTTCTTACCTCGCCCCTTAAAAAGAGGTCCTGGACTGGAGATACATTAGAAAGGTCACACTGCTCTGCTTGAGAGAGACACAGAAAATATGGCCAGTCATGCCTGAAGGACATGAAAATTTTTTGTTGGTGATTGGAACAGCAATATAGCAATAGCAATAATAGCAATAAAAAACATTTTGTAGTTATACTGGTATAAAGATGTAATTTTGGCTTTTGGCTTTAGCTTACCCTACTAAGAAAGAGTAAAAGGTGAAATGAACTAATCAAAGAAAAAATAAAAAGTACCCAATCAGGTATAATAAATTATAAAGCGAGAGATGGCCTGCATAAGGAGCATGCAGAGAAGAGGTGCTGGCAGGGGTGTTTCTTTGCTACTGCGCCGATTCCCTCCTGTAAGAGCCCAGCAAACACTTCCCGTGGGCCCGCCAAATCACTCCCTGAAATGACAGAGTGATGACTCTCTGCCCAGCTGCACCAAATCTGCAACGGCTGCAGGAGCTAATGGGGAACATCACAGGATGCCACAACATGAACAGCATCTCTAGCATGACAGGCTATCTCAGCCCGCTTTTAATAACACCACCATCCCTTCCTCAGGTCAGGAGTATCACATTACACAATCTTTCTGGTGTGAGAAGTGGGAAGGAAAGACAGAATAGCCTCTTAAGAATATTTTAGCTGGGCTATAAATACTGATGAAGCAGGCTGCCTTCCCTTCCTGATGTTTTACAAAGCTTCTCCAAAAGCAGGAAAACACATGAGGACAAAGCTACCCCCCACTTGGCATCAGGCTGCAACATCTCCACACCCTTGAGGATCCTTTTCCAGGCAGAAAAGGGGTGTTGCATCCTAGGCACTTTGCAAAGCTGGGTGAGTAGATTTGCCACACATTGCTGGACTGGGGCAGTGGGGCCTGGGAGGTGCGGGCAGGGGGACAGAGATAATTATTATCCCTAATTATCTGAGCAGATTTGGGAGCACCAATGCACCCCACTCAATGCAGAGATGGATCGATACAAACTCTTAAGGCTTTGGTTCCCCAAAGCGTGAAAGTTAAAATGTAATACAATGCAGTAGCCTCTTTCTTTTTTTGTTTAAACAAAGGCTAAAAACAAAGAAAATGGCAAGAAAAACAGAAAAAATACAGTCATCAGCACCTGGTTATTACCAGAATCCGTGGGGTATGGAATCTGATACCCATTGCCTTTATCGGGTCAGGGTTTGACAAGTAAAAGAAGTAGATTATGGTGGATTTTCAAAGCCCTTTTAACAGTGCAGACAACTGAAAAGCTGAGTTCTCCAGTCTCAGCCTTATTAAAGGCTATTTTCATAACCATAAACTAAGAGAACAATGTCTCATTTTATAATTAATACATATTGTTATTAATAGATTTAAACAAAGCTGGCTTTCATTCCTTTATTTAGTGGTGTATTTGGTGAAGCACTTAAAGGGGGCCATTCCAGTGTACACATATAGCTGTTTTAATTACATCCTGTGAATTTATTTTTCCAGGGAGAAATATTTCTCAGGGAAAATGTCCATAAAAGTAACTTTAGAAGCAATGTAATTTTGTGTGTGTTTCCTATAGGAAATCTGTTTAGTTTAAGTCCCAGGTTCTAACACTCTCTTTTATGCAGCAGTGCAACCTGAAGAATGCTGCTGACAGCCGCGTTAAATTCTTGTATCTCTTCTGAAATGAAATTGCTGATGGATTTGTGAGTCATATCTTGATGGGACTTTGTCTCCTCCCTCTCAACTGGATTTCACTTGCAGGATGACTCCTTCACAGACGCCCCCCCCCCAAAAGGAGGCACCTTACCTTAACAGGCACTTCAGGTGTTGATTTGCATGTCCATGTTGGTGTTGCATTTGTGAGTTATTTTTACCGTTATTTATTTAACCAAGGACAGCCCCACAGGAGCTTGACTGTAGTTTCCCAGATATAAGAAGAAAAACTTTATGGATTTCACAGCCATCAAAGTGAGAGTTCCCAGGAAATGTATCCTCCAGGAGGGGCTTTGGTCAGGCTTGAGCATTTATTTCTTTCCCCTAGGAAGCGACAAAGGCATCTGGAAACTCCAGCCCATGGCCACTTTGTCACCCTTAAACTCCTCATTTCTGGGGCTCGCACCTATTGTTTCACCTTCTAACTTCATCCTGACCTTGGGGAGTTAGCAATTAGTGATATTTCATTCCTCTGCCAAGAAAGAGTCCATGTTCCTCTGGGTGACTGAACACAGACTACGGGGACAGGCACACTCTGGGTCCTTGGCCCTGCCTGTCTCTTCTCTGCACACCACAGGCTGCTCTCCATTTGGCACAAGTCTGTCTCTGTCTGGAGACTTTGCTTGTGTTCTGGTTGTGGTTCTGGTTGTGGCCAGATCTTCAGCAGCTTTGACTTCTAACACAAGGTGATGGAAAAGCTGTTAGCTCCCTACTGCTGGAGCCTGCAAATCAGCTTTTTCTTCCCTGATAACTTACTCTATAGCACTTAGCTCATCCTGCTCAGATTTTGCGCTATGCCTCATCATTGTGGAAGAGCAGACATACCTCAGCACCCCAGTGAAAAGACCCTGTGATGTACCAGCACTGTGATGTCCCGCTTGAAAAGCCTTTCTCTGCCTTACATCTGCTGGGCACTGGTGTGAGGAGTTGCACCAGGTCAGCTTGGAGAGGAGAGCACCTTTCCTCACCTGAGGAAAAGGGCCCAGCTTCTAAGAAAGCCAAAGGAAGGCAAAAGCAGTTTTTCCTCTAGGTAATGACAAGGAATTGGACACTCCAGAGTGGCCCCTTGCCAGCAAGGAATTTCTAGCACAGAACAAGTGTGACCCTCTCTGACCTTCAAGTGCAGTTTTGCACTTGGTTTTCTTCTAGGAGGCTTGAAACAAGGGCTGCTGCTGGGCACCCAGATCCCAGTGCTGCAGCAAAGGAGATGCATTAGGATGTGGGACACTGACAGGTGGCGTGCAAATAGGCTCAGGTTAAACAAGGGAAGAGCCAATTGTCCTTCCCAGACTCTGGGCTCCAGAAGAGTGGCCAGCTGTACGGCTGGAAACATAGTCCAGGTTTGTGCATGGTCCTTGAAGAAAAGCCCACATGGCTGGAAGTTTCTGATGGTAACAATTGTCCTAAAAAAAGATAGTCCTTCAGCTTAAGAGAAGACAGTGTCTTCAAGATTAGTTACATTTAGTTACATTCTGCTGCATCTTTGGTGCTAACTGCCTTGGGCTGATTGGGCACTGTCTTCAAATCAGCCCTACCTTACATGCTGTGCTGCCAGATCCTTTGTCAGAAATGTCCTCTTCCTTCCTTTTCCTCTCCACCATTAAACCAGGAGAAATAAATGTAGCATGGGTGTTTGCAAGTAGGTGTGATCAGCTCTCTGTGAACTTATTCAACTCCTGCTGCTGTGAGGTTTCACCACCTTGAAAATTACATCCTTCCAGAACACAGAGGAAAGGGTTTGAGTCATTTTAGACACAGGAAAAAAAAATAAAATACAGAGAAATTAGCTTTCCCATATGAGGAGTATGGTGGATCAGCTTTGCCAGTTATAAAAACCTATCCTGGTTACTTATTCATTGTGGTGACAGGATATTTTCACTGTTCACTTGAGATAGTGCATTAGCGGTACCACAAATTAGTCTGTAAGGACCATTCTTTAACTCCGAGAAAGTGAGTCTTTCAATGCCACAAAATGTGGCGTGGCATTTCACACTGCCAAATAGACATGAAATACGCAGAAAGTGCTGTAGGCCAATAACACAGGAGGAGAAAGACAGTTGTACCTGATCATATAAGAAAGCAAGTCTCCAACAGATGGAGAAATAGTCATTATTAGCCCCTACTAATTCTTCTCTATTGATCTCTATTGGCACTATTGCAAGCCCTAGCTCCACTGTTGAAAAAAATGCACAAAGATGGTGCTGTGAGTTGCCAGCCATTTAAATCAAAGTGATGGAAGGGAGATGGCCTGTCCCAGACTGACAGAGATCTGTTGCAGAACTGAAGAGAAAGCCAATATAGTGAATGTTATTGTGTTCCCATGCCAGTACTCTTATTGCTTTGATCTGCCAAGTCTTTGGCAGGGCTTGATGTCTGATCTAAACTTATCTGGATTTTGGACTGACCGGGATCAAGCTGTGTAATCCAGCAGCCCAGCTGAGTGGTGTCATGTAAAAAAGTCTCATCCATTCCTACTTACCTCTAAGAAAACCTGGATAGTGGACTTGAAGTCATCTTGAAAGGCTGCACCTTCACCACAGCAAGTGCTGAAGTTATGGCTATGATCAGAAAGTATTGACTCACCTAATTAACTCCCAAAGCTCAAAGAGAATGGAAGGTACTGTGTTGAACAGATGAAATGCGGAACAGCAAGGCTAGCAATTCCTAAACACTTTCCCGTTGGATTAGTTTGAAGGAAAAAGCCAAGCTTGGAGCCAAGGCATGAATAAATGGCCTGGAGCTCTCCAGAGGGGTGTGAGGTCTGAGGCTGAAATGGAGCATCCCATCCCCCTGCAGCAGGTTTCACACTGACCTCAGAGGCATACTTCAGGCTCACACTTTCTGGGAAATTTTTTTGCCAGGCTTGGACGCACAAAGAGAAATCCCAAGTGGTTGGACAGTTACTTGCCCAACAGATGCTGTGCTATGTCTGTCTGGGCTTGGAATGAGAGATGCTACTCCAAGTCAAAACTGGGTGGCAGAACAAGGCCCTCCTTAGAGAGGCTGGTGGAGAAACCTCAAGACCCATCCTGCTTCACAGGGACTGAAGACAAAGCTGTGAGGGCTCAAAGCACAATGGTGGGGTCCTGCATTTCAATCAAGGACATATGAAGAAAGAGTAAGACAATAGGGCAAAAATATATTATTTTTATCTCCTGAGTGCATAGGAAAACAATTTGCTTCTGCAGGAAAATGGCAACCTTACAACTTCTTTCTTGCTAGTAAAGACAAAGTTCCAGCTTCTGTTCTGATGAGTGCCATGCTCATTTATTAATTTTTTCATGGTTTGACTGTGAGGTGTCCAAAAGAATCCCTAAATCTCAAGCCCTCTTTCCACTGCTACTCAACTCATGCAAACAGCCCAGACACTTGGTTACCCTACCTACATCCAGGAAGCCCTTGCAGACTGTCATGGAGCCCACCATCTCTTGGTCACTGGACTTTCCAGGAAGATGCAGCACACGCTTCTTTACCAAGGCAGAGAGCACAGAGCCTGCACCCCTGCTCTCATGAGGCAAGAACTACAGAGAAACACTTTTAACCAACTTCCTTTGTGGATGATTAAAAGATTTATTGTCTAATGTGAAAAGAAATAGTGGAAATGCTTAGAACAAAGTGCTGCAGGCTGCAACTCTTCACCTTGGTTGAGGTCCTCTTTAATGGTTTCCATGCACCAAAGTGTTCAGGCAACAGACAAATTCTCTGTGGCTGGTATGCCCATCCTGGCTCTCTTGACAAGGCAAGGATACCCACCTGCTCTGCAGCAGGAGAGAGAGGAGAAGTTAAGGCGCCTTTTTATCTCACATCACCCAAGCTAGTCTCTCCAGCCTCTGGTTTGCCTCTCCCTTGTTTTGTCCCTGGGCAATAACCATCCTGTGACAGTGCTGGGCGTTAGGTCATTTCCTTCCCCCTCTTCTTTCCAAAGGGTTTTAATTAGCATTGCCATTGTACTCCTTAATTGGACTATACTCCTGGCTTCCAGTTTATGCCCCCTTTTTTTTTCTTGTTATGAGCCCTTTAAGACACAGCTGTAAAACTCTTCAGACCGTATATCATAACACTTCATAATCACACTTAACATTTTAGTAACATGACAGAAATCAGCTCATTCCTAGTGACATGGGGAGCCTAAAAGCAGTATGCCAGCATGCAATAATGAAGCTGTGAGTGAGGCGTCAAGCTGGAGCACCACTGCCCCCCGCTGCTGTCCTCAGTGGTCCTCTGGAAGGACCTTGGTGGGAGGAGGCTGAACCCGAGGGAGTCGGGGGACTGGGAGCAGCATCTCATTCCCTGGCAGGTCCTTGCTGAGCTACATCAGGTCTGCACGAAGGTGGACACTTCCCGGTGCATGTTTTCTTGGTGAGGCTCTGAGGCTAACCGTTGGGATGAGCTGAGCTCCTCAAGGCACATTGCAGAGGTCCTACATTTCTGCGAGGACATTTGAAGAAGGGATAAGACAATAGGGCAAAAATTGATTCTTTTTATCTCATGAGTGTATAGGAAAACAAGCTGGACATGTCAAGACAATGTTTAGTCTCCCAGTATAGAAAATGGAGTCAAGCATCCTTTACAGCATATATACACATATGTAGGCATGTTCATCCACAGAAAAGGGACTTTCACTCACAGATCATTCCACTAATTGAACAAGCATATGTATTTTCTTACTTATTTTAACTTAATCCACAGAGAAGATGTGTTTCCGAGGCCCCGGGTTCCAGCAGGAACACAGTCCATCACAAAGAGGACAATGACAGCCACCCATTGTGCTCATTGGAAACCATCCAGGCAGCTGAAAAGCACTGCTACCCCTTTTCTGTGCTGACAACTGAGATCAGCACAGGACAGGGTCCCTCTCCTGTTGGCACAGCAAAGCCTTGATGTAATTAGCCCCTTTAACTGTAATGACACCAATAACGGCTGTAAAGCCTTCCCTCCTGATCTTTCAAAGCTGCAGACCTCCAACTCACCATGACTTTCTTCTCCCCAGGACCCTATTTCCACCTTCAGCAGTACGCCCACTGGTTTTCACAGCAAAGGGCAGTGCGGTTCTGGCTCTCACGTAGCACCAGCCCTTCCTCCACCGTGCAACGTGCTGCAGCACAGTTCTTTTTTCCTCCTGGCTGCCTGTTTAAGGCCCTGATCCAACACTCGGAAAAGTTTGCAGAGCGCTTGCCTTTGAGTCGAGCAGGTTTTGGATCAGATGCTGCAAGAAAAATTTGTCCCAGCCAGATACCGGTCACTAGGGTGTAGTTTTTGAGACTGAGTTTAAATACTGAAGCCCGGGCCTGGACTTGGCTCCCTTTCTGACCTTTCAGAAAGCCTCTTCTCATTTTGCTTGGCTTCTTTACCGGTTCTGGAGCGGCCTGTGGGTTTGGTAGTGGTTCAGGTTACTTGCTGATGGCCTGTTCTACCTCTGCCTTTCAAGAAGAGTTCACTCCAGGATTTATAACAGGTTTTTGGTAGCACCCTCTGTACTTAAATCTGTAAAACCATTTCAGTTTAACCACCTGTTTTCACACGCTCATAATTTCACAAAGCATCCACCTTTTGGGATAAAATTTTCCATGCTTCTGCTCTTGCCCAAGGCACTATTTTTTTTTTCTTTAAATAAAATTCCAAAAGAAAAAAAAAAAGTTTGATCCAAATCCATTCCACATTTCTGCGCTTGGCCTGAGGCAAGAAACTCTCCCTATTCAAAAAAATTTCTAACCACGCTTTTTGTTGTGGAGCTCAAAGGAAAAAGCTGATGCTCGGGAGCTGCCACACTCTAGGAAGACGACTGGAGTCCAGCCATAGGCTGAAAACCCTGATCCACCCCAAAGACTTGAAAACAAGGTGCCTCTCCTTCCTTTGCTGTCAGGCAGTGGGTGGTACATAGCTGATGCAGCTCCACTAGCTTGCAGTGCAGCCAGCAGCGACAGCATTATGAAGGTGGCTCCTCCATCACGAGAACCCACGGCCAGGCTGTGACCCAGCCTCTCCTGGAGCCAGTGGGAGCTTTTCCACCAAAATGGCCTTTCAGTCACGCTTGCAACTGCATCACTACTTATGGGCTGGGTTCAAAGTCCCCTGAAGTCAGTAGGAGCCTTTCCAGTGACCTCAGCTATCTGAGTAGCTGTGGTTCAAAGGGTTGACGGGGTCTGTGGGAGAAGCTGGTGCAGCTTGTAAAATACATGCCAGGTTTTTATTTTATTTTTCATTCTCTGCTCTTCAGGACGTCTTAGGAAATTAAATGCAAAGAAATAACACCAGGGAAATACTCAGGCTGTAAGATCAAGCAGTCAAAGTAATCAGGAAATTGTTTAAAAAAACCTTATGTTGCTCCAGAAATGTTGTCTCAGCTTCACCGAGCCACTTCTGCTTTTGCCGGTGTTAAAGGTAACGTATCACTTTTCTTATGTAAAACTGTCCTCATTCCTGTTACCGCAGCACGCTGGTCCCAAGCCACACCCAGGGTCCCAGACATGGCAAACAGAACAGCCCCCGTCCCAAAGTAGGGATCTAGCTGCCTCCAACAACATTTTGCTCCTTCTGCCCTGTAAGGGCTGCCCTGGAGAATTGTCCCACTCATCACCCCTACAGATTAATTTCTGGTGGCAGAAGTCTGTCTTTCACTTGGAGCTCTGGCTTGGAAACTCAGATGTCCAGCTTGCAGCTGCCAGAAGACAGGAGAAAAGGGTATGGGAGAAAGAGATTCCTGGTACCACCAGTGGATCAGAAGAACTGCGAGGCAGGATCACAAACAAAGGCTGGGGCACAGCAAAGACCTACTTGCAAAGCTCCTCCAGGTCAACCTGTCAGACTATTCTTCCTCCAAACCTAAGGCTCGCTGGGGCAGCCAGCCATCCTGCAATATGCTTACAAGATGCACAAGGTCCCTTGTCGCCCACAAAAGCTGCTCTCAGCAGTCAGGACGCAGCTTAGCCACTCTCCTAGAAGATGCGTTGACACAGTCCTTTGACTCAACAGCAGCTGTATCACCAATCTCCTTTCAAGTGACCCTGCTGTTTTGGATGACTTTTCTGCCAAGCAAGGCAGTGTCCATTGAACAGCCTCTTCTGCACTTTTCTAAGGATGGCATAGGCCCAACTCCAGGATTCCCTCCTCATGAGTCCAGTAATAAGCTGCTCTTCCAAAGCCTGAGATTTGTCTGCCTGCTTTTAGATGTCTGCAGAGATGTTATCTTCTTGGCCAGATAAAGCCTAGCACCATACCCAATACTTTGTTTCCTGTTACAGCAAAAAAAGCCTCAAGACCTCTACGGCAACCACCCCCAGAGGAGTCAGAGCCAATCACATATACATGTACATGTCAATTAATCCCTGCTTTTGAGCCTGGGAACACTCTTGGGATGCTCCATTTCCATCTCCCAAAGCTTTAGAGAAGATACAGCTCAAAAGAGGACAATTTCTTAAACAACTTCAGCAGTATCACAGTCCTCTAGTGGTCTTTACCACCCAGGGACTTCAGAACAAGCAACAGGACCATCACCAAGTGGATGCATCAGTGGTTGACCTGCTTGACCTTGTAGCTTTCCCAGTCCAGCGTGTTTACAGCCCTGACAATGAGTGCAAGGGTGTAAAAAGAGAGCCAAGCTCCAGGAGACAGTCAAAGCAAGTACTGTGAGTGTATGAAGGTGTGGGGTCCACAGTAGGAGAGGCAAAGGGGTGGCAGGAAAGCAAATTACACCTCTGACATGAGAAAGGGCACTTTGCCCTTGCACAAAATAATTAAGGACAAATTTTCTGGGCAGGCCCTGGGAGCGAGCTGGAAGTGAACTCCAGTGGGTGTGCTGGTTTTGGCTAGGATAGAGTTAATTTTCTTCATAGTAGCTAGTATGAGGTTGTGTTTTGGATTTGTGCTGGAAACAGTGTTGATAATACAGGGATGTTTTCGGTACTGCTGAGCAGTGCTTACACAGTCAAGGCCTTTTCTGCTCCCCACACCACCCCACCAGCAAGTAGCCTGGGGGTGCACGAGAAGCTGGGAGGGGACACAGCCGGGACAGCTGACCTCAGCTGACCAAAGGGACATTCCACACCATATGACGTCATGCTCAGCATGTAAAGCTGGGGGAAGAAGGAGGAAGGGGGGGACGTTCAGAGTGATGGCGTTTGTCTTCCTAAGTAACCGTTACGCGTGATGGAGCCCTGCTTTCCTGGAGATGGCTGAACACCTGCCTGCCCATGGGAAGCAGTGAATGAATTCCTTGTTTTGCTTTGCTTGCGTGTGTAGCTTTTGCTTTACCTATTAAACTGTCTTTATCTCAACCCAGGAGTTTTCTCACTTTTATTCTTCTGATTCTCTCCCCCATCCCACCGGGGGGGGAGTGAGCGAGCAGCTGTGTGGTGCTTAGTTGCCAGCTGGGGTTAAACCACAAGAGTGGGCATTAGACACCTGACACAACCCCCTTCCCTTCTCAACAAATTTCAGGCTTAATTGGGCATGGAAATCTGCACTTAATAACCCAACACTTTCCAAAAATGTTGTTGCCTTTAACAGTGCAATGAAGCCTCCAGCTCCCTGACTCCTTTTCTGCAGAAGCACCAGCAGGTGACTGGGACTCAGCCCTACATGGCCATCAAGCCATCCTGTCTACATGAACCTGGGAAGGACGTTACCCCTTCTGGAGGGGCTCCTTCCCTCTCCAAGCACGCTTTTCTCCCACCAGGGAGACATCCTCTCTCCTGCATCACATAGTGGCTTTCCCACAAAGCCCAGTCACCAGCAGAGCCAGCCCGGGTGGCAGCAGACGCGGATGCTGAGACCAGCAGTGGAAGTTTGCATGCGCCTTCCACCATGGGCTGTCCCCCCTCTGCAGCACTGCATTGGAAGCAGCTGGATGCCTTCGGGTGGTCCTATGCTCCAGTTGCTCTCCGCAGTCGCATACTGAGAGCCCGCAAGCCCTGTGCAAATACAGCACATGATACTTGAGAAAGTGACATTTTAATGAAATAACACATTTAACGCACATTCCCACACAGCTTTTGGTCACTCCTACCAGCAGATATAAAACACAGCACAATAGAACAGTATTTAGCTGTGAGAGACCCTGGTCTCTCACCCTCCATTTTGGCTCCGAAAGACAAGTGTCCTATTAACGTGGGCTCTGAGTTTACAGCCCTCCATCTAACGGAGTTAAACATAAAACCAGCCCTTTCTTGACACTTCTGTGGACAGGAATGGAAAGCTGAGAGCCAGAGAGCACTAAAACTGGAGGAGAACACCTTTCCTTCCTCCCAGGCTACCTGATCGGCACAGGGCTACCTACGAACCGCAGACGTTGGGTGGCCCCTGAATTCCTCCTGGCTCCAGGGCTGGTCTCCAGCACGAGATGCTCCTCAGCTGAGCTGCCCCTGCAGCCACCAGGAACCCCATCAGGGATGCTGAGGCCATCGAGGGGGCATTTCTTGCTCTCCTCTGCCTTGTCCCACTCCACCCATGCATGGCGACAGCCACAGCTTCATCACAGTGAAAACCTGTCACTACTGGAAAATCTCCTCTGGCTCTTCTCTGTTCAGCGGCTTCCTGTCATCCAGGCTGCTCAGGATCACTTTAAATCAAGGTCTCAGTGCATCTTCCAAAACAGCTATCCCTTTGCTCTCCTGTCAGGACATTTTTGTTTGGACCCATGGCTGTTGCTGAAGATCCAAACTGTTGGGACAGAGAGGTACTTTTATTCAGCTCCCACCCTGCCAGGAGCAAAAAGAAGCATGAATAAAACTCTTAGTGTGACTAGAACAAACAAACCTTCCTGCTACATCAAGCTGCACGTCCCAGGAAGGGCTATGCATCTTTGTCCAGCCTAAATAACATCTATCCCTCCTTGCAGTCCTCTTCTCCTTCATCCTTCCGAGTGTAACTCTCAGGGAAGAGACTGGCCTGCAAGAGGTGAGCACAATGGAGTTAAATCTGGAAAGGATGCTAAACAGAGGACAGGAAGAAAATCCCCTGTCCCCCTCAGGGCTTTTCCCCTGAGGAAAAGCCAAGCACAGCTGAGTTTTACAGCTAAATATAACACAGCAAGAGTAATCTTGAAAGACAGATGAACTCCACATCAGCTGCAAAAGAGTTCAAATTAACTGATAAGTAAAAGGGAGCAATTTTTTTCTCTCTTGTTCTATCTCTCTTTCTCCCAAACCTCTGGAGAGACAATGCACAAAGAGCCAGCTGTGAGTCTGCAGTTATGACAAACCAAAAGAGATTTGGCAGTGCAGATGTACATGTTGCACTAAGCAGTGAATTGGTGATGATGGGGTCATGGGTGGCCATGATCATGCAATGACAGAGTTTTCAATTCTCAGAGAAGTAAGGAGGGGGATCAGCAGAACTGCCACCTTGGACTTCCGGAGGGCAGACTTTGCCCTGTTTAGGAGCATGGTTGACAGAATCCCTTGGGAGGCAGTCCTGAAGGGCAAAGGAGACCAGGAAGGCTGGACATGCTTCAAGAAGGAAATCTTAAAGGCACAGGAGCAGGCCGTCCCCACGTGCCAAAACACGAGATGGCGGGGAAGACCACCGGCCTGGCTGAACAGAGAGCTTTGGCTGGAACTCAGTGAAAAAAAGAGAGTTTGTGATCTTTGGAAGAAGGAGCAGGCAACTCAGGAGGGCTACAAGGATGTCATGAGGTTATGCAGGGAGAAAATTAGAAGGACCAAAGCCCAACTAGAACTTAATCTGGCTACTGCCATAAAAAAACATAAAAAATGTTTCTATAAATACATTAGCAACAAAAGGAGGGCTAAGGAGAATCTCCATCCTTTATTGGATGCGGGGGGGAAACATAGTGACATAGGATGAGGAAAAGGCTGAGGTACTTAATGCCTTCTTTGCCTCAGTCTTTAATAGTAAGACCAATTGTTCTCCGGGTACCCAGCCCCCTGAGCTGGAAGACAGGGACGGCGAGCAGGATGAACCCCCCATAATCCAAGGGGAAAAGGTTAGTGACCTGCTACACCACTTAGACATACACAAGTCTAGGGGGCCGGATGGGATCCACCCAAGGGAACTGAGGGAGCTGGCAGAGGTGCTCACCAAGGACTTTCAATCCTTTATCAGCAGTGCTGGCTAACCGGGGAGGTCCCAGTTGACTGCAGGTTAGCAAATGTGACGCCCATCTACAAGAAGGGCCGGAAGGAGGATCCGGGGAACTACAGGCCTGTCAGTCTGACCTCGGTGCTGGGGAAGGTTATGGAGCAGATCATCCTGAGTGCCATCACACGGCACATACAGGACAACCAGGTGATCAGGCCCAGTCAGCATGGGTTTATGAAAGGCAGGTCCTGCTTGACTAACCTGATCTCCTTCTATGACAAGATGACCTGCTTAGTGGATGAGGGAAAGGCTGTGGATGTTGCATACCTGGACTTTAGTAAAGGCTTTGACACCATTTCCCACAGCATTCTCCTAGAGAAACTGGCTGCTCATGGCTTAGACAGGCATGCTCTTCGCTGAGTAAAAAACTATCTGGATGGTCGGGCCCAAAGAGATGTGGTGAATGGAGTTACATCCAGTTGGCGGCCGGTCACGAGCGGTGTTCCCCAGGGCTCAGTTTTGGGGCCGGTCTTGTTCAATATCTTTATCAATGATCTGGATGAGGGGATCGAGTGCACCCTCAGTAAGTTTGCAGACGACACCAAGTTGGGCGGGAGTGTTGATCTGCTCGAGGGTAGGAAGGCTCTGCAGAGGGACCTGGACAGGCTGGATCGATGGGCCAAGGCCAACTGTATGAGGTTCAACAAGGCCAAGTGCTGGGTCCTGCACTTGGGTCACAACAACCCCATGCAGCGCTACAGGCTTGGGGAAGAGTGGCTGGAAAGCTGCCTGTCGGAAAAGGACACAGGGGTGGTGGTCGACAGCTGGCTGAACATGAGCCAGCAGTGTGCCCAGGCGGCCAAGAAGGCCAATGGCATCCTGGCCTGTATCAGAAATAGTGTGGCCAGCAGGACTAGGGAAGTGATCGTGCCCCTGTACTCGGCACTGGTGAGGCCGCACCTCGAATACTGTGTTCAGTTTTGGGCCCCTCACTACAAGAAGGACGTTGAGGTGCTGGAGCGTGTCCAGAGAAGGGCAACGAAGCTGGTGAGGGGTCTGGAGAACAAGTCTTATGAGGGGTGGCTGAGGGAACTGGGGTTGTTTAGCCTGGAGAAAAGGAGGCTGAGGGGAGACCTTATTGCTCTCTACAACTACCTGAAAGGAGGTTGTAGTGAGGTGGGAGTCGGTCTCTTCTCCCAAGTAACAAGCTAGAGGACAAGAGGAAACGGCCTCAAGTTGTGCCAGGGGAGGTTTAGATTGGATATTAGGAAAAATTTCTTCACCGAAAGGGTTGTCAAGCCTTAGAACAGGCTGCCCAGGGAAGTGGTGGAGTCACCATCCCTGGAGGTATTTAGAAGACACATAGATGTGGTGCTTGGGGACATAGTTTAGTGGTGGACTTGGCAGTGCTAGGTTTACGGTTGGACTCAATGACCTTAAAGGTCTTTTCCAACCTAAATGATTCTACGATTCTATGAACCAACATGGCTATAAAACCAGTGCAAAAAGAAATGAGGTCTCAGCTTGCTCCAATAGAGGCTGGAGTGAGATATGCCAGGTGGGAGCTCACCGAGCTCATCTTGCCTAGCTTTACATTTTTCCTAAAGTAATCATTTCCCAGGACCTCCGGGGACTTTCTAGACACAAGCACCAGTGGGGTGAGGACATCTTTAGCTATCTCCCTCAGTGTTGACACAAAGTCAAAACACACTATTATAGCAATTATTCTCAGGTTAACATATATGTTGAAACACTTACTTTTACAAGTATTTTGTTCCAGTTTCCCAAATTTACAGACTTTAATACCTGTGCAAATGAAGGCCAGGAGAAAGGAGTTCATCATGGTGTTTTTATATTCGCTATTTGTTGTCAGTCTGTTTACTTTCACCTTTCTCCCCATGATACAATTTTTGTACATTTTTATACATGCATTTAACCATTTGAGTGCTTTGTTGACACTGTCTGTTTCAAACATACTTGACTCTAATGTCATTTTTCTGATGTCCAGTCATCAGACTCACAAGACACTTCAAGATGTTGGAGGAGTCATTCTTTGTTCTCCACATCCTCAGACATTATAGTAGCTGAGAACTATGAAAACAGCACTGTCACTTATTTCCCATCTATCCTTACAACGAGAACTGCAGCACAGACATATGTGATGGTCAACGGAGTAACTTGGGTATTGTGGAGAGGAGCATCTTGGGCTCCTTCCCTTCCCACTGCCATCTTTCCAGTAAAAAAAAAAAAAAGCATCGTGCAAATAGTTAAAGGCTGCTTGTCTGCCTTTAGGAGGATGCAATGAGACAAAGCCCAGCATCTCTGTGTTCTGGCTGCTCATTCACAATCCGTCAGTGTCACTTATGGTTCTTACCTGTGCATTCCTACTCTCCATGCACTGATGCTAACCCAGGACCTACCTCAGGTTGACTCCAGTTTCCAGCTTTGTAACGTGCACTGGAAGTACCACCGAGATTATTTGAATTGGACAGAAAGACTTCCTTTCTGCCTCTTGAGGTTAAAGCCAGACCAACTTGGAACCTCTTGCTCGAAGCAACTGCTTCTTATCCAAACAGCTTCTCCCTCCCAGACCGCTCTGCAATACGCCGTGTATCCCCAGCTCCTCCCAAGCACAGCCGACACTTGGTCTCCAGCATCAGCAGATGCTGTTCCAAAAAGCAGAGAAACCTGAAAGCACAGAAGAAATTAAGTACCTCTTGCTACCAACCTAATCCAACGTAAAACTGTTAGCCAGAAAACAGTCCCTGTGGCTAGGCTGCCAGCCCAGGAATTGAGAGATACTGTGTAGCTCCTCCACGCTGCTCGCCTGTACCACTTCCCATCCATTTCCTTCTAGACCGAGTCAGTCTTCTGAAACAAAAACAGCTCTGTTGAAATATGCCTTTTCCATTAAATCAATAGAAGTTCTTTCGGTTTATATCCCGGTCATCTGGAATGGGCTCTTCTGGCCTTTTGAGGAGGGAGGAATTTACATCCATAATTAGCCTTCCAAACAAAAGCAGTTACACTGGATGGAAACCAAGGGCAAGTTCCCTTCCACAGCATTGCAGCATGAGACCTCCCTAAATGTGGTTCAGCAGGAGGCAGAGAGACAACAGGTCCTGGTATACCCTGGGCGCGTGGACTATATCTGCTATTTTTCTCAGGAAAATGAAATTCCTTCTGTTTGTCTCAGTTCTTGGCTTGTATCAGTTATTTTAGGTATTTAAGTAGTTTCTCCTCCTCTGTATTATTTATGCTATTATTATGCTATTAACCTTTAATAGACCTTGCAGTAAAGATAGGCATATGAGCGTCCCAGGGTAGACTTGTTTCAGTCGTTGCCTCTACAACATCCTTTTGGGAGGAAGGAGAAAGCAGGGACCCTCCCCTCCAGCGACACATCCTGCAGAGGAGCAATGCTCAGCGAGGTCCCCAGGCCCATTCTGCTCCAGCGGCCAAGCACCTAACCCAGCTCGTGTGTGCCTCCCATGTCCCTCAGAAAAGCAACCATGCCTCAGCACGTGACCGCGAGCCCATGAGGTTGTAGCTGCTCTGGTTTGTAGAAGGGAGTTATCTAAGCAATGCCCCCCACACAGCGAGACCACATCCTCTGCCATCTCTGGAAGCCTCTCACCTGCAGGGTGTGGGACTGGCAGCAGTTAACACCAGCCCTGTCCTGTCCCTCTGCAGAGCCAGCACACCTGGAAGTACTTCCAGTAATGAAAAGGACAGAAATCACCCAGCCTTTTCACATATAGGAAAAAAAACTTGTAAAAAGAGAAAAAGAAGAAAAAAAACTACCAACACTTTTCTTTAAAAGAAATTTGCACTTCTTCAAAAACTGGAAAAAGAAAAAGACATCCATTTTCCTTGGAGAAGGAGACTCATTTGCAGAACATGTCCATTTTCTCCCTGGCTTCAAGGAGAAGGTTGTCACCATACCTGTTCAAGTGCTGCTTTCCCTGTAAGGCCAAAGATGGTGTTTCCACATCACCTTTGCCTTCTCCACCTTATCCAGCACAGGGCAGAGTGAGACCAAAATAATGCAGCAGGCATAGTCCCTGTCCTCCAGGGCTGGATGCGTTTTCAAAGGTGGCATCTGCACTTCATTGCATGTCCCAGTTCATTTCCCAGTGCTGCATTTTGGGTGAAGTACTGGGCCAGGCAATGGCTGGGCACCCTCTTCCCATGTGTCCTGGGTGCCTCTGGTGCAACACGTGGGGAGAATGCCTTGAGCACATTTGCCACCAAGTGTAGATACTACAGTAGGATTAGAGGCTTTCTAGGATCACTGGGTCATTTGGTCTGGCCTCGTGTGCCTCCCGGCCGACCCATTTAGATCCTGCCACGTTGTTTCTCAAACTTCCAGTTAATGGAGGAGGCGAGCTCCATCCTGGTCCCAGCTCTGGTGATCAGCTTAGCCCTTGGTGCAGAAACAAGGCACGACCAGGATGACAGGAGAAGGATTCCCTGTGCCACCTCAGAGGTGGCCTCCCATCCCCAATACCTCTTGCCTCTGAGCAAAATAAATGGTGCAATCGAAGATAATCGGCACAACTATGCTGTTACCCATTGCCATAAGTCTTCCTGGTTCTGCTGAAGTCCTGAGGTGTGCAAGGATTCCCCAGAGGTCATTTCAGGACAAAAACACCGGGGCTGGGAGGGTGCAGAAAGCTCCCTTGTCAGGCTGCGCCACGAGCCTGACAGATCCTGAAGGAAGAAGCCACATCTGGGTTCTTGCCCTGAACAGCAGATGTTTGCTTTGGAAAGTCTATGATAGAGAAAGGCTGGAACAGGGGCCACCAGGCAGAGCATTTCTCCTGTACACCAGAACTTGCCACCCAACTGGCTTGAGCACGGCGGGGAGGAAACCTTAAGATTCAAATGCCCCTGGGGCCAAACCCCTCCCATTCATTTCTGCCTGATGCTCCTAATCACTGTCATGAGCCAAAAAAAATATGCCAAAAAGGGGAAACCACCTGGGAAGGAAAAAACCCACCTTGCAGGGAAAAGCACATGCTCCTTGCATGTCTGAACACACACTTGGCCACGTACACACAACCAAGAGCCTCAATGGCCCAAAGTAGCACCTGAGCACACAAGTGACCTGCAAAAGCAGCCAAAAAAATCGGTTTTCAGCCCATTCCCGGGCACAAAACAAAGTTGAGTCTGTGGGACCTAGTGCGACATAAAATAAGGCTAACCCATGCAAACTCTGCTTCGCAAGTCATAAATCTGGGGTGGAATTTCTCTCCCTTTTCTTCTTGGTAAGCGTTTCCCTTCTGTGGCTGTTGGATGCAATTGGAGGCCAGGCTGCCATCGTCTTAGGTTGGGATTTGGGTAGGAGGGGGAAGGAGCTAATCCTTTTTTCATCACATTAAATTAAACTATAAACTATACCTTTTAATTCCTTCTAATTAAATTTGTCACTGGAAAATAGAAATGTTATTTCTTTGTATTTTTTCACAAAACATGGCAAGAAGCACTTTGGAAGAGGCGTGCCTTGGCATTGCAGGCAGCTATCCCGGGCGTCGTGGAACATGCCTGTGGCTCTCCGAGAGCTGAAGACCACTCCCCGGCTGGCACCTCCCAAGTCCATCACAGGTACTAGACTGGCTCACCTCCACACGTGCATTCAGACTCCGGGAAGAGGGGAGAGTGCAAATTCAGCTGAGACAGGGTCCAGCCATCTAAGATACGCAAGGTCCCAGAGCTAGCTCACCCCCTTGGACTCTTCTGGCAGAGAAGAATGCATTCCCGAAAGCCCTTAAAACACCCAAGCAGCTCTGCATTTGCTGGGCTTTCCGCAGCCACAGTCCTGCCCTTTTCTGCAACCATAGCAGCAATATCAGGCTGCGGTGGTTGCCTCTTCAGTGGATAGATCAAAGGTGCTTTGGGGGGGGAAATCACTGGGGCTTTTTAATTTCTAAAGCAAAGCTGTTTGGGAGCCCAGTTTCAATTAGCTTTCAATGGGCTGACTCCCCTAAATCACAAAGGGGCTGGCTGGCTTACAAATGCCAGGCTTTTCTCTACTGACACA
Source organism: Aptenodytes patagonicus (assembly GCF_965638725.1). Taxonomy (NCBI): domain Eukaryota; kingdom Metazoa; phylum Chordata; class Aves; order Sphenisciformes; family Spheniscidae; genus Aptenodytes; species Aptenodytes patagonicus. Next base: position 33,027,454 of record NC_134954.1, read on the forward strand.
GAAATATAGCTAGAGCTTTGCAATTCTACAGCATTTAAAAGTAATTGGCATTTTCCCCTTTACGTTCCAAGATGTGCTCAAGGGAAGTAACCCAATAGGCAGGAGACCGTCTCCGAGGCCTCTGAACTATTCTGGCTTCACAAAGGAAGAAATCCAATACAGCAAATTGCAGCAAGGAGTCAGCTGAAAGCAAGGGCAGGCCATGGAGGAAGCAACATGTCCCTCTCAGTCCTCCTGGCTTAGCGAGCAGAAGGAGTTTCCATCTGCTCTTCAGATCCCCAGCAGCACAGTAAACCAGTATTGCTGAGACAGATCAGAGGGAGCTACAGCAAGATCAGGCACCAGCTCAGTGGAGTGGAGAAACCCAAATCTCACTCGGGGACATGTGCATCATGGCTGTGTTGGAGGTGGTATGTCCTGAGTTGTACACATGTGATCAGGAATTTCAGATTTCAAGGCAAAAATAGTGTTGTTGGTGTTCCTTTTGCCCAAGCTGATGAGGATAATGAGATGTGAACAGTGGTAGAACTGTCTTCCCAGGTCAGCAGGCAGCCTGGAGCCACAGTTCAGGAGGAGACAAACCACACAGCATTTACCTCCAAGGCTGAAACACAAACACTCCAGTGCCAGCTCTGGCAAGAGCTGCTCGTTTGCAAAGCTGTTAATTCCACATCTACATGCCTCCAAGCAGGACCATGTCCCATCAGGACCAAAACAAGAGTGAGTTCTGCCCCTGAGCAGGCTGGTTGAATTAGAGAAGCCATCTCCATCTGGAGGGTACCAGTGGGGAGTGAGAATTTGGGGGAGAAGGGGTGTGCAGAGCCTGCTATCCCAGAGCATCTACCTTTGTGATGGGTGAGGAACCCTGGCAGATAGCCTCCATGAGATGGGAAGAGATACCTGATCTTGTAGCTAAGGTGCGGGGTCTGAGACTGAAGGACTCCTAAACTCATGGGTGGGTGAGACAAATCTCACAACTTCATACACTGGCAAAGCAAACAGCCTTACCTGAGCTTTCTTGCCCAAAACTACTCTTGCAGACAATGCAGAGAAATGGGCTTTTCTAGGGAGCCTCATTTTTGAGCTCAGTCTGACAATGAGGTGAATTGAAGAATGCTCAAGAAATGGGCTGAATCTAGAAGGAGCTTAGATGGCCAGCGTATTTGGACTCGGGACACCTGGCACTGGTGTCTCTCAAATTGAGGGTTTAGGTCCCAGGTGAGCGGAGGTCCCTCATCACAGTTGGACCCTCTGGTACCTAAACTCCGTCCAAGTCCCATTACACACACCTCAACCCTTCAAGCTTCCTTTCCCCTGCACCACTGAACACAGAACTAAGCCTCTTCCATTCCCACCCTAGGGAACTGTCTCCAACAGCCAGAGCACTCACTGATGTCCTCAGATGGAGACCTCTGAGCTCACGCCACCATCCCCTTCCAGCCTCCTCTGCCCCTGGACCTGAGTCCTCCTGATCTAGGGAGGTCCTGTTGCCCCACCAGTGTCCCTCGCTGGCTAGCCACTGCGTTTCGGGATCCTGCCAGCAGCTCTACCTTTTGGACTGAGAAATATTCCCCAGCCCTAACCCGGAGGAGCTGGCAGCCACCTCCTGACCTGTGCAAGAGAGGAATGTCAGGCACGTTGTGAAATACAAGTCCTGCTTCCCAGAACTGTCAGGCTCCATTAGCGCCAGAGGGGCCTGACAATGTAAGGGTTTTAAACCCCAAACCACCAAACTAGCAAAGTTTCCCTTGCTAATGAACCACCCACAAGCTGAAACACAAGTCCAAGGCACGGGCAAGGCATCGTGTGCAAGAGAGACGCAGGCAGACGTGTGCACACAGACATTCTTCTCTATCCATTTTCAGAGAGGCTCCTTTCCCCTTCATGAGGCATAGCTGTTTGTTTGCTTTTTTGGTGCTGCATCCTCAACCTGCCTTTAATATTAAACCAAGGCTCAGCTCCAAGGCACTAGCTTTGTTCCATCGTACTGGAAAACAAAGCAAACCTAGACAGAGAGTCAGCTAAGACTGTGGGAGACATTAGCCATGTTATTAAACCCCAACACTAACTGATTCTTGTTTAAAGTGATATTTGATGCAGAAAGCATAAGAAAACGGGTGCATAAATATGCAAGTCATCCCTAAGGTCTCCCAGGAACCAAATCAGTGCCTCCAAGCCCCAGGTTTATATGAGCCCTAGGCTTTCCACGCCAGCTCAGGGCACAGTCATTTCTAACACAAGGACAGATGAATGCATGGGTCATGTCACCACACGAAGAGCACACAGCACCCATCAGCAGGGGGAAGATGAGGAGAGAGGGTCTGGTGAAGAGTTTATGAAACGGAGTAGCTGAGGGAAAGGAAAAGTCATTATTTAAATCCTGTTTAACCCAGGGCAGAGCTGAAATCACTTAATGTCCCTAGAGAACACCTGAAACACCCAGCTACTGGTCTCCTCTTACTGCTTTCCTGCCAGCCCTGTGCTCCAGCAGCACTGCGCTGGTCTCATCTGTGGATGCAGAAGGGGTGTGGGAGAGGCACCAAGGGGGTGACAAAGGCTGGGGGACTAGTAACAAATCTCTCCATGCTTTTAAAGGGTGGCTTCTAGCAATGGCAACAGAAGCACTGAGGGACCGGGGTCTCACAGGGTCAAATACCGTCTAAGCAGGGGTCTGAGCAATCTCACCAAACCCCATAGTTTTCGATGCAAGTATTTAAAGGGAGAACAGAGGGAGCATTCAAACCGCTCCGAAGTTATATATTGACCATGCAGGCTTTCACCATCAGTTCTGGGCTCTGGGGATTCTGGTGGACATCCTGAACCCCTTTTCCTTCGTGTGATGAAACCCAGGATGCAGTGGACAGGCTCCAACCCTGTGTGAGAAGCAATGCATGGTAGGAGAGGGTGGCAACGCAGGGCTGGGTCACTCCAGGAGTCCTGCCTCTCTGAACCCTACCCAGAATATTGCTTCACCATTTAAGTTCAGATACTGAAATAAAAAAATTGAAGTCACAATTCAAAAGCATAGTGTCATATGCTGTTAAGAACAGACCAGAAAATTTCTCCTATTCTTTCACAAGTCCCCTTCTTCCTCTCCACCCCCACCAAAACCCCATGCAGCAAAGCATCCTGCCCTTTAAAATGTCTGTATTTAACATAGTAAATACTCACGCTATTTGGTGACGATCTGTTTAGTAGGTTTTTCGAGGTCCAGATACCAGAAAAAGAAACCAAGAAGAAAAAAAAAAACAAACCACAGATTTGCCAATCAAAGAAGGAAAAAAAAAAAATGGACGCTAGCAGTTCATACACAATCCAAACAACATGGGAGGAGATGTGCTCACACACTATAAAAGTCTTGAGAGAACAGCCTTGCAGGGGACTAAAGCCTTCTGCGCTCAGTGCAGTGTCATACAGTTGTGTCTACGCTAATATGCTTTGCAGATTTAGGAATAAGTAAAGCTGGACTCTAACGTGCAGTACACTCAAGAGGTCATTAGGAAAACAGTACAGACATCTGCAGTTAACTAAAGAAATCAGTGGAATTATTCACGTACAAAAAGTTACAGGAACGTGCATTTGGGAGGAAACAGGTACTTAAATTAATCCTTTCTAAATGAACATATGCAATAAAAATGGAATTAACACCTGTGCAGATAAAATACTTCTGCTCCCTTACATGGTGATGCTCGTATTGCATTTTCAGTTGTTCCTAATCAGATTCCTGATAGCTCTGAAAACATGACATCATCCCTGTAACGGTGCAAAGAACTGCAAGGTACACAAGGCTTTACTTCTTGATCTTGTGACATTGTTTTATAGATAATTTTCCCTGTTAATAACAAACAGGATTCAGGAACCTTCTGACCTGCAGGAGTTTAGAACATTTTTGTAAGGGGGCAAAAGAAGTATCTAATACCCATTTTTCATGACAGCATGTTCAAAAGTAACCTCAGTGGAAACGAGGAGAAGAAGGAGATTTAGAGAGAAGTGTCTCAGAAACTGTGCTCAACAGGCCAGGGAGGGAAAGAGGGCTGTGAAGACCTGGTAAGTGAGTAACAGCAGTTCACATCTAAACAAAAAACTTATTTTAATAGCTCTGCAACTTGAGCATTCAAATGAATATAATTTTATCTTGGGTAATATCAACATCTAAAGATCAATGCAATAATGGAATTTTATATAATTTGTAGACTTCTGGTCCCTAAACATTTTATATCTAAACAAAGCATATCTTAGTTTTCTCCGCTATTTTGTTTTTATTTGGTAGGAATGCCAGTCAGTCCCAAGGCTTTTTTTTTTTTTTTCCTCTTCTTCACCTTCTTGAAGACAGGTTTATGCTAAGAACCATCCTCCGGATTTTTTCTTCGTTCTTTAAAATATTAGCTTTTACAGCACAGATCTTGTCTTGCTGGTCTTTAATCAACTGTTCCAGTTCAGCCAGATCAGCTTTTAATGGTTCTACAGCACTGTCTGTGATGCTGAAAGAGACACAAAGAGCGTAATGTTATTGGAAACAGTATGCTGCTTCGGGTTACTTAAGCCTCCAAGAAAGTACATTCAGTACCTGAAAGTTCGCAAAGGATTTAAGTTGCGTCCACCCTTCCTGAAAGAAAGTTTAGAATAAGAAGCACAAAGGCAAAGCTAACAACAGGGACCGAGTAGAATATTGTTCAAGAGAGATCACCCACAATTCAACAGTAAACAGTGACTTCTTGGCTAATCTAGTTTTTCTGCTAAAATCCTGCTTTCTGCTAAAATTCTGCTAAAAACTGCTTTGCAGTTATTTCACCCCACACTATGCATACGTCAAGCACCTCTTTCATTTTACCCAGCTAAAAGCTGCAACCACCTGGCTCAGGGATGAAGCAGCACCTGACTCTGTGGTATATAACACAACAAGGACCAGAGAAGTTGTGGATGCCCCATCTTTGGAAGTGTTCAAAGTCAGGTTGGATGGGGCTTTGAGCAACCTGATCTAGTGAAAAGTGTCCCTGCCCATGGCAGGAGGGTTGGACTAGATGATCTTTAAAGGTCCCTTCCAACCCAAACCATTCTGATTCTAAGGACACCCACCTTTCACAGGGGCCCCTGCATCCTACCATGATACGCATGGTAACAGCCATCCCTGTGGGCCTCACCACAAGAGCTTAAAGGAGAGAAGCATGTGGCAGAGAGGGACAAATACAACTGCTGTGGAGGTTGCTGGCCTGCTACCAGCTATTTCCTGCAATAAACCAGCAAGCCAGCAGCAAGACACCAGCAGCTGCTAGCAGCACCAAACTACAGCAGGTAGACGTCTGAGGAAAGGCAAGGTATATGAAAACTGACCCATCACTAGCTGCTGACAAGGGCAGGCAATCCCACACTAATAGGAAATTTAATAAATCCTATGCTAATAAACCACAAGTACACTGATGCATCTGAAGTGAATGGGGCTGTTTGGCTTTAAAACAAATGTGCCCCCTTCCATAATGCTTTGCTGGTCTTCAGGAACGCCGAACAGCCAGGGAAATGATAAGACTGAACTAGCCTGCTGTCATTCTGAATTACCCAGTCACTTTGAGGACTTGTTAGCTGAAGTCTGCATCTCAAGATCATTTAGTTTTCCCCTCCTTTCTACCACATTAGCATAAATCACAAAAAGCATTGCTAGAAATTGCACTAACATTTCCGCAATGGGATCCTTCACTTGTCTTTCACAGAAGCAAAGAAAACAAAGACATGCATCCAAATTCCAGTACATACGGGAAGCATTGTCTTCTTCATGTCTGATACTCTGTAGTTCCTTCCTGAAGGATTGGACATGCCTTAGCACTACACTGATCTGATTAGGACCTCATACGAAACCTTGTGAAGTGCAGGGATACGCTGCGGCAGTCTTAGCTCATGAAAGGGAACAGACTGGCTCTGCTGAGGGGATGCTAGCCTGCCCGCAGTCTCGCACAAAACAGCTGGCCATTGTAAAGCTTGGTTTGACACAAATCTGCAAACAAAATCAGCTGCGCAGTTCCTTCTTCCCACTCCCCCTCTCCTTCTGCACCACTGTGCAGGAGACAGTCTTGTCCTTAGTACACTTTGCCTGTGAACTCAGCAGACATAAAAAGCCAGCGAAGCATGTACAGCCATTGTGCTGGGAAACCAGCCGAAATATAAATGACTTGTTTGGCAAGGCCAAAGTGGATCCACTGAGTAAGTACATGCCTGGAGAAAGGCCTGAGATTTGCTCCCTGTCACTAGGTGTGGTACAAAGGTGAGTGAGTCAATGCCTCAGTTTCTCCAGCCGCAAAATAAAGCCAAACACCATTTCCTTTCCCTTTGCAAGGGCGGTGCGTTCTGAGACCAATTGGAGTTTTAAAGCCTGTCAAGGTTTTGGGATAGAAGGTGCTACGTAAGTGCAAGGAATTAACATCATTACACTTTATATGTGAACCAAAGCCCTAATTCCCACCCCAGCCAGTGGACTAAGCCAGCAGCTGTAAATTTCCAACATTTAACACATTGCTACCTACCAAGATAGGACTTAGCTAAGAATACCACCCATACTTGCTCTGCATGAATGAAGCACATCGATTCGGGAGCAGCAAATCTATCTAGGATGATTGTGAATCCAAGATCAGTACCTAGTTCATGTTTAAGATCAGAGGGGACACAACTGGAAGGGACATTCTGTTTTCAAGGAGCATAAAGACACATTGGTGAGACAAGAAACTGTTTCTAGGCTTGACCTCTTTGTTTTTATTATGCACGTCACCTTCACTCTCCTGGCTTTCCAATGTTGTTTTTTAACCTTGCGTAGACGACAACTGTTATTAACACCACTGCAGAACATGCTGAATTCAATGGCACAAAGAGAGCAGGTTGTGATTTAGGAATCTACTCCTAGTCCCGATTCAAAATCTGCTTTGTTTACTAAAGTCTTCCCCCATTGCCTCTTATATATTTGTGAGAAGAAGAAAACATATCAAGCCCTGTCATATCACACAAACATTTGCATCTCTGCTGTCATGTATATCATGTGAAATGGAGCTGAAAAGACCTTAAGACTTTAACACTTCAAAAAACAATTCAGACTGCAAAAAAATATCCCCAAACCACAAAAATGACTGATGACAAATATGCTTTGAAAAATGAGTAAAACTCTCCCCTCTCCTAAAAACAGAAATCTGTCTCGAGAGATAAATCAAACTTTCCCTGACCACACTCACCTTTGCTCTTTCTGTAGAGCTTCTGCATGCTGTCTGTTCTCGTGCCGCCACATCTGCAACTCATTCTTCATGGCATCCATGTCTTCCTGAATGTAATCCATGATCCTGCCAAGCGTAAGGGCACTCTGGCACAGAGTCTGAATAGAGACCTGAAACTTCTCAATTTCTTTGGCCACCAAGTCTCTCTCTTTCTTCCTAGCTGCTTCCGATACAAAAGGCTTCTCCTAACAGAAAGGATGAATAAGAAGAAAAGCATCACAACTAGGGAAAATGGTTGTTGCACACGAGGTATTGAATGAAGAATGTTTTGGAGACTGCTAACTGTGAAGTATTTGGAGAAATGTTTATGACAGTCTGCAATGAAAGAGAAGAAACAAAGCAATACTGTAGAAATAGATGAGCAGAAAGCAAGCCCTATCCAAGTCACCACTGCTACAGAGGACTGCTACAAAACTGTGTAATAGCATCAGCAGTATTAAATTGCTTTTCAGATCACAAGCGCACAAAAGTAAAATTAGTATTTGATCCCATAAATGATCTCACTGATGTTCTCATCCTCAACATGATCTCTCCCAAAGCAGTGGGTGTAGGGGGGGAAACCTCCTTCGCATTCAGTCATGGTTTACGTCAACCTATTTCTATGTATCAAAAGGGAAATTTCTGTGGCTTAATACGGCACCATTAAACAGAAGCTCTCAACAGACATGCCATACTCAACAACGCTTTTGTTATCAATCTGCTGCTGCCACTGGTTGCCAACATGTTCGCTGTGTAAATCACACATCCATCCACGCTCCCGCTGCGCACTCTATGGGGCAAGGCTGGACTGTCACGGCCTCACTCCAGAGCCCTGCACCAGGACTTGGTGGATTGGCATTTACTCAACACTGCTGCAAGTCACAGTGCATAACGACACTGAAAAAAAGGTCACATTAAACTCTGGAGGAAGACGATTATGAAATCTGAAAGGCAGTAATTCAGAGAAGCAGAAGCATCCCCGTTCATCATGTTATAGGCTACCGCACCATAAACGTTCATTGGACCTGCTTACCACAGTTTTGCTGCTATTTGTCAGCTACAGCGGATGCTAAAGGGCACAGCCTCCTTCTAGCTCTCTAAATCGGTCCCTTCAGGATGCTTCTCTCCCTCCACTGCCTGTATCTGGATTTACAGCTCCTAATGCTGGTCCTAATAATAGCACTTCACACTGCACAGCTAAAATAGATGGCGGTTATTCCATGCCTTGTACTTCTGTTAACAGTGGTTGTAAATTCATGCAGGCTGCAGATGTGGCCTCAATAAACTCCACTACTCAAAAATAATTTGGTCTTGTGCACACTTCCCTCATGTGCAGCCAGCAAAGTCTCTGTGGTCAATCGCCTGAAGCCTCCTAGCTTACTGCAAGTTAAATACAAGGAAAGTGTTTGCTAAAGCGGCGAAGTCACGAAGAGCAAAAGGATGCCATAAAAAGAGCAAAGTGATGCCACGTTACTAACACACTGTAATAATCTTATTCCAGGAAAGCCTTCCCTGAAAACAACAATCACCATTAAAGAGAATGCTGCTTTTTCCCCCCGCTTTGAGAAAAACAACATAACTTTTCTTTCTTTCCAAGAGCCCTACAGGTCAAATTCCCAAACCGAGTTTTTCTTTAAGACACACAAAGCTTTAAGTAAAGTTTATTTAAAGTCATTTCAGTCATTTAATGTATGCCCGAAAACTAGAAAGGTCTTTCTCTACCACCCCAACCGCAGGATCAACCAATTCCTAAGCACAGTTCCTAGCGGCTATATAAACACAGAGGTGGCAGTGTGCTTCTCTCTTGCTCCGACACCAAATCTACCACGCTGTCCCCTCCTGCCCTCCTACCCAATTGGCCTGTCTTCCTGTGCGAGCTGTGGGCTGTTTGTTCAGCTGCGTTTGGAGGCAGCAGGGACTACTGCCAAACACATTTCAGCAGCCCTTGGCTTACTGATGAACTCAGATATATATATATATATATATATTTTAGAAAAATACTTCTAAAGACTTGAAGGCTGAGATTTACTTACATCTGATGCTTGTGTTTTACCACACACGTGGCGCATGAAAACTGTGGGACTTCTGAGTTTACTGCGATTTTATAATGTTAAAGTTGTTTAATTAGGAACTGGGCTGAAGTGACAAATGCTGCTGAACTTGTGACCCTTGCTTCCTAAGTCAATTCATGAGTGCTGGCTAAACTGTTAAAAATAACACTCATCTTAATTCCTTCTCACTCAACCCATACCTCTCTCACAGAAGCAGGTGTTTCATTATACTACATTACATAAAACACATTATTTAGATACTTTCTAGAGCCATCCATGTGTTTGCTATCCTTTACGACACAAAGATGAAAGCGCCACTTCTTGATCCATTTCATCCCCCGAGAGCTGGTGAGCACCCCTGTTCCGAGCACAGCTGCTTAGAGTTGAGCAGATCTTCTCCCCTGGGTCTCCTCCTTGGCCAACCTCTGAGCACAGTGGCCAACGGTGTTCCCATCAGTGTCATCCAGCTTCTCTCCCTGTTGATCTTGCAGCTCCCCAGAGAAGAGAGCTTCTGCCCGCGTGCCCCTGAAGGCACAGATTACAGGACTGGGTCCTGCACACCAGCCATTTACTAGGGCTCAGCACACATCTCAGGTGGGCAAGAGTTTCTCTCCTGGAAATACTCTTTTGCCTCACCGTCTTGCTGCAGCTAGTAAAGATGTATCAACAGATCTGCACTCTCACAGTGTTTCAAACCCTTTGCTCTCTATTCTAACTGTTTTCCTCGTCCTTGCTACATGTTGTGCTCCACCAAAGCCATAGGAAAGGCTTAAATCCATGGCACCATACTTTCCACATGTATTTGGGAAGTTACCCTTACCACTTTCCTCCCCACCATCCATTATAAGAAGCCACAGCCAAGAGATAAGGAATTTGTTTCAAATACAATGATCTCAGAAGCGAGAAGACTCAGACAGTCCATTATCTGAGGATATAGTTGGGTGTGTGAAAACCTGAAGAATGCTTCATTTTTAATTTCCAAATGCCAAGTTCAATGTTTTATGTTCTTGTAATGCTGGCATGACCTCCCTCATACCTAGACAGTCTAAGCAGCCACACTTCTCAATACCAGCAAGTATGGTATGAAAATAAAAATAAAAAAGAAGTGAAAATCTGACAATTCAGTAAACAAGCAAACCAGAATTGTATACTTTAAAACATAGATCCAGCTAACAATTTGAAATATTCCATGCTAAAATACACAGCTGCTTGAAAAGCTCAAGTGGAAATAAAACACTGTGGAATATTTTCTATGAATCAGGAAGATGCCCTTAAAGTGTATTAGTAAGTATTCAAAAATAATTTTACTGTCCCTATAACTCCAGCATACTCTTTGTGTAGTTCAATTCTTCAAAACTGACATAAAAAGGACATAATATTATCCCATCCAAAGTCATTTCAAGTACTGAAACATACTACCACTAAAATCTATTAAACACTATTCAGACTTAAACAGGTACATCAATAGGCTTGTTAAAAAACCCCGTGTCTTTGAAACACATACTAAGTGGTGTAAGAACAGGCAGGAGTTTTTTAGCGTATCTCTCTAGAGGAGAAGCACTTCAATTTCAAGCTCCCAAGAAAAACTTCCCAACACCTGAAGGTGCAATAGCTCAGCTGGCACACTGTTGTCCCTCCTCACATGAGTCAAAAAATAACCATTGATCCTTTCTTTCATTTCACTAACTCTTGTCCTACCAAGATGCCATGTTACATTTCCTGCGGTCTACAGAAAGCTGAGCTCGGGGCAGAGAATTATCACCATGAAGCACTCACGCTTTGCCAGCTATTGCTGATTATAAATAATTAAGGGGGGGGAGGAAGCCATACTGTTTGTTTTCAGTTTCATAGTTACAGTTATGAGTTAAAAATCTACGTGCGACACTCTTTTAAATCACTAAGAATTATGGCAGATGGTTTATTACAACAGGCAACGTGGGTGGTAAGAGTCCTGAATGCCACCTTTGCTCATTTTGCACAAACATGTAACAGGATATATTGAGTTTTAAGAAAAATGCCAGAATCAGAATTGTTCCAGTCTATTTAATTAGGCCATACACCTCAATGAACTCTCTTTTCACAAAAGCCCGAGAATCAATAAATTATCCCCATATAAAAGCCTATATCACTTCTATAGGCCCAACATACTTCCTCTCCTTCATGTTTTTCATAAGGCACCAAGATAAATGTTTATTCTGGATTCCTAGGAAAAAGTCTGCCTTTCCCATTACCTCAGTGAGAACAGAACACAACGTGGACTCGGATGCAGGGACCTGAGAAATTAAAAAACAGGAATTTTCTTTTTCTTCAATGAAGGGAAATTATCAACAGGGCTCCAGAACCCACCAGAATTTACTTGTGTTTAATTTACCCTCGCTAAAGCAATTAGTATAAATACTGCAGTGTGCACAGCTCCATAAAACGGATCATTCACAAGACATCCATTTCCGATAGCTGGGCTGTTGAGGGCATTTGAAGTGCCTGACATCTACTAAGCTAAAGAGGTGATAAGATTTTTTTTTCCCCCCACTGTTTGAAAAGTTTATTTCTAGAAACAGTATTTGCTTACTTTTATATAGCTTCTCCTTTGTTTCCATTTTTTAAATTAACAGTTTTTAAATATGAATCAAATTAGAACAAACATCCATCAAGCACTTAATAGTTTCTACAGCCCCTTTTAACTATTGTATTATGCCCCATTATGAAAACAGACCCAAGTAGTCATAGTTTTATTGAGCTATACCATTTCCCCCCTACCTCCTTCTATAGGACAGGACAGAAACTTCATTTTGGACAAGTAATTTTGATACAATCAATGCAAAAACAACAAGGTGGGGTTTTTTTATTGTACAAAATATTTTTTGATCATAAAGGGTGTTTTCTTTTCCTGGTTTTTACAGAGTCTGCATTTTAAGTAGATTGTAACTATCCACTAGGGATCACCATAAGAAACTTTCACAGAAACACAGGGAAAACAGTAAATGTTAAATCATTTCAAATGAACAGGATGCTTTTTCTGCTTATGCCAGGTACCAAGTTCAGTAACAGGCCAAGGCATTGGAGACACAATGTTCTTTACCATTAGATTTGCCAGTTAGTCCGACCTGCTTCTGAGTTAGAAGGCACCAAACGAAAATAAAAGGATAGCTGTTTAAAGGGGGCTTTTTTCCCCCTTTTTTTTTTTGGGGGGGGGGTGGGTGGGTGTCCCCGAGTTCACATTTGATACGTCTAAAAAGAGCTGGACTTTTCAGACATACATAAACACCCCACCTCAGCCCCCAGAGCCAGTCTGCCTTACTTCACATTCAGTCCATGTTGGGGAGAGGTCAGTTCATAAAGCCTCGTGTATTTGGTGCAGTATTCAGCACACTAAGCAGAATCCTATGAGTCTGACCACACATATGCCAAGAGACAACTCTAGTGGTAATTAATGATAGCAGATAGTATTAATTCAGCCATAATGGCATACTGGGTGCCAGTCCTGCTCAGCTTTCCTCTTCTGCTCACACTGCTGAAACTCTGGGTCCACGACCTCCTCCTCTTGAAACAGCAGCCTCTTCCCTGTTCAAAAAGAATTTGCAATAAACATGTTCCTTGTGTTAACCAACTGCTTTCACACCAGTCTATGCCCCAGAAAAATATCCCAGCCAAACCCATTGATAAGCTTCTTGAAATATGTGAAAGTCACCTGTACTATGTCCTACAACACACTGCTGCTACACAGCTGATGCACTGCATCCTCTCCTAGGGATGGAGATCACAGCTGTCTCACTGCAATTTTATATATCCTTTCTGTTTAACATATCCATCTGCTGTCTCATGTTGTATTTATACGGTACCCACAGGAGAGAACATTTTGTGTTTTTGTGTGCAAAGGCCACAGCAAAGGAGCCATGATACCAGGAATATCACAAGAATGACAAAAATCCTGTTCCTGTGTTCACAGCTTGTAACACAATTACTTGGGGACCACAGTTTTTTTTCTGAGAGTTGGTAGTAGTGTAACAAGGACACTCAAGCATACACTCATTCAATTTAAGCTCCTGTGGTGCTTGCCCATAACCAGACTGCTTGGTACAGTTCCTATTTTTGAGGAATTGCATGCTTGCACCAAAAATTTCTCACTGCAGCTTTATTCAGATCACTGCGTTAACATCACATCATCATGAACAGAGCTGTCACACAAAGATGAAAGCCCTTCTGCAGGTAAGTCCTATTAAATTTTACCGTCAGCATTTCTTATGACATATTAAGCTGGCAGGATGCTGAGAAGCTGTGGTCTTGAATGGTAAGCCTCTTCAAAATACTTAAATGGTGGGACATATGAATACATCTGGTTAACATGACATGTTACTAATTGCATTGACTGGAGGGGACACCCAACATCGTACAGCTGATGGATTAATGTAAAAATCAATGACCTGAAAAACTTTAAACAAACAGAATCAGCAATGATTGTATTTGTTCTAAGCTTAGAAGTACATACTTAATTTATCACATTTGTAATTAAAGTTAATATTATCCAGGTGCTAAGCTATTTAATATCACTTGTTCCTAGCACAAACCTCAAAGCTGTTTCTTTTCTGAAGCCTGTGAACTGCATTTGGTAGTGCAAAGATGGGAATTCTGTGATCCCACTTGCTTAAACTATTTAATAACCTGCCTACATTTTCCACACATCAAATAAATGAAGTGGAATACAAAATGTAACATCTGTTTCTTTCTCTGTTTAACATTAGAGGGTTAGATTCTAAACAAATACATTTAGGAAGTCTTTTTAGGGATTTGTTAGGCTGAACACAGCTAATCAAGGCAGCAAAAACCTTGTGTATTTCCAGAATGACCTCTTTGTTTGACCTGAAAATTGTGTATATTATTTTAAGTTTCTGCACATGCAAAACCTAGATGATGAAAGTCCCAGTCTTCTTTCCTTTTCTCTTCTTTTTCTTTATTAAAACTTCTTAAAAAGCAAATGCATGTTTGGGAAACGCAGCACATAAAAGGTTTCAGAGGAATGCTTTTAACACAAATAAATGCTCCGCGGCGATCAGCAGTTAGAAGTCAAGGTGTGAAACATCCCCAAGAGTTCACCAGTGTTACATTTGGATTAAGTATTAATTCACCAACCTCACCTAATTTCTAGTTGATTAATCCACAATAAATCAGGTAGATCCATTGATCATTTTTTTGCTGAATATTGGACTTAATAAAGTATTAGCCAAAAGTTCCAGCACTCAGACTACAAACATATTTTTTTCTCCCTTCATTTTCCCAACTGACAGAAGAACAAGGCTTTAAAGACTAATGAATATAACTGGGAAAAATATTTCATTTATTTTGTATGTATTGAATAGTTTAACAAAACGAGGGAAGATGAACATTCTTACTGACAGACACAAGGATAACCTTCATTTCATCAGATGTAATTTCCCAAAGCAAGTATTCTTTCAAATTTTCACTGGACTTTTGGTTACCTTACTCCAAAATACAGAAGTACAATTACATTTTACTCTCCAATGCATAATACATTTTGGAATACAGTTGCATACTGATGTAGAAGATATTTCTTCTGGAGAGTTTGATGGAAAACAAATTAAATAAAAGAGCTGACGGTCTGGGGAGAAATGGTCAAATCCCAGACTGATACTGCTTCCCAGCAGACTGCAGAGCTAGACCTGGCACAAAATCTACGGCCATTTGAACACAGCACACTGGCCAGAGTTCATTGACCCATTCTCGCAGTCCCATCAACTTCACAGGACATGGTTCCACTTGCCTGCCTAGACCACTTGGCAGGAATAAACCACTTGAAACTCCTCCTCCTTTTTAATTACTTTTGCTGCCTCTCTCCAAAGAGATTCCACAGACCAGTAACTATTCCTCCCAAAATTGCTAGTCTGCAGTCTCGCAAGAATAAACCTTGCCACTGCTTTCCTCGTGATGTTAGGAACAACCCTCAGAGATGAGACATGCTTATGATGCTAGGGCCACACGAGCATGCTAGACCCCCACCTGCTACCCTCTGCATATCTGGTCCCTGAAATATTCCCAGAGGCAACGCCACATTGGAAATGTATTTTTTACTTTTACTGTCTCCTGTGTCACAGTGTCTCTATCCTCTAAAATAAATTCCCAGGATTCAGTAATGTCTCCAGCTCATGTTTTCTGAACTACATCTGTCAAGTCCCAGTCACTAACTCCAAGCATTTTTAATCATCTTTTCCATTGATTTTTTCCTCTGCTGTCAGGAAAACTACGCTTCTCCTCTCTGGATCGCAACAACTTCAACAACATAATTTGAAAAGCAGTAGCAGCGAAGAAACCTACTGCAGTAGCAGCCAGCTGCTTGGATATGAGATCAGATGATATTCCAGGAGCTTCGCGTTGTATGCAAGTTTTCACGTGATGGACTAGGAAGTCAGCACGTTTTTTTCCAGAATTAGTTGTCTATTATCAGCGCTGCTAACACAGATCAGTGCTTCAAAAGACGCAACAAAAGACAACTGAATGAATGTTTTAGAGACTGAAAACGGGCAATGGGACTAAATGGTTATTGTAGAAGGACACAATGGGCCACGTGCATTTAAAAAAAAAAAATCTAAGGGGTTAAAAGGGAATTGTTTTAGTTAGTTAGTTACTCTTATTCAGAAAAAAACCCCAGAAAATTTAGCACAAACACCAGAGGAAGCTTCCCGAGCATGAAACCCATGCGGTTTTGTAAACCCTCCCCCATTGTCCCTTTCTATGTCCAGTGCTTAAGTTAACACGACACAAGACCGAACAGTACAGCCTACAGCACAAATTATGTACTGGCAGAAGGCATTATTAAATGAACTACTACCAAAAACTTAGTCTTGAGACCGATGATTCAACAGCACCACCTAGTTACAAAACCAGGAACAGCTGTATCTCTTGTTCTAACAAGTGCCAGCTCAACATGCACTCCAGTAACGAGCTTTAAAGCTACTGCATAAACAGAGCAATATCAACTTTTACCCCTTCTTTTCTCCAGTTATACAAAGGCAGAACTTATTCAAGCAGGCAAATTTTCACATCAGACATATTCATTAGAAATAGCCAACAGTGTTTCAATGATCAGTACACAGATGCTACAAGCTGCACATTTATAATAAATGGTATGTGATTCAGCAAGTTGGATAAAGCTTTAACTATTCATAATGGATTATGATCAGGAAACTAAAGGTGTTTTCCTGTCTTAAGGAGGATTAATTTTCTTCATTAACCTCAGCCCTTGCAATACATGAAAGGAATTTTCTTCCAGCTAAGCAGGCCTGGATCTCAGACAGTCCCAAACTTCAGATAGGAAGGTAACTCCCCCCAAGGGTCTGACCTGCCTTCCCACTTTCTCAACTTGCTGGGGAAGAAATGAAAAGGCTGGTCTGTATGGCAGCATAACCCGTTACCACTGGACACAAAAGCATACGGGAGTATCTCTGTGTAAGAGGAGAGAATTGCTGATTTTACCCTCCCAAAATTCCAATCCTGAAAGTTAACACTGTGTCACTTTTGCTGCAGATTATAGAGGCAATTATAAAGTCATACAGGTTCTAGATAAGACCAGGTTTTTAAAACAGTCTACTGTCTATCATGGTTTTAGTCCCTCAGGGACATTTTTTTTTCTGCTGTACACTTTGCTCATAACCTATCATAATACCATTACTCATTGCCAAATTACTACAGCTGATAAAGCCAAAAGGGGCAGTCAAGTTGTCAAGGCTCCAAAAGTCACTACTGATTTCAGACAGCTATTTGAAAGAGCTTGATGCTCTGTGAAAAGCTGGACTCTTGAGGTCTGAGTTGCAGCAGCTTAAACAGTATGCCCAACTATAGATCATTCCTGAAAAAGAATATAGGTAGTAAAAACCTTCAATACTGAATTAACATTAAAAAAAAAATGAAAAGATGTGATTGGAATTGAAGACTTAAGAGTTCGTGAAAAGCATTCACCCTTCCAAAGCATTATGTACCTGTCTGTATTTTTATAACAGCACTCTGCACTGCATTCCTCAGTGCCTCCTCACCGGCACACCAAACTAGATCAGTGATTTAGAAACTTGCCAAAGGGCCAGTGGATCAGAAAAGTCCATCTAAATGCTCTGCCTTTTGCTGCTTCTTGTAACATGAGCTTTGCAAGGCTGAAAAAACAAGAGCTTTCCAGTTGTAACAGGAAGACACTGAAATCAGGGGCGTTCAGCCTTTTGCTTTTGGTTTGTGATTGCTGCTAGACCCTTTCTACACCCCTAAAAAATACTGACAAAAAACCCAGCAACAACAAAAACCACTTTCCCTTTTCCCAGCTACTAATTGTGGAAAAAATCCAATCAAATCACTTCATAGATTCAGACCTGAATGCTGGGGTATGCTAGGACATTACTTGGGAAACATTTGGTGACACGAAAATACTTTATATGGTTAACTGCACCAGAGATCCCATTTTTTTAGACAATGATAATGATTGCTGGGCAATAGGATACCCTCTTCAAATGCCCAGAGGACAGCTAAGATTGAAACAGTAACGGTGCAGCTGTACAAATGCACAGTGTGCCCTACTAGGGTAAGGCTGAAATGAGCACACTTTGTTACAGAAAACAAAAGTATAGGTTAAAGAAGGATCCCTGAAAAATTGTACTGGAATACTGAAAAAAACCCCAAACCACAAAAATTAAAGGTGAGAAAGAGAGAGCACTACACAGAGAAGGTAACAATACTTGACAGACTAATGGAGAGAAAAAGCAGCATAACACATCAAGGAGGAAAGCTTGATCATAAATGGAAAAAACGCTTTTAAGGCAGAGAAAAAGGTCATGATTACAATATTTAATATTCACAGTTCTTTGGAGGCCACTACCATCTTACCCTCTCTGTCGTCTTTGATGATTTCTGTGATGCCTCATAATCTTTCTTTGTTTCTAGGATTCTTTTTACAAGCCCACCTGTCAAAAAATCAGTATATTTCTCAGCCTTGGTTGGCACTAAAATGTTGTTTTAAACATTCAGACAATAAAATCAAAATCAACTGCTTAATTTTTTTTTAATATAAACAATTTTTAGAGCAACATGAACAGCATTCTATTATGTGTTTTAATTACTGAGATACAAGGTATTTGTTATTTGATCTATTTTCTCCAGTGTCCTCTAAATCAAATGGAATCATTAGTAGCATTTACTGAACGACTCTTGATACAGAACCAGATCCTTGAGCTGTATTAACACAAAGGCTTTTTCTTTGCACCTCTCCTTTTGGAAGAATTCAAGAACTGCACACAGTATCACAGGTATATAGATAGACATATATATGTATTCCTTTACGAGGAATTTTTGGATACAGGTAAGCATATCTGCCTAAATCACATCCAGTGTAACCACAATGGAAGCCCCTGAATCAGAGATCTGAGGTCACCAGTAAGCATAAATGTTAAGAACCGGTCTGTCAATTTTTCTAAAAGCTTTTCTATAACTTGCCTTGAACAGCCAATACCATCTCATATCTCAGAGCTGACAAGCTATACCCGAGACTCAAAGAAACATTAGTTTATGACTTTTATGCAGAATTTTAAATCCTGCTGACATTAAAGTTGTATAGAAAATCTGTACTTAACATCAGTTGCAAATCCAGCTGCTCAACTAAACAAGACTGCATTTGATAAATAAATTCTGTTTTTCTTGAAAAAGTTGCAAGCTCCTACCCTCAGGAGGTATTCTGCTGCTTTATTCAGCATTTTAAGTATTCAGCATTTGGTTTAAACCCATGGTTTTATTCTATATATACATAAATATATGTAAAAGCAAACATACCGTGCTTTTCATCCTCAACCAGCTCCAATTCTGGCTCCTACACATGCAGGAAGAGAGCTTTAGTTGCAATAAGTTGGCATTGCTATAATATACAACTATGCAAAAATATTCAGCTAGAAGCCACTTAAACAAGTAAGTTACAAACAAAGTATGGAAAAAAGCTCTATAATTTGCAACATGAACAGACCATTTCCATCTCTGGCATTTCTGGCAGTGGCAGTGCTGCCTCCACCACAAACTGGTCATCATCATCATCATCAGAAATCTGCTGGTCTATGATCACATTTGAGACTGTTTTACCACTACCACTCCTGAAAAAGACACAATGAAAATGAAAACCTTTTAAGATCTGTCCAAACCTATTAAGATCTATCCAGAATAGAAGAGACAGCAGTTCCCTCCCTTCCTCCCATAAAATAAATCAGCACCAACTAAAAGCACATCAAATTCTGTCATTTCCATTCACTGCCCAACTCTGAAAACAGTTAGCCATCCTTGTCTCGCATAAGGACATATATTTTCCTTCTAAACACACTTCTTCAGTAACTGGCACTTATCAGAGATCAAGTATGGCTGTTTCAGACTTTTTTGAGCATGGGATATTCACTGCATGTTTTACGAATCTCTTCTAGTGGTAGTTTAGATACCACTAGATACCCTAACGTTCTAGGGTTATCTGTTTCAGAGTTCCCAAAGGCAAAAAAATTAAATCATATTTATGAACTTCCAGATGTGACTACCAACCATAACTTTTAGATAATGCACTGGATTTGCAGAAACAATAAAACAAATAAAGCAGGTTTGAATTTTCCAGTATGAATCAATGAGCAGTGGGATGATCCATCCTAAAGCTGTTGAGCAGCAGGTGAGGCACAGAAGATCTGAGAATACTGTGGCACAAAAGCTAGAAACGTCTGCTCTGCATCTCCCACATTCCTTACCTTTCTGGAAGTAAGACCGCTGCGCTTTCTTGACGTTTTACTCTGGGCGGTGCTGGTCTTGCACTGCTAGGACGGGGAATGCGTCTGCAATAACAAAGAGGCTTTTTCATTTATACTATAAAAGGAAGCCTCACATGTCCTCCAAAGGAACAGACATGTAACACACGCATGAGCTGAGTAAACTAGCCAATGCATAACAACACTGAAAACATCCCCGGTATACAATCCAATATCACAATACTTGCTATCCTAGTAGGAGTCTAGGAAAATCTAGAAAATGTGTCCTAAAACAAAGAAAACTGTGATTCTGTGTAAAACCACCTCTTGATTTGTCTCACTAAAAAATAACCTGTATACAACACAGTTATTTACCATTAACAACACAAACTGCAATGTAAACGGGGAAAAAAAGCCATTTTCACAAGTGATGCAATTACACAACCCTTTGCTGGGCAAAGAAAAAGTAAATTGGGATTTAGGAGGCAAGTTCATCTTATCCATAACACCATACTTAGGAAAGTCACGTATGTCATACAATGTTCTTCTCATTAGACTCTCCACACATCCCTCATATTTTAATAACATTACATTAAAGCACTTCATAGATTAAGAAAGTAAGTCCAAAACACTTCACAATGTAAAGTTTTCTTTATAGAAGGACATGAAAGTGAATAAAGGGAACCATACGCGGGATAATATTTATTTTTTTGGTACCACTAGCAGAAATGTACTGCTCCAAGTTTCCTTGCTGTTTTCAAATGGACTGTTACCTCCAGACACATCATAGTTTGATTCAAACAGAATAAAGGATAGAAACAAACCTTTGGATGGGCTGAGGTGGAAGATCGCTAGGTACTTCACCATTTTCAGACACTGCAGGCTTTTTGGGAGCCATGTTCTCTGCTTCTTCTATTAAATGAAAAAAAACATACAATTTTAGCTTAGTTGGCAAGGCAAATCTAACTTTTCTTACGACAGTATTTTTGTGTCTTATCAGCACTATACTTGAATATGTGCTCATGAAATACGTCACAACAAACTTTTAAAATTAGAAATAAAATTCTATAAGCTTATATAAAAGTTAAATATCTTGTGAACTTCCAGTTTTTAAACACCTCGGAGCATTCACAATTCAAAAGGGACACAGAAAAAACATTTAAACTTTATTTTTTGTTTCTTAATATTGTGAAATTCCCTTATCTGTGAAAATGACATCATTGCATTCAATTCTTCCACAGTCGCATGGTAACATTTGCAATGTTTCAAGTTGCTCATTATACAAAATCGTAAGAGGAAAAACCGTATATTATAATATACGTATATTATAATAAACTATATTCTCTATGCTGGGTTTTTTTTAAACCTTTCTTTTGTTTACCTTAACTACTTATTTTCCTCTACTGCTATTCTTAGTTGACCCAGATTTGAGCAGGGCATTGGAGTGGCTGACCTCCATCTGTCCATCCCTTTCAACATGAAGGATTCTATGATTCAAGGATGAGGACTTCTTCTGTAATCCCACCATAGTTATGCTCTCCACAGGGTTGACCCCATTTGCAGTTTAAATCAGACAGAACCAGTTTAACCACTCCTTCCCAGTTGACAGGTTTCCCACCGAGTTACTCTGACCAGTCCAGTGCAGTTAACAGCATGAACCCACACCTGCCAAGCTCAGGTTAGACCATTCTCTATACCGGCCGAGAACAAGATGAATGACATCTTTGTCTTGACAATCTAACTGCGCAAGATTATGGACATCATTCACCACTTTCTGCTTTAGCATTTCTACAAATAATTTTGGTAGGTAAAAAGCATTCGATGTTGGATTCCATCTAGAAAGCTTGCTCAGATGAATTATCTGTTGGTAAGTATTTCTTCCATATAATGCCACACACAGAAAGGACTCCTCTAACACTGTTGTCCACTTCAGTGTCCCTCTGCTCTGAAATCACCAACAAATGGAACCATTGAAAGAAAAAAGGCCAAGGCAGCTGGGCTTTTACCAGCCCAAATTTAGGCCAAGAAATGCAAGTATCTTTCCCGGCATCTACTGCATTCCACTTTCCTAATGGGTTTATGCGTGTTCTCTGAACAGCCATTTCACAGGTAGGACCTCATTTAGAACTACTGAACAGTACACGTACTACATTTTTATACAGTGTATTAATTCTACATATGGTCCACTGGAGAACATAAGGAAGATAACTAAATATATTTAACAACCTTAAGTGCTATGTTAAGTCTTCCCTCAGTCTTACTGGTACGGGAACAACCACTGTGCATCAACCAGTCCTACGGTCACTGGCACACGAGATGGAGCAGTCCCTATGTTAAGACTAAGCCAGGCCCAAGTCAGAAAGTTGAGTTCTGTTGCTGGCTGTACCATGAGCTTCTTGTGCTTCCCTGGGTACCTAATTTAGTATTCCTGCCTAACGGATGCGATAGGGATTTCAAAATTCCCCTTCCACACAGCAAAAGGCATTTTCCCACATGATGGAGATAACAGAAGTATGGAGAAATAAAACCCAGAGGTCTGCTCCTTAATAAAATATTTGATTTTGCATAAAGGCTCTGCTTGGAGCCTGCACATGCAATCACAGGAGCTGACACAGCCCACTGGTGACTGTGGGTACCCCAGGTAGGTCAGACAGAATGAAGAACTCTTTCGCAGCTTTTATGCAGACACGCTTGAGGAGAGGCATGAGCACATCCAGGATTTTTAATTTTTTGTGTGTCACATTCAGTCCGTCCATAGCACAGCTTCACTTCTCATACTGGAAAGCCACCACTGACCTTTGGCACAGCAGGTTTCTGCAGGTTTGTGGGAAGCATGTACAGTCCTCCCTTGCCTCTAGAGACACCCAGCTCCCAGGAAAAAACACCTGCAAGAACCGTTATTTTTGTTTTCAAAGATACAACTACCATTAAGCAAGGACGGCAGCCTGCTAAAGAAATATAGCTTTTGGAGCAGTTATCGGCCATAGTCAAGGTCTCAGCTGATTTCTGGCTCTCGCTACATCCCGACATGCATCATGCTGACATAACAGCTGCTCACGAGATAGAAAGTCAACAGTTGCAAGGAGTCCTGCAAGCATTCATTTACTCTGTGTGAAAAATGAGCATCTCCAAAATCTTACTTCCCTGGTTCATCCCAGCCCCAGAGCACCAGTGGAGACAGAGCAGTGATGGTATCACAGCACAGTGCTGTGACACCTGCACAGAGCAAACTAAGAGATGCTTCAGGGACCCCCTATATACCAGATTTCCAGGAGATTTCCAGATTCACTGCCTATTACTGGCCCAATTATCCAGTTATTTGAGGCAAGGTTTTGTGGATCACTTTCACTTTTAGTATGAACAGAAGCCACAAAGGCAACAAGTAATAGGAGGAGGGAAACAAAGTCATGTACTGACATTAAGAAAATGGAAATCATACATTTCATTAATCTGGTTGTTGCAATAACTACCTGTAATATATTGAAAAAGTTCAAAACAGGTTCTGCTTATTTTCAAGTTAGAACCCATAAAGTGCTTATAAACTATTACTTCTTTTTTCTTTTTTTTTCTTTTTTTTCTTAAACACTTAACCCAAAGCACAAAGCACTTTCATAGATGGCTTTTTGGTATTCTTTTAAATAGAAACTACTTGGATAAAGTCTACTCAAAGCATTCAAACAACTAAATTATGTTTTGTTACAGTTTAAAAATTCTTTAATACAGAGCATAAAAGGAAAAAAAGCACTAAACTAGAGAAGTGCTTCATTTATTAAAAAACACTGTTTTTTCTACTAGAAGTTTTTAACTATCATTGGTATGTTCAGTGCTGGTCTTTTGTCACCATAATGTTACCGAGTCGCTGGCAAATTCACCTGGAAATAACAAATACGATGATTTTTCAGGTAAGTTATATAAATTCTTTAATAACAATCTCACCAAGTTAGGCATGAAGCACACAACAAGAACTACAGCCAGCTTCTTACTTGGGAACTACTACTGGGGCAGGGAGAATAGGGACGAACACATTAGGGACTGTTTCCAACAAACTCACACTTGTGTGCTAAAGCCATCAATGTTCTGGTCACTAAGCTGAACACACTCATCAGAAATGAAACTTTTTTAAAAAGTCAAAAGACAGTGGAGGATCAAAATGTTTCTCTTGATAGAATATCTGAGTAGACACTCCTGAAAGTTAAATGAGATGTGTAAAAGGTGAATTGTATAGATCTGAACAACAGATTTGAGAGGCAAAGCCATGCCAATCTACTTTGAACTAGGAAAGCACAGGGACTGCTCACCCCTCAAAGTAAGTTTACACAGTCTGTAAATATAAAAATTAAAGGTCCAGAGGAAATTCAGAAGCAGTTCACGGGTTGTAATACTTTAAGTAGTCCCAAGTACCCCCTAAACCCTTGAAAACCTTGAGGAAGAACTATCTTCAGCTCTTCTCTGACTAACCTACTCCAAAGGTAAGTTTGGAGTTGCAGAAGGGCAGCGACTGTGACTTTCAAACAGTTTCAACACCCAGTTTCCATTTAATTCCACTGGAGTTAGCTGGAGTATAAATCTAATGCACAATTAACCAACCAAAAGGTATCATGGACCAGCTACACAAGCAAACAAGACAGTGCCTAAGCATCTTGCAAGGACTGTGACTTCCAGGATACAGTGACAAACTAAGCAGAGTTTCAGTAGTTTCCTAAACCTTTCCACTAGTGTAAACTGGCACTGCCACCAAATAAGCACTCCTGCCTTCACACTTCCCATTCCCTCCCGTTAGCACATGCATTCACACACTGCCTGGAGAACTGGATCAGCACAACTCTGTTTCAGA
This sequence comes from Aptenodytes patagonicus, assembly GCF_965638725.1. Taxonomy (NCBI): domain Eukaryota; kingdom Metazoa; phylum Chordata; class Aves; order Sphenisciformes; family Spheniscidae; genus Aptenodytes; species Aptenodytes patagonicus. The sequence continues at coordinate 33,052,319 of NC_134954.1, forward strand.
CACTGCCCTCCCAGCCCTTTTGCCAAGCTGGTGGAAAGGATGTTCATATTTTACATATACACCAGTTCTCTGCGGATGGGGTGGTAGGTGGCTGTGATGGCTCAAATGAATGAGTGACATCATCTTAAGCTTACTTTGAGATAAACTTTAGAAAGCAGCCTGGTATTACTCCTCCCAGAGAAGCGCACCTCAACGTAATTAACAAAACTGTGAGAAGATAAACTTCTTTATCTTTTTGGGAGTGAAACCCCCAAAAAAGCTCATTTTAGAATTTAACAAGGTTCAGGAAAAATCTTACATAATCATCAGCTTCTGAAAAAGCCTCATGCAGGCCTACACTTTTATAGAGTGACCGTGAAATCCAACTGTTCCTCCCTTCTTGCCACAGTGGGTGCATTTATGTGCACATATCTCAAGAAAGTGAACCTAAGTAACTTCAGGAGTGTATGAGCAAATAGATGAGGCAGGCCAAAACACCCTTTTGCTAGAAAGCTTTAAACATATACTTTTTATTTAAGAGGCTACCATGAACTAGCCAGTGAGGATTCCTAATGGAGGACACCAAGGGAAAATAACTGATATGCTGACAAATCCTCATTTATAAAGAAGAAAAAAAAACAAACCCACAATGGAAAGGTTCAGAGCCTCAATGCTCAGAAACAGAATGTAAGACTGAAGCAGAATGCAGAAATAATACTCCAGAAGATCCAGGAAAATAAGTTTATTTCAGTCAGTAAACAATGTTTTTAAAATCCTATAAATGATTCTTCCTTTGGAAACTTTCATTTGCAGTTAAAGACACAAGAGCACGGCAAGAAGGGACAGGTGATCACTGTCTTATGATTACTCCAAATAGCATCCAACTCAGCTATCTGCAATGACTGTTCTTATCGACTGTCATAATTGATTTCACATTCCAACTGTGAAAGCTATTAAATGTGTGAATGACAATTTCACCTCTATAAGAACTTACAGAAAATTAAGCTTCACTAATGTACTACGATGTTACACTATCTTACTGAATAAAGCTGAAAATAAAGACCAGTTGATACAATATTTGGTTCTTATACCACCTGAGAATCCAATCCAAATCAATAATGAACCTGGGGGTACTCCTCTTACAAACATTCAAATTATAAATAGAGGAATATAAAGTTATATTCTGTAACAGATACATTCCAATAGACAAGACAGCTCCAAAAAATTAAAAGGAATTAGCATGGAAGTTCTCCCATTTGTGTAAGGTCACACAAATGCCTTGGCTGACCATCTACATTTCATTAGACTGACACAGCTATGACACCCTGAAGGCCACAGGTGGACTGGGAAACAGCCTTTGACCTCCCACATTCATGGTATCACTCTCCCAACTAGGTCAAGCATCTGGATCTGGAGAAAACAAAAACGTAGCTTTTTGCTTAAACCTCAGTTCTTCCTCCTACATTTTGCTTCCATGGCTCCATGTATACTGTAGCTGGATACAAATACCTCATTAGCAACGTATGTCTTGGGGGCTATATACAGCTTGAAAAAAAAACAGAGAAATAAGAATGCAGAGATGGAATTTTCCTCTAAAATCCTGTAAAATGCAAACAATAAGCGAGACTCCCAAATACTTGTACAAAAAGGCAATGTGCAACGATTCAGTTCTTATATAGAACAAGTCACCAAGGGATTCAGGTGCAGCAGCCCTGCATTTTCCTTGGGACACTGTAAGCAACTTTGAAAAGTTGCATAAGAGTAAGGAGAGAAAATAGAAGTAAATGTTTTATCAGGGAACATACATTTTTAAAACCAGGACATTAATCACAAGATGTGATTAATACACAAGGCAGCAGTTGGATTAAGTGTAAGTCACCCTCCTTAAATCATTTTGCTGCATGGATTCAAGTTCGACCCCAAAGCACTCAAGTTAAACTTTCCAAGGCAGTCAAGTTTTTATTCTCCCTACCTTTCTGTTTCACTGCAAGTCCTGGTTCAGCTTTCTCTTGCAGTTTAGCAACACTGTCCCCTGAAATTCTATCTGCCATGCTCTTCGTTTCCACAGTTCCTATAACAAAACGGTTTATAGTCATATGAAACCAAAGATACAATAAAAATTTAAAATAAAAAGCCATGCTAAATACCTGTTAGACTTACAGTATTTACCTAATAAAGTCTAAGTAATTGCTAAAAATACACAATATTGTTTGTATACTACCTGGAATGCATAATGCACTTCGGTTTGTTTCAAAGGCTTTAGCTTTAAACACATTTCATACTAAAGCCATTAAGAAATTTCAAGCAAGAAAAGCTGATTTCTGGTGGCTGAACTTCACAACTTGCTCGTAATACCATAGAAGAGCCTAGTCCACAAATGCTGTTCACTTTTGATGCTACCTAAAACAGTTTCATTTTTGCAAAAAAATGAAAGACCATTTAATCTACCAATTGTCTTAAATTAATTCCCCCAGTTACAACAGGACGATGTTCCCAAAAGCAAAGTAACACACAGTGGAAGAAAGCTGTAACATTCAGGTATACATCTGATTTCTAAATTATCTGTCCAGGGAGAAGAGACATTCGGGGCAGATGGACACAAAGGAGAAACGATTCAGCTCCACTTGTACATCATTCCTGAAAATATACCTGTGCATTGAACACACGTGGTCAAGAAAAGTTAAACTATTCATACAGTTTGTCAAGATATGTACAGAATGGGTAGAATATTTAGCTTTAGTTTTATCATTAAAAATATATACACACACACACACCCCCCTTCACTTGGAATAATATGTTCAGTTCTCACATTCCTCAAAATGCAGCAAAAGCAGAATAAATTCAGAAATAGGCAAGATTACAGATACAGAAAGAGCATGCGTGATTAAAACAGAGGTACCAAAAACGCTGCCCAGGAACTGAACCCAGCGCTTCCAAATCTCCTTATCTGCAAACAGGTAACTGTAATGCAAAGGTAAAGAACAGATTCACAGGGCCCCTATCTACAGCCAGGACACCTCAGGTAACTTTTCCACCACCAGAACAAATGAGCAAACAGTTTTGATAGCACAGGAAGAGATTTACCAGATAGAGCCCTCCCCAATGCTTGGGTTGAAACATCCAACACTTCCAAAACCAGCGATGAAATTACTGCATGCAGCATAAAGCTGAAGCTTTCAGGACGTACAGATCAATAGCGGAGGATCTACTCCTCCACCCATGCCACAGGAAGCATCCACAAAGATACACAGTCCATTGCAGCAGAAATGCTGAGTTCTACTAGTTTAGGAGGAGATTAACACACAGTAGAGAAAGGTCAACCAGCACTTTCACTTACCTGTGCTGACTAAGGCCAGGATGAATGGTCATTTAATAAAAGTGAAACTAGCATTTAAACATTCATCACCAACCTATACAGCAGTGCTACAAGTTACCCATAAGGTGTGGAGCTTAGCAGAAAAGTCAAACCAACGGTGGAAAGTGAAGCACTTTACTCCATCATTTCCATTTAGAAAGTAATTCAGTGTCTGAAAGGAAACCTGTTCAGATCTCAATTAAGAGCAACTGCAAGTTTAAAAAAAAATTACGTTCAATTTATCAATCAACTTCTAAATTAGCAAAAATGGTCTCTATTGCATGATACAAGTTTTGCTGCAAGGCATGTTGGAACTATAAAAGCAGTCATTGCCTGAGTGGTAATTAATGTAACATTAACTATAAAAAAAAAAACAAACCACCCAAAAACATTTGCTCCAATACCATTAGGAATTTGTTCATAATAGAGGTGAGCAAATGCTGGTATAACTTGCTTTAATTACCAGGATAGCAAATATACCTGGTTTTACTTAACTAGTCTTCCATTCACCACTTCAGTTTTATTTATTACAAGTTTAGTCATGACACTAGCCCTTGTGTGTTCTCCTGTTGTGCATTTATTTATCTCCAGTTAATATTAGAAAATACAGAAATCTCTGATCATCATCACCAGTAACTACAGAGACCAGCGTGCAACAGGCATCAGCATAGCTCCAGGAGGTTTTTAATACCCTCTGGACAACTTACTGGAGCACCTCTGAGCCTTACTCACCTACTGCAGCTCTGCTGCATTAGAACAAAAAGAGGGCTAATGCCCCAAAGTATTTATCACTTAGGTAAACTGAAATTTGAGTGCGCTGGCCTGCAGCATCATGAAAAGAGGAGTATTTTAAAATATTTACCTTAAAGCCAAAACATGGGATAAGTCATTAAGCGTATTTCTTCTATCAGAAAAACTGGATCCAGATTTTAAAGGAGGGATGATCCTCTAAAATGGGGCGTGTCTGGTCACTGTAGTTTAGTGCCAGTTCAGGCTTTAAAACAAATATTCAAATCTTGGGAAATAAAAAAGTTATAGGATCAGCTAAGGATCACTAAGTAGTAAAATAAGACTACATTTAATGGAATCCAGATGGTATTTTTCATCTACAAAATTATTAAAACCTCACAGCACATAAGTACGTGAGATGTGGCATAAAATTTTCAATTTTCGAGCACCAACTTGAGTTAAGCTCCTAAGTCAACAGACGTTCATATCCAAACTGCCAGATCTTTCTCAAAGTATTTAAGGTGCCTAAACATACTTTTAATTTTTTCCCCAAGTCCTTTTGAAAACATGGCTATTGGTTGATATGAAAACACTACCCAAGCTCTGATATAACTTCAGTATTTTGCCTCAGACACATGGAAACCTACTAAAACACAAACCCAATGAAAATGTGGATGCTTGCGAAGACACAGCAACATGCAATCTCTTCACACAGATTAAAAATAGTGACATTGGCAGATTAAGTGTATGAAGATCTTCATGCTTCATTAGTCTAAACAGTATGCTTTTAGCCAGAATTAGCTATTTAAAAGGTATCAATTCAGAGGTGTTATTGTATCTTCTGAACTGAGATGTTAAACTGATTTATGTACAGTGACTTCTTCATTAGAAATAAAATATCAGCTCCCAGGGCACAAAATCATTGAAAGAAAACTTGAATCAGAGTAAATAATCAGGTCACCGCAATAGGAGTAGGAGGGAAAAGGGCATTTAAATGCAGACAGAAATTGCAGTTACACCGTTATATGAGCTCCAGTTAGCAGCCAGTTTTATTCCTTATCTATGTGTTTCTCTAGGCTCTTCCTCTTGGCTTTCTTACACAAAGGGCTAGCAGTACTACGTTTAGATTCCTTTCTTCCTGATGTGAAAGTATTAACTACTTGGGATATTCTGAAGAGAATCTAGTTTCCATTTAGTATGCAAATACAATATTTAATACACTTACATACAAAAGCTGGTGACATAACCAACTGCAATGAAGCACCTTCACAGATAAGATAAAATTATTTACTTATTTGTAAAGCCTGGCACAACTGTCTATTATACTCAGTTAAAACTATCTCAGGACTAAAATCTTCACTTAAATCTTGTCTAAAGAGACAAAGAAAAATGACTAATGCAGGTGCAAAGCAGATGAGGAGGAATGTTTATTGATGATTGTACCATTTGTTAGATAGCTCCAGTCAACAAAGACTCAGAAGAGGTTATCATCCAAAGGCTGGTAAAATGGCCTGTAATCAATACAGTTACAGTTTATATCAATCCACTTCCTAATGGGCAAGCACAGATACCACAGATCTATTATCACAGGTGACAGTCTTGACAGACTTAGTGTGGAGGAGTGGCTGGTACAGCAGGGGCACGATCTAGGATCCGTGAGCAACCCATGTTTTTAACAGTAGCAGGGATATGCTGACAAAGACGGCTGGTGACCTTGACCATCCTTCCCTGGGCAGAAGAAGGAGCCTCGCCACGTGATGAACAACAAAAGCGGAACAACACCCGGGATAAGGAGGAGGCAGAGATCGGCGAGACCAGCCAGCAGCTACCAATGAGAAGGGTGTTGTGAACGCGTGGACAGCTGTGATTAACCAATTATAGGTTGTTATGAAGCGCGTGTCCGAAGGTGTTGTGAGTGCGTGGATAGCTGTGATTAACCAATTACAGGTTGTTATGAAGCGTGTGTCTGAAGGTGTTGTGAGTGCATGTATAGCCGTAATTAACCAATCATAAGTTGTTAGGAACCGCAATTAGCCAATCATAAGTTGTTAGGAAGCGCGTGTTCATAGTAGATAACTATATAAGCCCTGTTATAAGTGTAAATAGAGGAGGATGACCATACTCATATTGAGATCCATCATTACTCCGGATTTGCACTCCCGCTCCGCCGTCGAAACTGGGAAACTCCGACACTTAGTACCAAAGCAAGGACGAGATGACTACAGAGCTACTTCCTCATCTGCTGTCAAGACTAGCACAGCCAGGATTCAGTTTGGAGTCCTGGCACTGCACACCCATCAGGTGTGACGGCCACAATGCTACCAGGGGTGACTCCTGGCCGGCACAAAGAGATGGGCCTTTTACAGATTCTCATTTCCTGCTGATAATTCCTCGGTAACAAATAAGGACCTGGCCTTCCTTCCCCAGCACTCTCAACAGAAAAGCCACAGGGCTTGGTTCCTTACACCTGTCTGAGCTAGTGGAAGACGACATGGGATAGGATTCAGTAGTGATGATACCCAGATCACCTTCCCTGTCCAACTCAAATCACAAGGTCCTAGCCTGACACCAGTCCAATGCAATACAGTTGACCACGGCTGTAATGACAGACATTGGAGAGAGTCAAAGATCTACAAACATGTGCCATTTTTTCAATACTCAGAGGAATCTTCTCTAATCATCAAACGCCAGAGGTTCTGCTTAACACCTTATCTTCATCTGTTCTCCAGCTTACACTTGCAGTATCGTAAATGTCTCAAGCTATGGAAGTCACTCAGAAAGGTTTGGCTAGTCTTGAATTCGCCCAGCCATCTTTTCACTGAAGAAACCTCAGAAAGTTTACACAAATGTGGATGGTTTAATGTACTCCTTATCAAACAAACACCCAGGGAAATTCCTTTTTGCACTGGCCAGTACTCAGTTAATCTCAGGGAACATGCCTTTTTTTGTTTTGTTTTGTTGATTGGGGTTTTTTTACAAATATGATCTTTTCATTTATAAACCCAAAATTTCTAAAGACCAAACACTAAGACTTCAGATCCTTGAGAAATGATGAAAAATTCAGAAAATAAATGAAGTTTGGATTCCCTAGCCAAATTTAGGAAAAGTACTCTTCCTAAATATTAGTAAGTGATGAAGTTACAAATTTAGGGTTCATGGCTGTATGATTTATCCCTAAAGGAAAGCACATCTTGCCTCACAAATGTCTTTCATCCTACTAAAACAACCTTAAACTACCTATCTTAAGTCTTACTAAAACAAAAATACTGCTCTGCTGTAAAGATTTAACAAACCTTTACATGTGACCTTATGTAAAGGTAACATGGAATAATTTTATCAACTCAGACATACTGTCCACTAATCCCCAGTGATAGAAAAAAAAAAAAAGCCTCCCAAAGTTTGGGAAGGCATATTTGTCTGAACTTGCTAGATTCTGAAGCAAAGAAACAGTTCTTGTGAAACTAATAGAAATAGTTGTAGACCAACTAAAAAAGCCCAGTCAGAGAGAACATAATAAATATCAAGAGCAGACTGAATTTATATCTGCAATTGCACATGAGGAATGCGAGCAAACTGAACTGAGTACCACTTTCTATGTATCGAATCCATGCAGAAAAAATTTCTGTTGGATTCATGAATGCAGACTGGGACTATAAAACAAGCACTGATAAATAATAAACACGGACATTTAAGTATTTATGCTATTCCTATTCAATAACCCTCCAGCATATTTAATAGAAATAATATCCTCCCTCTAGTTACCTTCTTCTTCGGGTCTGGCGCGTTGCCTTGATCCTTTTGTTGAAGGCTGCCTTGATATTCCTGCAGGATTTTCACTCTTTTAAAAAAAAAAAAAAAGCCCACAAATTTATGTAATTGTATATAAAAAATTATATATATATAAAATTTACTTACATGTGTTGCTTTTTTTATCTATATGTACTATATATAAAAAATATTCACTTACAAAACTGACCCACACATAGACTTGACATATTCTTAATCTTCTATTTTCCTCAAAGTCTGCAGGTATTATTCCTGGATACATGCTAGCTATTTTCTTTTAAATGAACCTATATGATTAGATTTCATTATTGTAAAGACAACATCCAAATGTGAACTAAGAGTATCCAAGGCAGAGCAATCCTGTGAAACCTGTAGAGCATCTATGATGTCACTGCTGGTCTTCGGTCACAATGCTTAGCTATCAGTGAGCTACCGAAAGGAGTAAGATGCTTACGATCACCTATATGTTTCAGCTACATCAGATACACAGTTCCTCTTTAACCTTCTGGGAAGTGTTTTAAATTGCATTCCAAAATAGAAGCAAAGACTAAAAAACTGTGCCACTAGAATTGCACAGTCCTTTACTCAAATGGCACTTTCCTGGACAAAGACCCTGGACAAACTAAGAAATGGGTCCTGCCAGAAAGTCCAGCAAACAAGCAGTGGATGATCTGAAGGTGCAACTGGTACAGGAAGGATAAGAGTTCAAAAGTGGAAAAGATCAAATAGGAGGAAAATTCAGGACGCTTCTGAGGACTCTGACCTTAGTCCGAAAGTGATTCAGAGAGGCCAGGAAATGAAAGCAGGCAAGCACACACAAGAATTATTTTGTTTTCTCTGGATATAGTTTGCACTGCCTGAAGTCGAGAACACCTGACTGACAATACCTTCTGCAAAGGCACTATGTTGCAGAGGCGCAGGTCCATGAGAGCTGCCACTACTATAGGTAGGGTATACTACAGTTTTACTACAGCCGGGGCCCAAATGCCTCCAGAGAAGGTGCAAGGTGTAAAGGAGGACTCCTGCCAGCCCAACAAAACTCCTGGGTATGGGATCAGGGTGGGAAGGAGGCAGTCTATCCCCAGTGGATGGACACCAATCTTGGCTAGCAGAAGGGGCAGACTTCTGCTTACATGTAGACTGGCGGACGGAGCCAGTGATGGGATCTGGCCCACTATGCACGCATGCAGGGCTTCCAGCTTCTTACAGGACTGTACGTACTAATAAACCAGTAGCTTCCAACAAGCTATTCATGCTTCTCATAACTTTCCTGTCCTTTCACCTAACTCCCTGATTTCATTAGCAACATTTGTTGCTAAAGAAGCAGCAACCACCTCTGAACACAACAGATGAAGTACAGGTGATTTACAGAATACCATTTTATGTTTCTATGCTTTCTATCCCTATAATACATGTCTGCATCTTATTCAAAATCCTGAAATATGTTTAGCACCTCACAGGATTTCCTCCTTATCTGCTTTTTTGTAGTTTGTGTGAATTAACAGTCCATGCAGTTTGCATCCAAGATTTATTGCCAGCCCTGCTGATAATGTCCGTATTGATAACATAAATGAGAATTACAAATTCTTCCATTTCTATGCAAATGTTAACATTATATGTTCCAATAACCTGTAAGAGAAAATAGTCAAATTACACAATGTAAAACATTCATTTTCCATAACATCTTGCATATAGGACAATGGACCACGCATGTCCTAATGGAAAATAACACTACAAGATGTTTAAAAATATAGGGTACTGGTTAAGTATTTTTACTCAAACTACTTTAGGTGACCATGCAAGAGAAACATCCCACCTCTACAAGCTTACAGCAATGTATCCACTGGCCCTGGAGACACAGCTACATGAAGGAGGGGAATGAAGTTGACATGTCAGGAACATAGTGATAAGTTTGCTTTGAAGGCAAATGTTGCTTTTTTATATGCCAGAATGCACCACGAGCTCAACAAAAGTTCTTGACAAACAAAGGGGAAATGCTTATTAACAACAGATAATGACAGTATGCAACTCTGATAAACCGAGAAGTTGAACTGTTGGAGGTGCTTTATAGGACAGTGAGCAGTCTACGCCAGAGTCAGCTTCAACAGTTAGTTTAGGTCCTTTAGAAACTACATCTCCTTCACCTCCATGATTGTAATATAACATGTATGCTCAGAATTTCAGGTGTTCGATCAGCCAAAAGAAAGCCCTACATCCTACGCTTCGCAAAAATCTAGCTGAATGGACAGTACATGGTCCTGCTTTGAGATAAACTAGTTTTCACTTGCACTATCTTCACTTGATTATTACAATTATTATTTGACCCACAAGCAGAGCTACCAATACTTTTGTTTCACTCTTTAGAAAATGCTGGCATATTATAAAGAAAAATAGACAGAAATCCAAAATGCATAGCTAATACTGAAGTGGTTAATCTTAATCTTAGTTCATCTTAATTACTACCATCTTTCACAATCACAACACTATGCAAGAAGCAAAAGTAAAGCTTACATACCATCAGGGTCTGGCTCTACGGGCCCGCAGGCCACATCTGGTATACTCAAACTTCAGCAGCTCTTGGGGTGATGTAATTATTAGCACAGGTGGGAAAGGAGTTGAGAATAGGTGCTGAGGCTTCTGGAGGAGTGGATTCAGTCATTTATTTATGTCAGGTAGTGACTACAAACACCGCTTAACATTTTTGTAGAGCCACATGTGCACACTGGCAACAGGTGCAAAGTAAAAGCTAAAGTTTAATCACTATGGTAGCACACAAAAACATAAATATTGTGGGATTTATGATCTGAGTCTTTCCAAAGGGAGATAAAATAGGTCATTCTTCCTCTTACAAATTCATAGGCTCCAAGACTTTGAAAAGCAGTCACTGGAGCCATTAAAAAGAAATCTTACACTTCATCTCACACCATCCTGGAAAAAACATATTAAAGTGGAATCCTAGATGGATGTATGCACACTTCCCAGTTTTGAGTAATTACGCTTCTATTTGGAGAGGATACAGCAGCCTTCTGTAAACCATCCAATCTGCTGCTTTGTCCTCATTATTAACCTTTAAATAGGTTGACTTTTACTTTAAGACATAAGAAAACGATGATTTCTAATGTTTCAGCAGGTCAAGAAGAGGAATATGCTTTGAAAAGACATCCTGCCAAACTGTTAATTCCTCCCGCTTTCCATGCAACAACCAACCTCTATATTCATGAAAGGATGTCATGAGGAGTTTCTATCTGTGACTTTTATACTGCTCTCATAACTAATTCTGTATATGCTTAACATACATCTCCTCTAGCCATGGCAACTCCATGCATCAATAGTCAAAGGCAGAAAAAACACTCCTACCCAAGCAAGGGAGGGGGAGAATTCATTATATAAATAGGCCACTGGGATTTTCCCCCTCTAATTCATCAGATCCACCGACAGTTCACTAATATTAAACAAGAATTCAGTCTGCGAATAGGAATCTAACTCAATCATCCCTCCACAATGTTTTGGATGACTTCTTTTCTAATTAGATCCACAGTGCCAGGAGGTATATTTGCACCTGTAATGTAAATAGTATGTATATAAATATAGAAGTTTTATATAAATAAAACTACATATACAAATACACTTTTTAATTTTGTGCAACAGACTATTCCTCAGAAATACACACAGCTCATTTCTAATGCTTTTACTGCAAGTTATGTATCCCTCAAAGACTTTCTTTGCTCTTTCCCTCAAACTGTCTTTATTCCCAGTACTTATTCCTAAAATGGCTATCATTATTAACAGGCATAATTTATTAGTGTGCAACAGCAACAAGGAAAGATCTCTATTTGCTAAGGTCACTTTGACTGCTGTGATGATAACACTTATTAGGAAAGTATCAAACAATTATCTTTTCCTCAAATGAAGGCTCACAAGGTGGTGTTCTATTGGTGTTAGCTTCTGCTAATTAAAACCTTTCAAACGCAAAAAGAACTATTAGAAAAATCCCGCTTTTTAAAACCTAAGTTTTAATGACGGTTTTCTATTACATGAGCCAGTTATGAATAACTGACACCAAAAAGAGAGGGTCATTCACAGTACCGGAACAAAAATATTTGAGCCATGTTCAGCAGATTTCCATGGAACGATTCTCTCTGCTGTTTCTAGGGCAGTTATGTCTTTTTTTCATTCAGTAGTTGTTTCATTATATAGTCAAGATGAGTTCCAACAGAAATAGAAGTTCATTAGATATGACTTAGAGGCTGATTCAAGTGACCAGTTCCAGAGCAATACAGTTTGTAGGGCAAAAATAAAAATCATTATAGAAGTGGCCAAAAGTGACAGGATATTACAAAAAGCTTTAGCCAAGAGTTTCGGCAGCCATCTGTAAAATGGATGAGACTTTTCCAACGTGTTTGGCCTTAGGGGTAAATGACATACCTGTTCTGCAGCCACTTTCATATAAACAGCACCATACGCTCAGAAGCTCTACGACCTCAATCACCTTTTGTCAAAAGACAAAGTTATCTTTATTATTTAGAAGGTCAATCAGTCATGCTACAAAGCGTCCATTTTAAACAAGGCTTTTACCTGAGCTGGACTGAGAGCTAACAGAATACAACTCAACTCGCTCTGATCACAAACAGCGTGGTATGCAACAGCTAGCCTTGAAGCAGCAAGTAGTCTTCTTCTGATTGCCATGTGTTAGCCAAATGTCTCATCTTAATTCCTACTTATACTTGCTTTCTTTTAGTTCCAGGAAATTATAGATACTCATGTGATGACTCTTACATGCTGGCTAACATACAGTTTCTTTAGTACCAGAAAAATACATTTAGGGAAGAAAAAAGTCAACCTGTCAAAATTTAAGTAGCATTTTAAAGCTGGCCTCTGATAATTAGCAGCAAGAAAAATTAAGACTTGCATGAATACAGATAGAATCTTATTTACACTCCTAATCTCATAGGAGCAAAGCCAGGAACTAAGCTTTAAGTGATAGCTTTGCTGTACATGTAGAATATGAAAAAAAATATATAAATTAATTTGTTCTCTAAAGTAAATGCAGCACAGAAGCCATTCAGCCTGAAACTCCACAGACATCTCAAATGAAATAAAAGTTCCCATTTCCCCACTGCTTTTCCCCCCACTGTTTCCATGTTCTTATGCTGCCAAGCAGCGTGTCTGAAGAAGGGGCCTAATTCAAATACAGAAGAAGCAAGATGAAAATCAAGTGTAAGACAAAGAGCTCATAACGCTGTGAAGCCACGTGAGACTAGGCTTGGAAAGAAAGAGAAGCTGTGGCTAGGAGCATGAGGATAAAGAGTGGAGGAGTAGGAGCCACGGTAAGTGGGTAAGTGACCACGACAGGAACAAACCAGAAAAGAAGAAGAGGTTAATCCTCAGGGCAGAAAAGAGTGGGTGACATGTTAGGTACTGGCATATGAGCCATTGCTTGAGAGGGGCTGCTATAAATTGTTTCACTTGTATTATATTTACAAAAAGCTAAAGACAGATGCTGAAGATTTATTCATTATGCAGCAGAGACTACAAACTATGATCCAATACTCTTCATATGCATAAAGACATAAACTGTTTCCCGTCTTTTTAATACACTTGTTTCACTGCCACATGACTTAAATGGAGTTACAGTAGTTTAAATCAGGGTAAATCCCTGGAAATAAAAGCATTACCCTGCTGTGAAACTACTGTGAGGACAGGATGATCAACCCCAGTCCATTAGAATTCATTTCATGATGGAATTTCCTCTAAATCACTTTGTGCAGCTATCTTAGCTCTCCAGCTCTAAAAATTCATTGGGAACATTTTCATTTCATTCCTCTCTTCCAGTCTTAGGAAGATGTCCATTTGTCATGCACTGGTCTAAAGTGTGTGTTTTCATCACCTAAAAACTAAGCAGTGTCTACTGTTACACAAGCAAGTAGAGGAAAAGCATGTCATCTAGATTTAAGGTAATAAACCCACATGCCTTGGAATCACTCCCAAAAGCACTTAAGACGGGAAATGAAACTTTACTGCCCCAGTGTATTATTGTGGTGCCCAAGAGCACTACGATAGTTTGGGATGAGGCTCAGAATTTCCATTAGAGACCAAATTTGCAGGAAGTTTAACTTGGCCATGAACATTTGCTTCAGGCTAAAAACTGTTTTATAAGCTCTCCCTCCAAGTGCCAATAATTTAAAAAGTTTGGTTGGATTTCAGTCAAAGAATAGCTATAAATTTGTCATCTCATGTGGAAGACACGATGATGTCAGTGGCCCATAGACTCTCAACAGAGACTCCTGCTAGACTTGGGATCCTGCCTATTTTTTCCTAGCCTGAGCTGCTTTAGGTTAATTTATTGAAGTCTCACTCTTTAAACATTTAGCCATATGGCTCCATAATTCCCAAAATTGCCTCAGGTCATCAAGAAGCAGCAGATGCAGACACAATGCTATCACAAGCAACAGCTACTGTTCAGAGGCAATCAGTGAGTTGCTATCTGCCCTACCATCATCCAGCTGCAAAACATGGGCCCAGACACAACATTGGACTCACTTTCTTTCCAAAACAGTAACTTCTATTAAAGTACAAAAAAACCAAAAAACTAACAGCTTTCCAGGAAAGATTCAGAGGAATAAACAGAAAACTTTGAACAAATAAATATTTTTTCTCAAGTACCCAACATATCAATACACAGAAATAAAATCTGGAAAAGGAAGTAAACTGGGTAGACTTTTTCGGTCCAAGCTCAGAGAAATTAAAAAAACAAAAACAAAAAAAAACCCCAAAAAACAGACAAGCATCTATTTTACAGCTCTAAAACTTGTCATCTACCTACCTTTCAATCCTACATTCCTTTCATGCAGACTCCCAAATCATTCTAAAATGCAACACTTTCAATATTGACCTTCCCAGATCTTCTGTACTACTAACCTCATTATCTGGCTGGCACTTGCTATCTTTAGTGGGCCTCTGCATTTTTCTAAGTGTGGATTCCTTAGAATCTGCAGACTGAAAATAAATTAATTGCTTTAGATTCAGTGTGCTGAGAAGCGAGCTACTTACCCGAGTAACATGAAAGGGGAAATGAGCATAGAGTAGCACTGAGCACATTACAATGGTATTCTTATCCATCTACCTGCCCTCTTTACCTTGCCTCCCCCACGTAGGAGACTAACCAAGCAAAATCAACAGTTAAACACTGTTTTTTGAGTAATACGAGGAAGGTAAGAATCCTCACATCTGACAAAATTAAACTACCCCCTAACAGAAGCACCTTTGACGCCCATTAATCCCGAATTTCTACCATGAACCAGCACGCAACAGAACAGAAAAGGAGAATAGGAAATATTTAGAGGAGGAAGAGAGAAGATAAAAAGAACAACAAAATGAAAGGCAATGAAGAGATGGCTCTTAAGGCAGTTTAGGACTTTACACTGAGAAGGTCTGAAGTATGGGGAAATGGTGGATGTGTTCTTTCTCAAAGATGCAACATGATGAGCAGAGTCCACTGCAAATAGAGCACCCTTGCAAGAATCCAAATGGGCTTCCCAACAGTTCTTTCAAGAAAACAAAAAAAATTAAGCTGGAAGCAAGCAGCTTAATCTAAAAAGCCAGACAAAAAAAATACAGATGTACAACTCCATCCTACATGTCCTGCTACAGAAGAAGTAAGCTCAAGAGAGATATTAATGACTAGTTATGGCCCAAAGGAACTCTCTGCAGCCCCATCTTCCCCAAAAGCTGGCTATGGCTGCAACAGCAGCATGCATTACTGGGAAGACACATCAGGATATAAGTACACAGCTCCAAAAGTCACTGCCACCCCTCTCTGCCAAACATAATGTAACGTGATCGGGAGAATTCAGGCATGCAGAGTTCAGAAAAGAAACTGCTTATTAGATGTTCAGGAAGCACAGTCAGATGAGTCTGATGGCTCAAGTCAAGATACATCATGACAGAGACATGAAGTTACACACACGGCCTCAGTCACACTCTTACCAGATCAAATCCACACTGACACTTTCACTTCATGAGAGTAATTGCTGTTAAAGGAAGTACTTAATTGTTAAATGAGCAGAGAATACAAACATGCAAGATCATTATAACAAATGTTCAGTCCCTACCACAGCATGCCAAAAGTTATTGTTCTCTGAAATAAATTTCAATTACCTTTTTCTCTGCTTTATCCTTTCCATGTTCTCTTAAATGCTCCACATCTTTTTCTCTGTCCCTTTGTCTATCCCTTTCCCGATCTCTTCCTCCATCTCTGTCTTTCTCTCGTTCTCTGTCCCTAGCCTTATCTTTGTCTCTTCCTTTCAGTGTGTCCTTTTCTCTTCCTCCTTCATTTTTTTTCTCTCTTTCCTGTCCTTTATCACACTCGAGATCATCTTCTCGTTCTATGTCTCCTTTCCCCTTTTTTTTTTCTGTTTCTCTTCCTTGCTTGGTTGTTCTGCTTTTGTTTCTTTCCCTTTCTTGTTTTTCTCCTTCCTTAAAGGTGTCTCTTTCAGGGTCTTTGTGTCTGTCTTCATTATCCTTCTGTTTATCACTTTCCTTTTCTCTTTCTTCGCTCTCTTTCAAGTCTCCTTTGGGTTTTCTGTCTCTGCTTGAGCTTCTGTCTTTAATTTCAGTGTCTCCTCTACCCTAAAAAGAAAGTAAAAATTAAAAATTAATTCCAATACATGGCAACTCTATCATGCAGTTAACTTTCCACAGACAAAAATGCAAGCTAAAAAAACCCAAACAATAAACCATCAAGAGTGGTAGCCCCTGTACCCCACAAAAGTTGCAAATGCCTACCTCTTTATGGGTTTTTTGTTCTTCTGTTTTGGATTCTCTGCTTTCTTTATCTCGAGATTTAGAGGACAGAGGTTTCCCTTTAGCATCAGCTCTTTCCCCAGCTAAGATCCTTTTTACAGCAATATCACTGGACAGCTGCAAGGAATAGAAAAACATGATTGAAATGAGTAAATTATTTTATTAAATATCTCCTTTCTTCCTATCTCTGTCATCAACGTGACTTGGTGGTTTTTTTTGGGGGTGTTGTTTTTTTTTTAAATAAAGCTTGTATTTCTGCTCTTTTGGAAACATTATTTTGCAGGACTAATAATGCTCTTTTATGTCAAACACCTCCTTGTACTTCTTGTAATAATTTGATTATATGTGCCAGAGCTATATAAATATATGGTGCTTTTTATGTATTATATAGCACAATAGCAATTCTCATTGCAACAACCTAAATATTTTTCAAAATGGTAAGGTAAATGACTGACAAATCCTTATACCACAACTGCTAGATTTGTTAAACATTCTTAAAACCACACTATGTTGTATTTGCATCCACTTTTAGGCCACTCCACTTTCACCTAATACTTGCTCAATCAGCAACAGTCACTAAAGTAAAGAAAACTACATTAAGAATGACTTTCAATAAGCTGCAGTTAGTGTTTAAAAAGCTTCTGCATCTAGTTCATTTGTTAATACGACAAGCAATTATTAATTAGATCATTTAGACAGCAAGTTAATGTCATGTTTTCATGTCCAAGTGGCAAAGAGTTTGACTACATTAACAAAAAAAAGAAAAAAATCATCACATTGCCAGCGAATTCTTCCTGAAACAGGAACAGCTTTTAGATCACTAAAACTGATATTGCCCTGGGGGTTGACTCCTGATTCTTTCCTGGTTTGTAAATGCAAAACTATGAATTTTTGTGGGTTTTCACATTTGGACACTAACTTCTGCACATTAGCAACACTTGCCTGAACTAAGTAACTCCAAGAAGTGGGCTCAGCTCAGCACTAAAAGTATCAAGCTAGAGACTTGGGAAAAAGATTTCCTTCATGCACATCAAGCTTATGTTTCACAATAGAAGCCAAGGGGCTAATTGTCTTAGCTCAAATGGATAGACTATGTCCTCTAGATATTAAATCTAATCACAACATTCTATACAAAACTGTTCCATATCAAGCACATTTTCAAACTCAACCAGTCTCCGTGCATATGTTTATCAACTTTCCCCTTCCTGATCTCAAGCAATTCATAAAGAAGCAGCTCATAGCACTCAGCTAATTAAAACAAAATAACATAAATTTAAATGAGATTATCAGACAAAGATAATCCAAACTAAATCTGCAGACAGCCTGTAAACGCTGTAGTATTTCACAGTTAATTATACACTATTTCTTCACACTCATTAATTAATTCAAGGGGTTTAGATAATACCTTTGTATTTCAAAAATCTCTGTAACACCTATAAGCAAAGGATCTCCATTACTTTTAATGCAACAATTATTTTAAGAATGTAACAATTACTTTAAGAACTGCCCCTGCAGTTATTTTTAACAGGTTATCAAATTTCTCTTTTGCTGCATTTCCATATTCAAAAAAGTAAAAAAAAAAAAAAAAAAAAAGGCAGCACATTGGAAAAATTACTTTCATTACAGAATTAGAGATTTGACTGAAATTTTAAAGGAGATAAAGTCAAAGGTGGCAGCATCCGGTCATATAATTCATGTGTCTGCATCCCAAAGTTTTAAAAGTTCTGAAGCTTCATACTGTTCTTCAAACCTAGTAAATGTTATTAAATGACCAATGAATAAGGCAAAAAATAAAAAAAGTACACATTAAAAGCATTAACATAGCCAGAACGTATTTGAATGGGGACCTGGCTCAACTCTGCTAAGGATCATATACCATCTATCTGTTGTTATTATTATAAGTGGTGACCCAACGTGTATCTCGCGTAATTAAAAATAGCAGATGAGTGTCGATAAAGTCTGTTAGAAATAAGCTCTGATAATGTATCACTATGGGTATAAAATATATATAGTAATGTCATACTTTATTTAAGCAACACTTCCCAATTGCTTGCAGAAATTCATTGGTTTTTTCGGGTTCGTGTCCGGCCACGACACGCGCTGGTTTTACTGACAGTGGCTCTCCTGTTACCATTATAACAGCATCAATTGCCTTCTGAAGGAAGCTGATTTTGGCATCTTTATCCTGGTAAAAGAGCAATTAAGAAATAATACTGAGACTTCAAAATAATTCTGCACACCACCTAAAGACTAGAAAAACTCTCATAAGAGGAACAGTTGCAGAAAGCATCTGTACAACAAGAGCAGCATGTGATTTGTAAGGTCAGGAAAGAGGGCTGCCCCTGATTTATAGTTAGCTATTTATTTCTGATTAAGAAACGACAGCTTTGATAATGGATGAACACTGAACTGGAATGACCAAAGTGAAAGTATAACTTTGTCTTTTTAATACGTTTATCATTTAGCTCCAGTGCATTTTAAGACTGCTATAAGACCCTTGGCACTCTCTTTTCAAGCATTACATGTTAAAGAAAACAAAGTTTCGTTTAAGAAATGATTGCAAATATTACCAAAAAAATCACTAAAGAGTTATAACAGGACTGTTACAGCAGATATTGCTCAGAAGGACAGTTCTTGCCCTGAATATTTTTCAGCACAGAAGTCACAAAGTTATGGGACTTATATGAGTCTAAACTGAGGGACTTACACGCTTGTATGCATACTTTACAAACCAGACTTAACAGTGAGTAAAGAAAACATACGAAAGATGGTGGGAAAGGGATACAGGCACATATTTTTATCTCTGCAATTACCAGATGTGTTTTAGTTTTATAAATATACTTTACAAACAACTTTCTCCAAGTGCCCTTCAGTAGAGGTGATGGCTTTTGGTGATTATGCAAAATCATAAGAAAAAAACAAAGACAAAATAAACCAACCCCCACCAAGTAAAATTTTATTGCAGGGTTCCTGGCCCAGAGAATGAAATAATGGTGTGAAGACTCTGCAGCTGCAGAATACTCAGGGGGAAAAAAAAAGGTTTTTATTAATAAAACATAATAAAATTCAAGGAATATTTACCAGGCCCAGCACAGAAGTCTACTCACTCATCCTTTACAGTCATGAGTGGAGATAAAGAAAGTATTTTACTAGCCTGTTAAAAAGTAAACCCATGTGAGAAGAATTCTGTATGCATGTTTTAATAGGCATCGGTTCAAAAGAATATAAACTACAGCATTCAAACTGATAACTGGAAAGCCACTGCCGTTTCAGTTAATTCCGAAAAGGAGCAGTTGTAATTATCCAGTTAAAACACCTGATTTTGCACTGCACTTACTGTCTGAGTATCTCAGGTGCACAGATCCAAAATAACCTGGATCTAATCTGACAGACATACTGATAGAGAGGAAAGCAACAGAAGCCAGTATTTCCTCAGTTGAGCAAGGCCAACACTCTTTACAGGCCATCTGGTAGCACTATCTATCCCTGTGGCACTGGAGCTTAATAGAGCTGTTCATGTGTTATCTCAAGTCCCAGAGCCACTCTCCATAAACAAGAATCGGGTTCTGCTGCAAGCACATGAATGATAGTTAAACGCGTGGGAAGACAGTCTCCAGAGTCAGGGTACTTCCCGTCTTTGACTCTTCTGAAAGAATTAAAACAAACAACTGCCACATAGCTGGAATTTTCAGATTGTCTCCATTAACATCAGGAGCACTTCACCCTCACCAGTGCTCCCTGCATTCAAAAATAAAAAAGGAAAGGAAGGAAATACTGCAACTTTCTATTAAAATAGTCGTCCATCCTTCCAAGGACATATGCAATCTATTAATTCAGGGAAGGAGACAGGACACTATTCTAAACCAAACAAGTTTTCAAATAAAGATCCAAAATTTTCTCTTACATCCTCATCATTTTCAGCAGTTACATTATCAGTGTGTTCTGTCCATATAAGAAATCCTCAAGAACCCAGTGAGAAATCTACGGCTCCTACCTGCATCAGCTCTATCAAAATAGAAACAAACATCTGAAACTGCTGAGAGCTTAAGATAATATTTTTTATTGGGTAGCTTTCAAACAAAGGTGTCTCCACTATTCCAAGTGGTAAGAGGTGTTTTTTTTATACATATATATATATATATATGACTTTTTTGTGTATATCTATAAAGCTGATGTGGAAGATTAAAAGAGCAAGTCTGATATCCAATCTTTACATTTACAAGAGAACGACCTTTTACTAGACCGAACAAGATGAACCTTTCTGATAAACACGCCAACAGCAATACCATCCAATGTAGCTGTCCTCACGCTTTACATTGCCCTTACATCTCTCTTCCATTGATTGCTTTGACTGTACATCCCTGAAACAAACTAGAACTCAGCGAGGTCCACATGCATGCTCTGCAGGGCAGATTTGGCTCGTGGGATGCTTCCAGCCTGCCTCCCACCTCTTTCTACACAGGAGGAGGGGACCAGCTATCCATGCAATATGTGTTATCCCAACAGTGGAGACATAAAAGGTAGCACAGAAGAAATGGTGGGTACTTTAGGACCCCACTGCTATGTCCAGGTGAGAGAGACGAGTTGAAATTAGAAACGAAGACAGTTGCTGCACGTATGTGTGCATGACAGGGGTGTCCAAACCAGGAGCCAGCCCCAGCCGCCACCGAGGCTGGACCACGAGCTTCGGGCTTTCCTAATTTCAGTCTATGCACCTCATCACCTGCAACAGCACAGCACAGCCAGCTTGCAAGGAGCAACTGTCAATTTTTCCCAGCCCACAACAAGCAGACTGTGGACTACAGCACTGGGACTACTTCACAGTGGGTACAAACCTTTTCTTTTTTCTGAAAGCATTCTGCTTGTTCCAAATCTGTGCATCTTCTGCCAGATCGTCACACCAGATGAGTATCATTCCCTAGAGTTACATAAAGCAGATCACCCTCGCATAGAAATATATACAGCTATTTACAACATGGACTCAGGCTGCTGCTCTCAGACTCTAGCTCTCTGTCGGCAGTTTTGGTCTCTGCATAAAGATTACTCTCCTGATTTTCTAAAACTCCAAAAGAAATCACAGTAATTAAGCATCCTGTGACAGCCCAGTCTTTCTCCTGACCAGTGTCTTGAAAAGAGGAACACAAGCTAGAGCTGTTTTCCCCCACATTGCAGCATTTTAGTCTCCTCTGCCTGAACTCTTGAAAACCATGATCTCATGGACTGTGAAATAAATTCTCAGAGAGGTACTCAAGCAACTTGACAGCTATCACAGTATGCAGGTACAAACAAAGACCTTCCCAGGAGTTCCTAGGTAATCTGCTTTTTCGATCCACAAATAAAATGCACGGTGCTCTCCAAAGAAGAGGCAGCATGTGCTAAGCCACTCTTCGTCATAGAAACTATTGACAAGCTTCACCACAGAATCATAGAATCATAGAGGTCTTTTCCAACCTTAATGATTCTAAGATCATCAAGTCCAACCGTCAACCCAACACCACCATGCCCACTAAACCATGTCCCTAAGTGCCGCATCTACACGTCTTTTAAATACCTCCAGGGATGGTGACTCAACCACTTTCCTGGGCAGCCTGTTCCAATGTTTAACCACTCCTTCAGTAAAGAAATTTTTCCTCATGCCCAATCTAAACCTCCCCTGGCGCAACTTGAGGCCATTTCCTCTCGTCCTATGGCTAGTTACTTGGGAGAAGAGACCGACACCCACCTCGCTACAACCTCCTTTCAGGTAGTTGTAGAGAGCAATAAGGTCTCCCCTCAGCCTCCTTTTCTCCAGGCTAAACAACCCCAGTTCCCTCAGCCACCCCTCATAAGACTTGTTCTCCAGACCCTTCGTTGCCCAGCTTCGTTGCCCTTCTCTGGACACGCTCCAGCACCTCAACGTCCTTCTTGTAGTGAGGGGCCCAAAACTGAACACAGTATTCGAGGTGCGGCCTCACCAGTGCCGAGTACAGGGGCACAATCACTTCCCTAGTCCTGCTGGCCACACTATTTCTGATACAGGCCAGGATGCCATTGGCCTTCTTGGCCGCCTGGGCACACTGCCGGCTCACGTTCAGCCGGCTGTCAACCAGCACCCCCAGGTCCTTTTCTGCTGGGCAGCTTTCCAGCCACTCTTCCCCAAGCCTGTAGCGCTGCATGGGGTTGTTGTGACCCAAGTGCAGGACCTGGCACTTGGCCTTGTTGAACCTCATACAGTTGGCCTCGGCCCATCGATCCAGCCTGTCCAGGTCCCTCTGCAGAGCCTTCCTACCCTCGAGCAGATCAACACTCCTGCCCAACTTGGTGTCGTCTGCAAACTTACTGAGGGTGCACTCGATCCCCTCATCCAGATCATTGATAAAGATATTGAACAAGACCGGCCCCAAAACTGAGCCCTGGGGAACACCGCTCGTGACCGGCCGCCAACTGGATGTAACTCCATTCACCACAACTCTCTGGGCCCGGCCGTCCAGCCAGTTTTTTACCTAGCGCAGAGTACACCTGCCTAAGCCGTGAGCCGCCAGCTTCTCTAGGAGAATGCTGTGGGAGACGGTGTCAAAGGCCTTACTGAAGTCCAGGTAGACCACAGCCACAGCCTTTCCCTCATCCACTAGGCGGGTCACCTGGTCATAGAAGGAGATCAGGTTGGTCAAGCAGGACCTGCCTCTCATGAACCCGTGCTGGCTCGGCCCGATCCCCTGGTTGTCCCGCTCATGCCTTGTGAGCGCCCTCAAGATGAACCGCTCCATAATCTTCCCCAGCACCGAGGTCAGGCTGACAGGCCTGTAGTTCCCCGGATCCTCCTTCCGGCCCTTCTTGTGGATGGGCGTCACATTGGCAAGCCTCCAGTCGTCCGGGACCTCCCCCGTTAACCAGGACTGCTGATAAATGATGGAGAGCGGCTTGGCGAGCTCCTCCGCCAGCTCCCTCAGCACCCTCGGGTGGATCCCATCCGGCCCCATAGACTTGTGAGCATCCAGGTGGCATAGCAGGTCATTGACTGCTTCCTCTTGGATTATGGGGGGTTCATCCTGCTCGCTGGCCCTGTCTTCCAGCTCAGGGGGCTGAGTACCCTGAGGATAACTGGTCTGACAATTAAAGACTAAGGCAAAGAAGGCATTGAGTACCTCAGCCTTTTCCTCATCCTCGGTGACAATGTTCCCCCCCGCATCCAATAAAGGATGGAGATTCTCCTTGGCTCTCTTCTTGTCATTAATATATTTGTAAAAACATTTTTTTGTTGTCTTTAACGACAGCAGTCAGATTGCGTTCTAGCTGGGCTTTTGCCTTTCTAATTTCCTCTCTGCATGACCTAACGAGATCCCTGTACTCTTCTTGAGTCGCCTGCCCCTTCTTCCACAAGTGGTAAACACTCCTTTTTTTCCTGAGTCCCAGCAAGAGCTCCCCGTTCAGCCAGGCCAGTCGTCCTCCCCGCCCGTTCTTCTTATGTCGTATGGGGACAGCCTGCTCCTGCGCCTTTAAGACTTCCTTCTTGAAGATCGTCCAGCCTTCCTGGACCCCTTTGCCCTTCAGGACTGTCTCCCAAGGGACTCTCTCAACCAGCGTCCTGAACAGGCCATAGTCTGCCCTCCGGAAGTCCATGGTTGCGGTTTTGCTGGCCCCCCTCCTTACTTCACCAAGAATCAAGAATTTGATTCCATATTCAAATTTCATTTGAATGACCATTTCATGGTCGCTAAGCCCAAGACGGCCTCTGACCACCACATCTCCCACCAGTCCTTCTCTGTTAGTAAACAGCAGGTCGAGCGAGGCACCTCCCCTGGTAGGCTCACTTACCAGCTGTGTCAGGAAGTTGTCTTCCACACACTCCAGGAACCTCCTAGACTGTTTCCTCTCTGCCGTGTTGTATTTCCATCAGATGTCCGGGAAGTTGAAGTCCCCCACGAGAACAAGGGCTAGCAACTGTGAGACTTCTGCCAGCCGCTTGTAGAATGCTTCATCCGCCTCTTCATCCTGGCTGGGTGGTCTCTAACAGACTCCCAGCAGGATATCTGCCTCGTTGGCCTTCCCCCTCATCCTTACCCATAAACACTCGACCGTATCATCATCACAATCGTTGAGCTCTAGACAATCGAAACACTCCCCAACATACAGAGCCACCCCGCTGCCTCTCCTCACCAGGGACAGTACCAACAAAACCAACAATCCTAATTTAGATTTTAGTTATCCCAACAACAATAAGAACAGTCACAGAAATAAACGTACATATCAGATCAGTAATTAGCTGCAAGAAGTGCACAAAACATCCATGCAACTGGCTGTATTATAATACTTTCAGGTGCTATGTTAAACAATCACCAACAGATGCAGCTGTCTAACTAGCAACATACAAACACTGCGTTATTTGCCATGAATAAGCGACCAAAGGTTCTAATCAAGTTGGTAGCTGAAGTCAGCATCAGCTCAGCAAAGAGGCAGACAACAGAAGAGCAGCAAACAGAGACTAAAGTCACCCTTGTACTTAAGAAAACCATTTTTCAGTAATAACATTAACCTCCTCTTTCAGTAATTAGCCATTTGTATACTGTAATAAACCTATTGTGGAATGCATATACTAGACGAATGCCTCAGCAAGTCCTGGGATATTAAGCAAAAATATTTACTGTATATCTGTATACAGTATATATATATGTGTGTGTGTATACACACACATATATAAAGCAATAAATATAAAATCATACATTCCATTGAGAGACCACAAGACTCCTTAAAAAGCTGTGTGTGGATTTCTAGTATTTGTGATTTATTACCAATGCCTAACTACTTTAAGGCAATCTTTCTACATACTGATTCTTTTCATCAGTAACACAACAGTATTTTGGAAACCCAGACCTGGTCGTAGATTAACCCTCACTGTTTTGAGATCTTTACAGAAACAGTTCTTTACACACAACAGCTTGTTTGTGTCACATCCACAAATGCAATCTATCGGTGTTCACCCCATGCATAATATAACCAACAGGCAATAGCTTTTACAGTTTCTTCATAAAACTAAACACAGCTCCTTGATGTTGAATGCGGAAAAGACCAAAAGTACCTTGTGGCAAGTTTCAAAGAATACGAATATTACAGCTAAATAAATAAGGAAGTTTCATACCCACCTTAACGTTATCTGATTTCAATTCAAAATCTGTGTAAAGTCCTTTCATAAAACCCGTCACTCTAATTACCTTCAAAACAGAAGAAAAGGAGTAAGTTAAGAACACTTGAAGGCCTCTGTTCAATATAGCTTTTGTGACAATAGGAAATACAATGGCCTTATTCGCTTTCAGAGATGATACCTCATTTAGAACTATTTCTAGAGCAGGTTCAGAGGCCTGCTGTGCCTCTGAACATGGTCTGAAACAACGAGACGTAATCCTTGCTTACAGCTCAGGCCTCCCTTCCTATTTAATTCCATCTTTAACCTTGATGGTTGGTGAATCTGGGAGATTCACAACATAAACACCAGCATATGCATTTTAAACGCAGCTCTGCGTTATTTCCTTATTGACTTCTTTACATGTGACTATATATAAAAGCAGCAGCTCGGTGAATATAAAAATTAAGACTTTTTTTTTTTTTAAATGGGAGGTGGAAAAACAACCTACTAGCAGGTTTCACGAAAGCCCGAGGGAAGAAG
Source organism: Aptenodytes patagonicus (assembly GCF_965638725.1). NCBI lineage: Eukaryota > Metazoa > Chordata > Aves > Sphenisciformes > Spheniscidae > Aptenodytes > Aptenodytes patagonicus. Next base: position 33,078,610 of record NC_134954.1, read on the forward strand.
TCAGCCCCCTCGTCTGGTCTTAACCACCACCAGCCACCCTAAAACCCCTGAGATTTACTTACTACCCTAAAACCCCTTAGATTCACTTGCTACTCTGAGCATACCCCCTGCAGCAGTGACCTGCCTGCGCCACCCAGCCCTGCGCAGGCCCCGGAGCCCAGGAAAGGTGACGGGGTCCCCACTCCCGAGCGAGGGAGCGCTTAGAGCCCCGGGTGTCCCCCCGGTAGAGCCCCCCCACAGCCCCGCGCCTGGGGGACCCCCCTCTCCTCCCTCCCCGCGGCAGCCAGACCCCCGCCCGCCAGGGGGCGGCCGAGCCCGCAGTCAGGTCCTGTTGCCTAGCAACAGCGGAGCGGGCCCGCAGGCCCGTTCCCGGCCCACCTCGGTGATCACGTCGTGCAGGTAGCGGAAGGGCGGCTTACTCAGCAGCCGGTCCGTCAGCGGCGGCTTGCGGATCACTCGGCCCAAGGATTCCTGCGTCCGCCGCACCACCGCCTCGTTCATGGCGGCGGCGGAACCGCGCCGCCGCCGCCACCGGCGGCTCCGCACATTCCCGGCCTGCCCCGCGGCGCATGGCGCGTCACTGCGCAAGCGCACAGCCGGGGTAGGCGGTTGCTAGGCACAGCGCGGCCCTAGCAACCGGCCGGCGGCCTGGTTCGGCCCTGCCCTCCCCCGCCCTGTGCCTGAGGGAAGTCCCTGGAATCAGCCCCAAGGCCTCTTGTCCCACATAACTAGTCACACCCCAGCCCCTTGTTTGAATAATCAGCAGGTAAACAGTGCTCAGAAACTTCAACTGTAACTTTTGGCTTGTTGTTTTTTTTTTTTAATTTTTCTTGAAATAAAGAAATAGAAAGTAAGAGTGACAGATGGGAGAGAAGGAGCCAATGCCCAGATTGCCCGATCCCATGTCACGCTCCCTAGCAAAGCCAGGCCACGGCCATTAAAGAACAGCACAGGACCCCCAGCACCATCCTCATCTCCTGCAGGCCCCTTCCCACCAGGCAGTGTACTACACCCTCCCTGCAACCTGCTTCATCCTCGCCCCATCACAGCCCTCACCAACAAGCAAAAACCTGGCTGGCAGCGATGTGGAGGCTGGGGCACAATCTCCCTGACCAGGTTTGGGAACCTGAAAAAGAAAATACTGCTTTTCTGCTTGGCCAGTTGTGACCATTAATGTTTGAAAGCTGAACTTCAACAGGGCTGCATGGGGGCTGTGCTGCCGTGCTTCAACTTACAGCTCCAGCTTGCCTGCCTTGGTAAACATGAATCAGATTTAGGAACAAAGAGAGACATGTTACAAAGCACATTTATCTGGTATCAGTTCAGGCAAGGAAAGAGGTTATTTTTTCAGGAGAGGAAGGGAAGCAAACAGCTTCTACACTGACAGGGTAATTACACCTGGACTCCTGAGAGCAGGTGGTTGCAGGGAAGCAATTTCTGCCTTCCCCCAGCCCAACACACTGGTGGGTTGATGAGGTTCCCAGACAGGCTGTGACTACAGGATCTGGTGAGCCTGGGAAGAAGAGGAGGTGTTGACAGCTTCTACATCCAAGGGCATCGGAAGACATCGCAGAGGAAGCAAGAAGAGTGGGAAGAAGCTGCTCTGGGGAAGAGGGTTGTTTATTTTGGAATCATATGGTTTATCTGGATTTCTGCCACCAGCTCTCCATGAAGCATCTGAGATGCCTGAGAAGGAATCTTAGGGGGTTTGTTAAATTTGACCTTTGGCATGCACATTTTGCTGAGGAGATAGTACCCCAAGGAAGCACAGCTCAATTTAACTGAAGAACCGAAAGCTAGCAACCCACAAAGTCTCCACAAATCCCTGTGGACCAAAAGGGAGGCATTGGAATTGAAAGAAGACTGTAAAACAGATAGCTTTAAGTTTAGTCTGGAGACCTAGTCTTTTTGAGGACCTTGGACTAGAATTGTTCATAGACGTTGGGCAAGCTGAGACCAATCCTCCTAAAGATGTCAGTAGGAAATTCAGCTGACCACACAGTATCAATGAGAGACAAAGCAGCATACCAAATGGATCAAGAGAAGATTCACAGATCTCCAACATGTGCCAAAAGCCATCCTAACACCAAAAGGGTGGCAGAGAATCTTACTGTTTTGAGCACCTCACCAGCATCACAAGCAGGAGTAGACATCAACACACACTGCCTTTTCCTCCAAGGTTTTGCCTCCTCCCAGAGGAAGGGACTCTGACCTTTCCAGCCACTAGTTTGACTTAATACAGCAGAACTTATTTGCAGAAATAGCCTGGAAAGCAGCAAGACAGCACCATGGTACATATTGCTGGCCAAATATTCAAGGCCCAGCAGCAGGAATGTAAAGCTCCCTACCTGTTTCTTTTTGCATGCCACAAACAGCAGGATACTATCTCCAGCCTCAAATAACCTCATGAACTCAGTAGCTTAAGCGCACACATGTATATATGCAGTTTCCAACCCCTATCAGCTGAGCTACCAAATGCTGCTGTAAAATATAGATGCAGCTTGACAACAGAAAGCACCCACTGTCTGCCTCAGTCAAAGACATGCCTAGTTCAGGCCTGAGGATACTGGTATCAGGACATCAGTAACATGGAAGGACATACAGACTGCATTACCTTAGAACAAGATTTTTGTTGCTATGATAAATATTATCAGGTTTTCGTGCTTCACTGGGTTTCTCAGTTTTAAGACTTTTTATAAAGGTAACGGGAAACCAAACAGTTTGTAATTGTGTGGAATTCTAAACCAAGTGGGACTTTTCCAAAGATCTCCATGGTGTAGGATTTGAGAAGTTTACATTAAAATCAGTTCCTCAGGCAGAAATAAACATTCATATAGTACCCCTTACCCTAACATCAAGAACAGCAACCAAACCAAGTCCATGGAAAGAGCCTGAGACATAGAAACAATGGCATTTGCTTGAGAGACAGCCTTCCACTCTCAACGTGCTCTTGAACTAATCCCCTCTCCTCCTTTAAACAGCTGCTGGTTTGTTTGCCTTTTAAATTACTACCACCCTTTAAAAGCCATGTTTTGCCCTTTGAGCTGCTAGTCAATGTAGAATTGGGAATTTTGTCCAGCAGTCCCACACATTTTGGATTATTATCAACCATCAAAATTACTCCCAGCCCATCAGGTAAACATATCAAATGTATAGTTCAAATCACTGTGAAGACAGCATGCTTTTGAAGATCAGCAGGAAACTCGTGAAACACAAGCTACTGTCATGCTGTACATCTTTGCTCCTAGATGATTTGAAGTAATTGTATTTTGATGCTGCACAGGCCTGAAACATTTGGTTGGCAGGTTCTGCAAGATGCCTTAAAAAAATATAGATTTAAAATAGCCTATAGCTGCCATAGAGTTCTGTAGAAGTCCATGCTGCCTGCATCTCTGGATATGTTTTATTCTGTGAAGGATCTCTCTCCTATCCTATTGCCACCAACTCCAGAACTGATATCAGCTTTGCCACGCAGCATCTCCACATGAGAAGTGTGGTCGCCAAAGTTACAAAACTTCAAGGAGTGTGTATTGCACTCCCTGAGAGCAGCTTATATTCTTTTACAAGAAGGCCTATTTACATATATTTACTACTTACGGTTAATGTAGTCTCTGGCTTCCAAAATTATTCAGAAAATTGGTATCCAGCCTAAAGTCTTGAGCTAGGTTCTCCTGACAATGGCAAGAGTTTGCTTGCCAGACCTCCCCTTACCATGGGGCCTCATCTATACACCCACATACAACCTAATTGGGAACAGTCATGCTCCACGAGCAGCCCAGGTTTATCTGACAAATAAACTCAGATGAGTTTCAAATGAATCCACACTCTGTGCTACACTGGCAATTTTTTAACCTTGACACGGAAAACTAAGGGTTGTGACTGTGCCCTCTCTTCCCTGCTGCTTTAATAGCACAACTCCACTGCAGTGGAAAACTAACCATTTTCACTTAGCATGGACATACCAGAGACACTTGCATGTGGCATCATCTTGTGAATGTTTCAGAAAGCAGGCTCCAAGGATGGGAATTCACAGTGAGCAGAGCTGCCACCCGGGACCACTTACACAGTTCCCTTGTCCTAAAAGGTAATTACATGAACCCAACACCTGCAATATGGAAACCAGTGAGATTTTCCATGTGTTCTGTCGTATTAATTAGCTGTCCTCCCACCAGTAAGCCATGAAGAAATTGGTGACTATAGGTCTGGGGCTAATGACTTCTCATTTTCATTTACTATTTAATTCTAATTGCAAGGAAAGTCAATGATGGGGAACCTACACAGTTTGGAAAGGGGAATGAAGCTGGCATTTGACACCAAGGGTGTTCCCCATTGCTGGCTCTGCATTGCTAAGCCAGCGCTTGCAATAACAAAAATCATTTTATTCCATGAAACTTTGGACTTGCAAATTGCAAAATCCAGGTTCAGACACCAGTTGCTTAAACCAACTTCTCTCCTTTCCCCTGTGTGCTAGATAGAGATCTCCAGCATACATTCCCTCTTCTCCAAGGCAGCTGGGCTCAATCTCACCAGTGCAACACACTGACAGATGCTAGTGACTGCTTGGCTCTAATCTGGTACTGTAACGAAGCAGGCAGATATTTTGAAGTGCTCAGCATCTCTTGTGAAAGTGTGGAAGTGACTTCACACTTCAAAACACACTTCACTTCAAAATCTGAACCACGTCCAACAGGATAAAGTCTATGGCAGAGGGAACTCCTTTGTACCAGCCTACCTGGTGACAACTAACACAGAGTCATAGGCACCTTCTACACCTTTTTGTTTTTTTGAATACAGGATTAATCTCAGCAAACCTTTTTTTCTGCCAGCTGAGGATCTGGCCTCTTACATACCTCTTTTGGGGCTTGGCACGGCCCCTGGTATTTTTTTCATTTCCTGGCTGCTTGCCATGAGATGTATTTGTAGGACTTCCAGCTCTGCAGAGGTTCTGTCGCCCTGTCTCTGACATCAGCAACAACCCAGCTTGCGAGATGTGTCCCAGAGCTACAGACACAGCTTGCTGGCTGATCCTGCCTGGATCAGGGTGAAGCAGGCTTGCTGTGGCCTTTCCATCCTCAAGATGACAAAAAAATGCTGTGTCTCAGGAGTGCTGTGTTGTGGAAAGCAAGTGAGAAATTAGGTGAATTACCTTTGTGAGTTATTTTTACAGCTATGAAAGCAATCAATTGATAAAACACACTTTAAATACATTTTGTGCGCATATAATGACTAGACAAACAGAGCTGTGTGGTTTCCTCGATAGGTATTTTCTGCTGGTTTCAATCATTTCAGTACAGATTCTATACAAAATGTTTTAAAATACTTTGGTTTTCTTATCTTTACCTGCTTAAGGTATGTAATGGAGGGAACTTTCAGGACCCTAGCATAAATTTGGTTTGGCCAGTTGTTTGGTGTATTGGATAAGACCTAACCCACAATAAGCAGCCTGGAATCTGCAACATGTTTACTTCAAGGAGTGTTAATGGAAAGGCTTGTTTGATTTAATTCTGTTAAATCATATAAAAATAATTTTTGCAATTAATGGGTGTATGGTGCACAATCAGATTTCTTTTATCAGGAGAAACAGTTCCCTCTGGGTCTATTGAAGCCATGTAATATATCATGCCCGCAGTTATGGTGTGGATCTATTCGATCTGCCCTGCCATAACTGAAATTGAAAGCAGTAACTTTCATGAGAGCTGGGTCTCTACAAAGTGTCACTTCATTCTCTGGATCCACCCCCCTTTTTTTCTTTAAATTTTGTCTGTGTGCTAGTTTCCTTTTGCCAACCTCTGCTAAAGCTGTACATGCTGGCTTTTATTTCTCTTGTAATTGGAAAAGCTTGTCATTCAGAGCGCAGCAGCATACTTGCATTTTTATAGTCTAGTTTTGCAAATAAGAGGAGCTTTTGAATTTTACTGAAATGACCATCCATCTTCCTCTGCACAACTCAACCTCCCCATGCAATTTATATCCAGATTTCATGCAGTACCATTCTCGCTCAAGAAACATGTGATGCTTGCACATTTCAGCAACTCTCTATCCACTATAATCCTCAGCCTCAAGCTAGCAATGTGCTGTAAATCACTGGCAGTGCTCCTGAACTTGCTTTTTGACACTCCAGGTCCAGATACTGCCTCTTCACCCTGCGAGTGAATCAGAGATAGATGAAAACCACTGGTGATGTATGACAACATATATATATGACCCTCCACACCTGGGACCCGGTTCACTAGCTCACTGAAAAGGTATGAGGAGGTGAGAATAGAGGGCAAGTCAAAGGAAAGAAGGGGTCTGTCCTTTCCCATGAGCTGTGCTGGCTCCAGCCCCTCCTTTTGCACTGAGATGAAGATGCCTCCCTTCTGCATGCGCAGCCATTGCCTGCCCTGAGGTCTAGCTGGGAAACAGCCCAGGGCTGTTGTCCCTTGTCATTCAGGCAACAGAAGCAAGCACTGAAGGTGGAAGTCCAAGTCCTGCTAGACCTTAAATACAGACAAATGCTTTTTCTTCAAAAAGTGCCAAGGAAAGGCATTCACACAAAACAGCGTTAGAACAAGCATTCCTCTGGTCGAGTAACCAAGCATTGGAAACACAGGGGACACTATTTCCAGCTCTTCTAAAACCCTACTGTGACCTCCATGGGCCCATATGATACACTAAAGCCCACCCTATGGGACACCAGAGGGAGGTCCTCACAAGGAGCCCTTCTCTTACTCAGCACAACAGAGCAGATTGAAACAAAGACCACAGTATAACTGTGTACAGAAGCAGAGCTAGGATTTCCTAACAGGCCAGTGGTTGGTTCCACAATGGAAATTATGGTCTTTTTCACTTGATGCAGAGCAGCTTTCCATGGAAAGTTGGTGTTTAATTTCCTTAAAATTTACGTTGGGGAAGACCATCTCCTTAGGCTGTGATACAAGTCCTGTTTATCCTGTAGAGTTATGCCTCTTATCCTTGCATAGCCCTCTCATTATGCTGCTGTTCCCTGTTACTGTGACATGGTTCAGTTCATACCACATTGTTTACATTGTGATTTCTTATTTTCTTTAATTTTTTTTTATTACAGAAATATGCTAAACCTCTTCTAAGTGCCATGAATTCTGCACCACTGTTGGTATGAAGGGTGTCAAGAGAGGTGTATGCATCTCCTCTGTATCTCTCAGTTTGACTCTGGGAGACTTCACTGTACCTGGAGACCCACAGTCCATCCCCAAGCATTCTGCATGAATGCTTTCTAAGTCAATATACCTCGATAATTAAAAACATGCATGTTGCTGGGCTGATTGAAGAAAGCTTTTGTTAAAAGGTTGTTCTGCACCTTGGTGGGAGCAGGATATCCTGGAATTTCAGCTAATGTCCATACCAGCTATTGTGCAAATACAGAGATATAAAGAGACCTTGCCTTACCTGGGCCAGAGGGGAGAGGCTGCAGCAAGAACACCCCTGTCAAGGCGTCAGTAGGAGCTGCTAGGTGAGAGACCAGTTCCAAAAAAATGGCTCCTTATGAGACTGACTTTTCTCTGAGGAGAACTGGGCATTTCTTTTCTGCCAGTGTACCTGCTCTTTGTGGCTGGGCTTTTGCTAGATGTGGTTGCTGGTTATTACACCACTGAACTGTACCCAAGTGAGGAGGACTGCTTGGCCATAACAACTAACATGCATAGAGATCTCACGTGATGAAAGGGGCTGCTGATGGGACAGAGGGTACCTGCTGCCCCATGGCTATTTCAGCCTGCATTTTCCAAGTTGCCCATCAGTACATTCAGGCCTTCAGATAGAGATTACCTGATCTGCATTGCTTCTCTGCTACCTTATCTCCCATCAAACCTAACTGGAGCCTAATCCATGCTTGGCTGAAAATATGGACCACTTCATAGTGGATTGAGCAGCTTATCTCTGTATCTTAATGAACAGTAGGAAACACATGAACAAATGTTGGAATTCAACTGCAAGGCAAGCTGCAGAGATAAGTGCAGACAGATACAGCTGTTTTTTCTTGATGAGATCAACCAGCAAGACAAACTCTCAGAGTCACTCCAGAGACTCTCCAAGCTTCTGCTCAAGTGTCAACGTTGAAGTCAGCCCATTTTTAACAGGGAGATGAATGTTTCATGGGCCTCTCTTTTCTTTGCCTGAAGCTTTTGGGTATTTGTCAAGTTCTGCCTGCCTGAGTTGATCCTTTCTCTCTCAGTCGTTGCCAGCCAGAAGCATGCACACCTTTCCATTACTGTGTTCCCTCCTTCTCTGCAATGGTGTAACAGTGTTTGTGCAGAAAAAGATCCAGAAGCTCCCTGATGAAGAGAAAGAAAGCCCTGCTCAGATACAGACCCTACAGACTCTCTCTCGAGGTGAGTGAATGGGATGCTTAAGGCAGTCCTGAAGCACCTGTATCTCCCTCTGTCACAGTGACTAGTGTGCACCTCCACACATATATACAGGCAGGGAAATGTCTGAGAGCAGCGGCTGGGAGATTTCCCCCCCTGCGTTTCCATTCAGAAGCAGAAGCCCAAACCTACCTTTCACAGGTGCCACTTCCACCGTGGCCAAGAGCACTGGTGCATTCAAGCAGGGGAGAAGTCCTCATGCTCTGTGCTTGGGAACAGGTACAGATGCTTTGCTCCAAACCTGGGCTGCAGATGGAGCCAAGACCCAGGCTGTTACACTAGCTGCTGATCAGCTGCTGGATCAGCTTTGCAGAGGCTGAGCTCAACAGGCAGCCCCACCAGCAGCCCCTACCCCTACAAAAGCATGCTCTGTGCGCAGGAGGCCGTAGTCACGCAGCCAAGCTGCAGCAAGCTCAACCCCTCTGCTGTCCCCTTTCCTGCCAGCATCGGTCAGGCACGGGCAGCAGGTACATCCTCTTCCTCCCTGGGGTCTCCTTTGGGTGATGCGGGACATGAGCAAGGTGCTGTAGCCATTGGAAGGGGCTCCAGACTCAGGTCCAAGTTTTGCTCCATCAAGATCCAGGCACTTCACACCAAAAACACTCTTGCATCCCTACCCTCCCTAGCCACCCGCCTGTCAAGCAGTCCTTTATTGCAGGAAGCCATATGCAAGCAGCAAGCCTGGTTCGGCTCTTTGGGGGGATGGACAAGCTCCAGGAAGAAATCTGGGCTCCAGCTTTCGAGTGGCTGGAAATACCTATCTGTAATCCTAATCCACCACCTAAGACCTAGCAAGGCTGGGGTTTCACCCCCCTTCCCTATCAGCTGTTTCTTTGCACCTTCCTGCTTGGAGCTCTCCTGGTACCCACAAATACCTTGAAGGTCTGGACACCCTGAAGGAAGGTGCCTAGTTTGTGCCACCCAATTACATGTGTGGCTCCAGCTCCCCATTCAGCAGAACATCCTCATCCATACTGACGGGAAAGAAAATTAACTAACGGTGCTCTCAACAGGCTGGGGAGATGACATTGAATGGATGCAGACATACAAAGAAGGTTTAGCACAATCGAAACACAGGTAATCCTCAATCCTTGCCAGTTCGTATGTTTAACTGCACAGAACAGAGCTATGCTCTAACATGATGCTCAGACTGTGCATTGTATCTTGCAAGCAAGATACAAGTTGTATTTTGCTTCACGGTACGGAGGCTGAACAAGATTTTGGTGAGAGCTCACCTTTTGGGAAATGAGCAAATGCCCTTGCAGTACCTCCAGTGTTGCCTTTTCAGGGATACGCCCCTCTGTACGTGACTGTGTCCACACCTCCCTTCTAGCCTGGTTGCTATTGCTCCTCGCAATGTAAATATATCCTTGGAGCAACTCAGTGGCTTAACTCTTTGCAAGTGCTGTCTGTAAGAGGTCTTGAATTGCCTCCCCACTCCTTTCCTGCAATGTCATTTCAGCAAGAAGCCACTGATGGTTATTCACCACTTGGAAGAGTGTCCTTACAGCCAAGGTGAGCAAAGCAAACCCTTCCAAACAACCTGGGTGATCCAAATCGGTCAGTGCTCATTCCTTACAAAGCATTTGAGCACTTGGTGTGAAGCCTTTCCAGCACATGCAGGGAAAGGTGGAGAGACAGTAAATCTACTGGGGACCCTTGAGAAGAGTTGGGGTATAAAACAGTTGTAAAGTTTTTCTGGGCAGTAATGTGCTCTGGGTCAAAACTTCCATGGCAGAGACACATGGCTACAAAACAGGCAGGTAGACACCACGCTTTCCTCCTTTATCCTCTTTCCCACCCCCGATCTCCTGCCAATTCTCCTTCCTGCCAACTCCCAACTCCAGTCCTGGGCCCCAGCAAGCATGGAAATCATCAGCTCATGTGATTAAAGCTTGGGGAGGTTGTATCCCCCCAGAAGGAAGCCCTGAAAGTAGTCTGTGTCAAGCCAGCGAGGTTAGGCATCGCACAGCCTCCATTGCATTGTTTTATACCATGGCTTTGAAGTTACGGGTATCCTGCAAGCACGGAGAGTCAGACACCGAGAAAGTTATCTTTATAGCCTCGTATTCACTGATTCACAGGGACTGCAACATGCCTTTGGCGGCGTACTTTCATCTGCAGACAAGAACCTTAGAAGTGCAATAGTTTACAGCACTGGAAAGGTCAAATCATCTTCTGGCCTGCGAGAGCATCTGCTACCATCTGTTTTATACACTTTCTTCTTACTCTTATGAGGCCTCCTGCCAAAGAGCGTGTCAGACCACTCACTGTCACTTGATAACCTCCTTGGTTATCGAGAACAAAGTGAGGTTTGTCAGGGAAGTCTGGCCTCACCATTCCTTATGAAACTTCTGTATTTGTTACCCCAAATGCATACAGCGGAAATTGTGCAGATGACTCCTACGCTCTGTAGTGCAGGGCCACACACAGCCAAATAAAGCCAAGACACATGCATTCATGACCTGTTCAGCCACTGGGAAGGAAATATGTACACCAGCAGTGTACATTTCAGTTTCTCAAGGACTAAATGTCTTTGGCATTTTACTTTAAGAGAACCAAGTCCTCCAAACTTTGTATGACGTGCACAGCAGAAAGTAGTGCTGGTCATTTACTGGTGTATTTAGAATCAATATAAGATGATGCAAAACCATGAAAAGCAGTGATCAAGATTTTTTTTTCTACCCAAATAATGCATTTCTCTTTATTTTAGCTTTAAGGAAAGCATTTGCTGCTAGCCCAGAGATCCAGCAGATGGCTCAGGAGGACTTTATCATGCTCAATCTGGTGGTAAGTCTGAATTTTAAAGTCTTAATCAAAATGTTTACTGGGGAGTGGAATAAGCCATAGTAAAAGCAGAAATAGATTCACTTTGCACAGCTTTGAAGTTGTATTTGAAATTCTTTTTTTTCTCCCACTTCTCTGGGGATGTACAACAGGATTTGCAAAACACCAACACAGTTCCTCCGTGGAGAGGGGGGGCAGGGAGACACTTCTATACATATACTTATTCATACAGGAATACCATTTTGTATTCTCCAATAACAGGTCACATTCTGGTACAAGGCAAAAAAGGAAAAAATACCCAGTCATCAGGCTTTCCGAGTTACCTGCTTGGGGCTTCTGTCCTCATCCCCAAGCATCTAGCACAGGACAACTTGGACAGAACAGGGAAACTCCGTATTTGATCACACCAGAATTGTTAGTTGTTGGCAGACGAGGCAAGCTCAGCTGATTCAGTTCATTTCTAGCACTCAGACAGTTGCCTGTCACTAAGAGGCTATCTAACTCTGACAGCATTCCAGCAGCGATGACAACATGGCACCTGATGGCCATTGTGTCCCTCGGATCCTCTTTGTGGGTAAGTCTCTGGGGTCAGGGGAATAATCAGGGCAGTGTGTTTTCTGTACGGTCCCCATTGAATTCACGTTGCTCCAAGTAATAGCTCTTATTCTTTTGGTCACTAAAGCTGTAGGAATAACCCAGACTTTCAAAAGGAACAGCTTAAGCGGAAAAACCCAAGTTGGGCCTTATTTCAGAGTACTTGTTTAGCAATCGGAGCTTAAATCAGGCACCCAAAACCACTACCATCTTTTAAAAACAGGACTGTGACAGCCTTATTCCACTCGTGGAAATGAACAGCATGTCACTGCTATTAACTGCTAACATACATCCCTTAAGAGTTTGGTCCTGCCTACGTGACACCATGCCACACCACCTGAATACAGCCTCTTACTGTCGTCAGATGAGTGACAAACACACTCTCTGAGGGCAGAGCAAAGGACCATCACCGACTGTGACCAACAACTTACAAAAGGCAAACTTACCATCAAAGTGCTGGGTACAAAGGGGACAATGGGCAATAATCTTGAGTCACCAGACGAGGCTTGTACGTAGAGGATCTACTCGTGATGGGTTTCAGAAGTAGACTTCCTTCATTAACTTACAGCTGCTGAGAGCCTGGTCCTTCAAGATGTGCCTTTCTGGCTACGAAAAGGCCAGTCAACACCATTTTAAAAGGCTTTTATCCCCACAAAATTATTCACCACTTCACAAAGCCGGAGTTGCTAATGTCTTGTACTTTTTTTTCGCTCAAGATCCTTCAATGACAGTTTGAGCTGATCTAACTGGCAAATATGGGAACAGAATGTACACTTACGAACCAGAAGATATTTCGACCTGTGAGTGAAATGGGCACTTTTCTGATCCCTTTTTAGCCATCTCAAGTTTATACAAGACAAATATGGTTAAAGGAAGAGGGTATAAGAGAATCTTGAGAAATGCTGGATCTATTTCTGCAGTAAAATCTGCTCAAAGCCCTTTATAAACATGAATGGAGTAAATTTAGTGCAAGTGCATTCTGGGAAAAATAACATTGCTGAATATTTCCAAGGAACTGGGCAGTAAAGTACGGGGAGAGTTGTCCTCAGTGCCTGAACCCTGCTGGCGGAGTTTCCAAACATCATGTAAATTTGGCCTCAAAACCCCACCTGCTTCAGTTTAAGGCATTTGGAGACTTGAGTGCACCGCTGACCTGCTTCTTAATCCAAACTGCAGAAGCTGTTTCAATACTTCTTGCCCTAGGAGTAACCAAAGTTTAAAAATACATATTCCAGGAGGACTGGAATTAATTCCTAAGGGTTGGTGTCTCTGCACTCCCCTCTCCTGGCTACCCACTTTAACAACACTTAGAGAATTGCATTTTTCTGAGGTCTCAATCCCCAGATCATAGCAAGTTGAATGAGCCAGATTCAAAAGCTGCGGGTAACAGAACAAACCCCTTCCCACAGACAAGTAGGCTAACAACAATCCTGTGACTAGGGTTCACAGTCCTCTTAGAATCATAGAATCATAAAGGTTGGAAAAGACCTCTAAGATCATTGAGTGCAACCGTCAACCCAACACCACCATGCCCACTAAACCATGTCCCTAAGCGCCTCATCCACACGTCTGTCACGCCCCACCTGCGGGAAGGGGAGAGTGACTAAGATCCGCAAATCCCCTCGGTGTGGATTAAGGTGAAATAACACTCAAGGTCCAAAAACAAACTTCAACTTTAATGGCACGAACACTTCTATAAGCATCAACCTTCTATGTCTTAATATATAACACAAGCTAAGTGGCTTTGTGAGGAGTTGAGGTAGGCCTTGTATTACTTAAGAACATCAAAAGCAGAGAGCAAGAAGGAGAAGGAGGAGAGAGAAAGAGAGAGAGCTGGGAAGCAGGAGAGAGGTAGAGAGAGACAAAGAAATCACCAATCCTGGATCCAGCGTCGGACCTGCCAATGGGGGGGGTGGTCGGTGTGGAGAGTGCCCCCAAGGAGGCTCACGTGCGCCCCTATTTATTGGCTCCAGCCCAAGGTTTCTAGAGTCTTCTCTCACCCCAGCTCCAGGAGTGGTTGAGACATTAGTCAGTCAAGGAGAGTGACGCCGGGCCCCTCCCCGTGGCTGGCTTCTGGAGCTTTCCCTGGGGCATTGTGCTTACAGCACAGCCATGTGAGCCTCATCCCTTACAACGTCTTTTAAATACTTCCAGGGATGGTGACTCAACCACTTCCCTGGGCAGCCTGTTCCAATGTTTAACCACTCCTTCAGTAAAGAAAGTTTTCCTCATGTCCAGTCTAAACCTCCCCTGGCGCAACTTGAGGTTTCCACTTCAGCAGCACACAGACTTTTACCTGATACTCAGATAAAGCTTTGAACCTCACGGGACGCCTGCAGAATGCAGAAAAGAGCATCTGTACAACCCATGAACTCCATCAGATGAACTCATGTATTCTAATGGCACTCTGTCCCTGGAGTACTGATTAAAACACATCATTATAGATACTTCTGCCACCAACAGGAGTTAACAAAATAGTCCAAGAGAAGAAGAAAAAAATCTTCTCCCAAGCAAGTATCTTAATATTTTCTAGAAGCCAATCGCTAATTCCAGTGAAAATCTGTTGCTGAGACAAAATAACTTGTCAAAACTACTCATTAAAATTGAAAAAAAAAAAAATTTAAAGACCTTTTAGAAGTCTACCTATCCAGAGTGGCTTTAATTTCTGACCTTAAGCTGTGTAGATTTAGGCATCTTCCCCGTCATCTTGAGTAGCTTCAGTGCTTTCTCCGCAATGACTGAAAACATGAGACAAGCGAAGCTGCTTCTGCACACAGAGCTCTGAGCAAGGGGCAGCACCGATCTGCACACGCGGACCGAGACAACAGCCCTGGGAGTGCCAAGAGACACAGCACAGCACACACGTGCCATCCTTGCGCCTTCCCTCACAGACCTCTCGCCAAGAAGCCATGGTCACGAGAACTCAGTGCACCCCACGGTGCAACAGATTCCCGGAATGAGGCACCACCCACTGATTTTTAAGTAGCAGTTTATCTTAATGACTTTATGATTATCATTAATAGAAAAGAATTTTCTTCCATAGTGTTTACAAACTTTTCGTTACCCCAATTAGCATCATTCTGGAAAGGATACTTAGATTATGAATACATTTTCTAAGTTTGTCTTGTGTGCACCTAGCTACCTTGTACTTGTCACAGTCATTTCTCCACAGCACAACTGCTGTCGTTTTTTTTAAGCCATGTCTTTTTGTTTGAAAGCCTTTTAGTATAATAAGAAACAAAAGCATGCAACTATAGGCTATATTGATAGGTTTTGTATTTTTATTGCTTTGTGAATTGCCATGCTCACTAACATGAATTTCAGAAAATTGTTTTGTTATTCTTTGTGAAAACTTTTGCTGTGTATTTCAAAGAACAAAAATAAAGGGTCAGCCCTTTTCCTGTCCAAATTCCCTTTCCTTGTTCTCCACATTATTTTATGCACACGGCCATAATAAAAAAATTGATACTCTGCAGAACTGAGCAAGTTTGTCTTATCACAAGCTGGCTATTAACCAAGATCATTCAGCCACCAGCCGTGCACGCTGAGTGAATGATATGAAAATCAATCTCTTTATGAGCAAAAGGGCTGGTGGGTGGGAGGCAGGTTAAACTTCTATAGGCATTAAGAGCACAGGTATAATTCATAGAAGTCACCCGGGAGCTGTTCCGTAAGTACAGGCCGCTGGCAGGGGCTAACTGTCAAAACGTGTCTCTGACCAGCGATGGCAGCCAGAGGGGCTGGGTACAGCAGCAGAATTACACAGTGTTCTCACCAGCTTCTGCATGAAATACAGAAGACTCTGTATGTTCAGAAGTGATCAGCGATCCCTTGTGATCGCCAGGAAAAAGGGAATTAAAGAGGAATTTGAAGACAAGGCCTGCAGCAGATAGAGCCCCCAGGAGAAGCTGCAGACAAGGAACATAAAAGGGCAAATAGAGAGAGGGATCAGTCGTAGGGGAGAAGAGCAACCCTCGGGTTCCCCAGCAGGAACAGGAGGGCTGGTATGAGCTCATAGCTGAGGCGGGAGCAGTTCAGAAAGGATGGTGATGGGCTGAGTACTGCCACAGGACCCGGGGTGGTCGGAGGGGAGCATCCTGGTGGATGGCACCCACCCGCATGAGGGAGGCTGCCAGCACAGAGGGGCAGAAGGCACCTCGGAGCCCAGCGAGCAATGCCTGCCCAGGGCTTGGATGCTACCGCAGAGTAAACGTACACAGGAAATTAAACGCGGTTAATCCATGGAACCAGTAACAGTTACTTAACTCCAGTAAAACTTGCCAGCAACGAAGCAAACAGCGGCCTAAGGCCAGTTTTGTTTTCTTTTTTCTAAATACATTTCTCCCCAGTGATTAGCAAGGACATTTTAGCAAAAGCAGGTGTTTAAGCCCTACTGATCCCCATCTGAACACTACCACCAGAATCAAAATCTGTTTGGGCTGTGGTTAAAGTTTATGGGAAAGCTTTGTAATGCAGGAATTTATAGATTTGTTAACCATGAAGCTGATACTCTCCTAGCAAGAAAACCACAAACTAGCAAGAGGATTGATGCTCTTACAAGGCACGAACACCTAGATCAAACAGGAGCAGAAGCAGCAGTACTTGCAAACTCCATTCAGTAAACACAGCTGATGGGCCTCCACTGCCCGGCTGAAATAATGATCCATGGAAAGAGCTGTATCATTATTACGTCCTTTGCATTTACCTGCACACAGAGCTGCGCTGACCAAGGGTTGGTCAGAAAACAGAAAAATAAGTTTAGTTGCTAGCTTTTCAGCCACTGACTGGACGGCTGGGAGCTCACGCCTCTTGGTCTCTCTAGGCTTGAGTTTGCAAACTCAGCTTGGTATTGTTTCCTCCAGATGTGGTGGCCTTGGATACGGCAAGGGCTGAAGATTAACTCCTCAATTACAGGCAAGCTCAGCAGAAGTATTGGCAAAATCCCCAAATTGCCGTTAACCACACTGGAGGGCACTCCTGGCACCCCCTCCCTTCAGCTTTGAGGAAACAGCCAAAGCGAGTCCCAGAACCACAGAGGTTCTCCCGAGCACAGCCTGCAGCCTCTGTGCTATCGCTTACCTGTCCCGGTTACATACTCTCACGCCATCGCCCCTCCTTCTTGGGGTTTGTACCTGCAACACCCTTCAGAAGGCGACGGCTCTGTTCAGTGGCCACTGGGGGAGAATTAAAGTGAGCGAGAAGGGCTTAGCTTTTTAAATGGGCCACTTCCTCCTGCTCCGTAATCACTTCAGCGAACTGGAATGAGTTGTGAGGAAAAGAAAGAGAAAACACAATTTTTTCATAATAAGATTCCCAGTGCTGAACACTCGCTCTTTTACAAGGACTGCACCAGAAGCAGATACAGAAGACAACCATTTCTTAGCAATCTGTTTCTTACTCTATGCAGAGCCACAGTCCCGTAGATGATTTATGCTAGTTCTCTTGAAAAACAGACCAGCTTAATATATTTGTGCACAAATATAGAGTTGAAATAACGGGCAGTTAATACTAGACCATGCTTTCTGAAAAAGAGGAAAACCACAAGCTAAAAATCACTTTACCTCACATCAAAATCCCAGTCCCCCAACTGAACCCAGGTCTTTGCACAGTGCAACCCCAGCCGGGTTGGGGAAACTTCTCGCACAGAGACCCGAATGCTGTCTTAGGAACAGATTCAGAAATTAAAGCTTAATGAAGGTTGTTCCCCGTCCAGTGTTAGAAACCAATTCATGCCATTCCCTATAAATGTATCAGTGAGACATACATAGACAGAATCAAATAGACATATAGAAATGACTTTTTATTTTGTGAAGAACACTTGAAAAATAGATGAAAGCTTTTCCAGGCTTTGGAATATAACCACCATAAACTGTGGAATCACAAAGACTCCGTTTTAAAAAGGTGTTCCATTCTCCCTACCCCCATTTTTAATGAACTCTCTCATTGTGGAACAACGCACAATAGTTTTAAGGAAAAAATACGCATTTTGAGCCAACATTAGAAATGATTCAAGATTGGTTCAGTGCAGGCGCTGCTACATTACACTTTAACGAAGGCACATACTAAAATCCCCCTGTTAGTACTTGTAACCCATATTTAAATCTCTCCAAACTTTGTGTTTTCAAGAAGAGACTAGCGTTATTAAAGGTAGGTGGGAAGGTTGAGCTCAGTACAGCCGTCCAGCAAGGAACTGGAGGAATTAAAGTGACAGCAAAGTAAGTGCAATGCAATGGAACAATCTGCAAACACAAACCTTTTTTGCTTACCTTAGTAATCAGCGTGTGCGGTCATTTCTGGCTCGCAAGAACACTTGTTGATATGGAAGGCGGCAACGCAAAATAAGATGGGGAAAGCAACTGGCTGCCCTCACCTCAGTCAGAAAAATCTATCCATAAAACTAGGATTTCAAGATTCAAGTAAAGCCTACCTACAACCAAAAGAGTGAGGAAATTAAAATATCCCCTTCTTGAATGAATCTGCCTAAGAAAGCACAGAAATGCCTGCTGAACTTTAAAGATATGAAAAGAAATAAATAGTAATCATATGCTTCAAGGTGCTTTTGACTTTTTTTTTCCTTGCTGATAGCTGAGAGTGTCAGTTTTTGTCTTGAAGTTGTCTGAAATACCAGAATATTGTTAATCTACAAAAGATAAATGAGCTATCTTCTCACATTAGCCAAAATTTTAGTAGTCTGCTGTACTGGCACCTCTTACTAAAAAATCTTCTATGCGCACACGAAACAGGTTAAACATTTACAGTAGTCCTCAAAAGTGACTTATATTTTGCCCTCTCATTATCACAGTTTTAATTAAGGATACTTCAGGTTACGTTTAAAAGCTATTTTTGAACAACTGCTTCGCTCATTTCAGAACAGGTTTCTGGACATTTGTGCAGTTCAACAAGGCTCTGTAGTATGTGTGATAGCAGACTTCACTCAGTTTGCACAGGGTCCCAGCTGTAAAAGGCAAACACGTTAGATGCCACCAGCAAGTGACTGCTGCACAGAGATGCTTGTGTGTTATCTTCCACCATTCCATTTTCACCTTATCATTCAAAACATGTTTAGAATTTGATTATAAACAATTAACTCCATTAAGAGTTCGGGTTAATTTGTCAGTACTAGCTGTGCTCAAACAAAATTCTGAACCTGACGGGAAATTAAGTTACGAATAGTCACGTACAGTGGAGGAAACACAGTTTAAGTATTGTAAGCATTAGAAAAGTTTCGATAAGGATGGTGCAATGTCAACTTCTGGTAAACCCCGATTCCCAGCCTCAGGGGTAAGAAAAATATGGTCTCTCATCAGCTAGTTACACGTGTTCTCAATCTTGAGATCCAATCTCACAAGCATTCGGTAAACATTTTACTTAAGAACCTTTGATACCAAGTTCAGCTGGTAGTCAGCTGCATACATCCCCTTCTGTTACGGAGGCTGTAAATCAGATTTGTGATGCCAAGAGAAACATTTTCTCAAATGTAACAAAGAATATTAGAACAATTTAAAAGATAAGGAATGAGGGAAAGTCCTCTCAGTAAGAGTACTGAAAATAAATACAAGCCTTTTTTCTGAGTACAATAAAACCCACTTAAGACCAAACATCAGATCTGCCAATTTTTTCCATCATTTTGTTTGTTAATGAAGCTTATGGACAACAAAAAAGCCCTAGGAACTTTAAAATATAAGGTTACCGCACTGTTGTTCCATATCACAAAAGATCGTCAGGTTTTAGAGCTTGACAAATTCTGAACTTGCTCTTTTTTGAGCCAATTTAGTACACTTGTCCAGAGATTTCCACATTTCCTTCATTCCTGAAATCTGACTCTGGCTACTACAGACTTACGTTTATATATAAAGAGACAAAAGCAAATTCTGGTATCGCTAGTAACTTCAGTGATCAGAGATGAAAAAAAAAAAATTCTAAAAAGATTATGACTGCATTAAAAAACCCCAGCAAACTCCGTAGTGATGGTGCAAGACATCAGCATCTGACCAAAAAAAAGCATTGAGGGAGATTACAAAACAGTCACCAAAAGGTTATACAATATATTAATCAGTTTTCTCATGGATAAAGTGCATTCACCTAGCCTGAGAATAAGTACCACATTGATAAAGGGATGCTAAAGCACCTCCCCAAGAGAGATTAGAAGAAAATCAGAGTTATCCTGAATCCTATATCCAGTTTGTCTCGGTGATTCTTGAAGACACTTCAGGGAAGACCCTCTTGCTGGTCCGGTTGAGGTACTCCATTCCAATTTAGTACATCGGTAGTATGGTCTGGTGAGCAAATCATCTCCTGGTGCTATCTGAAAATGCCCACATTGATAGAAAGAGCCACTTCTGGTTTACGGTGCTTAATATTCAGCTTTTCCTCAGAGAAAACATGGTCCTGTAAGCATCCGGTTTGCCGACTATTAAAAAAAAAAAAAAGAATATGCCTAATATTAGCATCAAGCCTTAGCACCAGCAGCAGCAGCAGCATGAGCCTGGACTGGAATCCAATTGCCACTTAGTTGTAAAAATGACATTGCAAGCTCATGCTTACAACCTGTGTAGGGCCAGTGCAGCCAAGGAGTTCACTTTTCACCTCCAGAGGCAGTGACAAATTTTGCAGTGTGTTGCAAGAGCAAGACTGAGGCTCTTAAAGCCAGGAGTTTGAATTACCTGAGCACTTCCTTCAGGACTACTGGAATTGTGTGCTCTAAGAGCACCCAGTTAGCACTGTCCCAAAAAATTATCCAGGTATCAAGCTAGTCTGGAAAGCGGCAAAGAACAGTTTGCATATTTTAAAGAAAAATAAATGTAAATACTCAATACCTTTTCTTTTTTTCTAATGCAAGCTGCCTTTGTTTCTCTTTTCCAATGTCATCTCTCACTGTGCTGAAGTCCTTAGTGTCATCAAGGAGAAGATTCTGTTGTGAAAAAGGATTGAGTGTATTAGTTTAAAACTTTCATCTACCAAAACTATTTCCCACGTGTTGCTCAGTTTACACAATTAATTTTCAGAGCATTTCCTCTAACTAGTTTTACAGCCATTAACTTCAAGTTAACTAAGTGGAAAAGATTCAAGAAGGCAAAAAAATTATTAGACTCCTCTGTTTAGTTTTTGCATTTAACAGTGAATTTGCCTTATTCAGAGATTCTTCTTGATAGCCTAATGCATCAGGATAGGACATCAGACTTTTCGTGTACTGCTTTAAAACCCAGCGAGTATGTTCTTTCAGCTAAATAAGCCTTATTGCTAATTCAGAGCTCAATATGCTGCTGTGTAATTCTTTTTTAAATAATGAAATAGATCTGTTATAATTCTTTGGAAAATGTAATGGGTTTAAATTTACAGTATGATTTTTAAAGGGCGCTGTTCTTGGATTTTACTCCAAGTTGGAAAAAAACAGTCAATAAAATGAAGGCACGAAAAAAATCCAGTTTCTTCTGGATAATGTTCAAGCATAGAGCAGAAACTGACTGCTTGCACTGGCTGAGAGCTGCACAAGAGCCTCTAAGGTATTGGTACTGGCACTAGAGGACGAGATATAAAGGGAAAGGCATGAAATTTCCATCGGGTTGATAAAGAACAGGAGAAAAATAAGAAAAAGCACCAGTAGCAACAAATTTCCTATCCACACAATGTATTGTCCAGATTCACATACCGGTACTTTCATAGAGATGTAGCAGGATGCAGGAGAACCAGGAAGAAATTAAGATTCTGCAAAGGGGACAGTGCCTGAACCTAATCCTTGTGCAACAGTTAAAGCCAAGTTAATTTACCTTCACCCCAATGATATCTCCATCTTTCAGGTGGTAAGGCGCTGACTGTAAACTCTCCTGTTTTTTCTTCCGTTTCCTCTTTGAAATTTGCTGTGTCTGAATAAAATCAAAGTAGAAGATTCATACATGGCAGATTTCAGAAATCTGCTAAAATACATATGCTCAAGAACTGCAGCACAAACCAATACATACTTCTCTCAAATAACTGTTGGTTCTGTCATTCCAGATCTTACCCAGCTAGATATTGGCAGCCACTCAAATTTTTCAGGGAAGTATTTGGCTATTTCTATTTTATCTACAGGGAGACAATAGTGAGAAGCCACTCGGTGCCTCAGTGCCCAGGTTGTGCATTCTTTGGAGATATCCCACACCAAATCCGTGGAGTCACAGTAGTTCCTCTCCCCTGGTATGCCCATCTGTACTCGAAGCAGCAGTTCATGGGGGCTGTCATCAGGAAGAGAAAATAGACCATTCTTGTGAGTCATGCTTTCAGAATCCAGAATTCCCAGTGTTCACTCCCTCCTGCCCTCCCTTATTTTTGTTTGTGGAAAACAAAAAAAATCAGCTCCAAAGTATTCTCGCATACTCACATCTGTAATCCTGACAGACAGTATTTAAGTTAAAAGCTGCTCAATTAAGTCTCATCTCAAATGCACTGCTGTAAGAAATAAATGTCTTGAGATCTTACCCCAAATACTCTTCTTTTTGCAAAGGCTCGATGCAGATTTCCACTCTGGCACCCAGCTTATAGTCACTGAAAACAAAACAAAGATTATACACGTATTTCCACTCATATATTGTAAGTTCCTGAGTAGAAAAATCACAGTTCTAGTCAAGTAGACCTGTGCTTATCTGGAAAACCAACGCAAAAGGCTATTGGAACAAAAATGAAAAACTGAGAAAAGTAAAAAAATTGCATTTAAAAACACCTAGAATAAAGTTTAGCAGAATAAGCATGGTATGATTATGGGGGATCCGGCCTAGCCAGCACGGATTCATGGAAGGCAGGTCCTGCTTGACCAACCTGATCTCCTTCTATGACCAGGTGACCCGCCTAGTAGATGAGGGAAAGGCTGTGGCTGTGGTCTACCTGGACTTCAGTAAGGCCTTTGACACCGTCTCCCACAGCATTCTCCTAGAGAAGCTGGCGGCTCACGGCTTAGGCAGGTGTACTCTGCGCTAGGTAAAAAACTGGCTGGACGGCCGGGCCCAGAGAGTTGTGGTGAATGGAGTTACATCCAGTTGGCGGCCGGTCACGAGCGGTGTTCCCCAGGGCTCAGTTTTGGGGCCGGTCTTGTTCAATATCTTTATCAATGATCTGGATGAGGGGATCGAGTGCACCCTCAGTAAGTTTGCAGACGACACCAAGTTGGGCAGGAGTGTTGATCTGCTCGAGGGTAGGAAGGCTCTGCAGAGGGACCTGGACAGGCTGGATCGATGGGCTGAGGCCAACTGTATGAGGTTCAACAAGGCCAAGTGCCAGGTCCTGCACTTGGGTCACAACAACCCCATGCAGCGCTACAGGCTTGGGGAAGAGTGGCTGGAAAGCTGCCCAGCAGAAAAGGACCTGGGGGTGCTGGTTGACAGCCGGCTGAACGTGAGCCGGCAGTGTGCCCAGGCGGCCAAGAAGGCCAATGGCATCCTGGCCTGTATCAGAAATAGTGTGGCCAGCAGGAGTAGGGAAGGGATCGTGCCCCTCTACTCGGCACTGGTGAGGCCGCACCTCGAATACTGTGTTCAGTTTTGGGCCCCTCACTACAAGAAGGACGTTGAGGTGCTGGAGTGTGTCCAGAGAAGGGCAACGAAGCTGGTGAGGGGTCTGGAGAACAAGTCTTATGAGGGGTGGCTGAGGGAACTGGGGTTGTTTAGTCTGGAGAAAAGGAGGCTGAGGGGAGACCTCATTGCTCTCTACAACTACCTGAAAGGAGCTTGTAGCGAGGTGGGTGTTGGTCTCTTCTCCCAAGTAACTAGCCATAGGACGAGAGGAAATGGCCTCAAGTTGCGCCAGGGGAGGTTTAGATTGGACATGAGGAAAAATTTCTTTACTGAAGGAGTGGTTAAACATTGGAACAGGCTGCCCAGGGAAGTGGTTGAGTCACCATCCCTGGAGGTATTTAAAAGACGAGTAGATGAGGCGCTTAGGGACATGGTTTAGTGGGCATGGTGGTGTTGGGTTGACGGTTGGACTCGATGATCTTAGAGGTCTTTTCCAACCTCAATGATTCTATGATTCTACGATTCTATGATCTACTTATGCTCACACCTCCCCCTCCCACAGCTCTCAAGTTAAAAAACGTGCTCAGCAAAGAACTGAAGTAACCAGAAATGAGCTTTCTGTTTACATTTGACTGAGCTGATTTATTTCTCCGCCAATCCATCCCACAATCCAGTCAAGAGTCAGTCTGTTGCAATGCTACTTGTGCGTTCAGTAAGAAACCTACTTGAGTTGCTGCTTGTTGTTTCGTAAAAGCTTGCCTGGACGCTTACTGTCCACTGTCCATGCTCTGAGAAATGAAGGCAGTGGGACAATCTGCTCCTGGCAGCATGGTAAGGTCATAGCCTGAAAAAAGAAACATTTCTTTAATAATTTTAGCAGCCAGTCTCCTTGGAAAAAAAGAAAACCACTTGATTAATTCTCAATGCAATACTGAAGCAATCAGAAATAGGGCAAGGTATTTAGATTTATTCCACACCAGCTGTTGCTTGTGACTTACAGGTAGTGGCTGTGATCGACATACTCACTTTTCAACCTCAAAGCAAGTTGGACTTCACTCCCTCCCAACATTTCTCAATTTAACTTACATTTCAGAAGTACTGAATTTCTTTTTTTAACCAAAAATTGTATAACTGGGAGGGAATGAGGCTGACAGAACCTTTGCCCCAATCTCTAGCCAAGTGCTGAGCAAGCTCCTTTAATCCTTTATCAAGGACACAATACTCTTTCCATGCTAAGACAATTCTCCTTGTTCACAAGATGCAAACGGTCAGTTTTTCATAGCAGTAGTTTGCCAGAGACTGAAACTGTAGTCGTACCCAAAAGAGAAAGTGTTGGTATGGATCAGAATCAGATGAGATATCCTTCCCCATGCAGTTTAAGTAGAACAAGCAACTGGCTCAACAATAAAGAGCCTTATGATAGGATTGGTTTATGTCTTTTTTCCTGGTTTGGGGTTTTTTTTAGTTGGGTTTTTGGTTTTTTGCTTTTGGGGTTTTTTTTTGTTTTGGTTTGGGGTTTTTTTAGTGTATTAAAATCATACTTTTGTGGTTAAAAAAAGCATAAAAAGGCACCTTAGTTTCTGGCCAAAGAAACTAAGCTATACCTTCCTGAATGACAAACATGACCTTCTGTGCATCAAAAGCAATTCTTTATTCATTAGATTCAACATACAAAAAAAAAACCCAACAAAAAAACCAACGCAGAAAACTAATACAGGAACAATGTGGAAATGGAAAGTGGCTTTTTAGGAAGTGCTTGTATGTGTATACTTCTCATGAATAGTTTTTACATTGTGAAATAAAGATAGGGCTGCAAGCCAAAGTTCCAGATGAAGTGCAACAAGGCTTTTGCAGGTCAGGACACATGACAGGTAGAATGGCAACTGCAGGGGACATACTAAGGAAGTCTCTGAGCTACATGCTCCAACTGCCTCTTGGTACTTACCACTGAACATGGCATATAAGCAAATGCCATATCAGAACATACTGGAGACAAGGGAAAAGGAAATAAAAAATAGGTATTAATAGAGCTCAATTAATCACAGTGGTGCTGTACATTTCCAATACAGGAGAACATCTAACCTGCATCTTCAGATCTTCCAAAGAAGCTTCTCCTGCTATTTCTATACTGCCAGCATAACAAAGATCCATGTCTGTGTGGATGTATTCTGGTGAATCTTTAGATGGGGGGGGGAAAGGGGGGAAGAAGAAAGAAACAACAGAAGAGTCAACATGACTTTATCGTCCTAAGAGATAACAGTCACTTCAAGGTGAGATTTCACTTAGAGAAGGGACCTGACATCAATTTTTTTTGGAGGGCAGTTAAAGAAACATAATATACAGTTGATAAAATACACTGTTAGTTGCCAAACAGGAAGAGTTCAATCTGATCCTATACTGCAAATTTTAAAACTAAGACCAGCTATTCACGTTGGTAAATAGTATTAATTATTGGTTATGACTCTGAAATGTAGAGCGTGTTGCAAGGAAAGTTAAATCTGCTCTTACCTATGCTACTGAAATCATCAGGGGAGAAAGTAAAACTCAGAAAAAGTTTGAAAGAAAGGAGAAAAATGCAAATAAACCTTCTAAAAGGAGAGGGGTCCTGCTCTGCAACACAACTCAGTAGCAAAGGAAGAGTATTATTTTTCCTGTAGCAAGGAAAAATTGGTTTGTTTCCCATTTTCCAACTCACAGTTGTCCCAACTTCATTTTCTTCTTCCTTCTCAACGCTCACTTGATTTTCCTACCCTAGCTGTTTTTTGCTTTGAATTTGACCTTTAGAACAAACGCAGGTTAAGACACTGTATGTAATGTCTTTTATTCTACGTAGGATTTACTCATCACTCATTTACAGCTCCTCAAAAAGCAACATAGCCTGAAGTGAATTAAATGTGATATTAGCATTATTATGCCAGCATTCATCTGGCATTTGAAGCCAATCACCTGTATGCTCATTGAGTAGATGCTTTACAATACTGCCACTGCCTTCAGGTATGGAGAAGCCATTTTATTTACTGACAAGTAAAGAGCCCCTGCTTCAAAATTTAGTGGAGGCCTTACCCTTGACCAAATATAGCTAAGGAATGTCAGAACAGTACCATCCAGCATTTGTGGCCTTGTAAAAAATTGCATCTGTCTCCTAAGTGGCTCCTTTCACCATAAACTTGCTGGAACTTGTACAGTCACTCATAGGTTTCAGAAGGATTTTAAGGCTTTGGATTAAAATTTTGGTTTTGACTCAAAGCCCTCAGTGCAATCACAGACAATCAGGCCATACAATTCTTTTCAAAAACTGATCAAGCTCACCTCCTTCAGGAGACACCTGCAAAGCATCCATCTTGCAGGTCATCCCATTCACTTGGTCTTGTGCATTCTGTCCATGTTTCATATGACTTGAAGACTTGAACCACCAGATGGGTATTTTCAGGAAACCCTGCAAAGTGAACAGAAAGTACCGGGTAGCTCACATGTTGCAATGCAGACAATGAAAAATTTCACCTTCATCTCAGGAAGAAGGAAAAAAACTGGTTCAAATCTGAGCTTTTGTAAAGGCATTGGCATTCATCTGAGATCACACATCATCAACTCTCACCTCCTACTTTTACAGGGACTAGAGTTTTATGTAATCCGTACAGGGGGTAAAGATCAGATGCTTTAAGAGCAATACTTGTGAAGAACTCCAAAATTTGCTGGATAAACTCAGAATCTTGTAACACTATGTCTCTGCAGAAAAGCTTCAGCATGAGAATCACGAAAGCACAATCTATGTGAAAACACAAGTTCAGAGGGAAGAGATTGATGGAAATGGAGACAGGCATACCACAGCTGTCAAACTAGATTAGGACTGTAGCTAGTCCTGTAACATGCCTACAGCAATAATCAGTATCAGTGGCCTCCCATAACTGCCCCTACAACCATCCCTAGAAGGTACCCCTTGGCAACGTGCAACATTTCAAATTTGTCCTAGGACCTGACTGATGTTATTTTTTAAGATATTCACTTGCAAAGAATCCTTCCAACAGGCTCCTCACGTCACACCTGCACCGCAGCCACAAGGATGCTAGGCCCTCTCCTCCCCTCACTCTCAGGGCTCAGTGCAGAAGAGATGGCACCCTTCCACACTCTAGGGGCAGGGCCAGGGAAGAAGGGCCCACACAACACTTGGCAATCAGCAATTCTTTTAGGGAGTGCTGGGAGACCTTGCACAGGGCGGCTGCGCCTCCCTTTCCCACCTGCAGGATGTCTGGAGGCTTTGCCCCCTCTCAGCCACTGTCAGGCACAGGGGGCTGCACCACGTGCAGGGAGCTGGGTGGGTCACTGAGGACCCCTGACCCTCCTGGAACACTGTTGCCACCACCTCATCCAGGGGATCCCAGGCATGGGATGAGGAGGGAGCTGGAGCCCAGGACACACAAGGGGAAGTGGAGGGCAGTCCCTGTGCCCAAGGGGAAGCAGAATGGCACAAGGGAGCGATCCCCAGAAAAGGGGCCCTTAGCCCCCCCCGACCCTCCTCCTTCTCCCACATTAGGGCATCCTTCAGGCCCCCCAACTCCCAAAACGGCCATATTTGGCCACGTGCATCACCATCACAGTGGCCTCCTGCTGTCAAAAGCCACCTCGCTGCATTCTGTTCTGGGCCCTATAAATACAGGGACCCCGGCAGCCGCCCCACAATTCACGGAGCTTCGAGGCCCTCTCATGCCAAGAATGCTTGGTACCAAGAGGTCCCATAGCAGCAAGGCAGGTGCCTGCCCACCTCTGAGTTGGAGAGAAGAGAGATGGCTACAGGAACCATGGAGGAAGAGGAGGCGGTGTCAGAGGGGAGGCACCATCAGCCGCGTGGTAGCAATGGCCATCGCTCAGGCGGCTGATGGTGTGGAGCCCATGGAGGTGGATCCAGCTGAAGACCAAGAAGAGCTGATGGAAGTGGATCTACCTCCAGCATGGCTCCCCTGGCACCACTACATCGTGCCAGGGCTCCCCTCCATGACACCACACCGACACCAGCGCAGGAGCGCCTGGCCAGCGCCCTACCACCAGCCCAGCCTCCACACCTGGCATTAGCTGGGAGGCCCAGCCTCCGTGCCCAGCCATCCTGCGGGTTCACCCATTCCACCTCCTGGCAATCAGCAATTATTTTGTTGATTGCTGTGGGTAGCGTGAGCCCTTCTCTCCCATTCCCCTACCCCATCCCCTACACCCACCCCTCCTGAAGGGGTGCCATCTCCTCTGCTCTGAGCCCCAAGAAAAGGGGACGAGACAACATGGCTTCCACCTGGCTGCTGTGCCGAGGTGACAGGAGCCCTTCCCTCAGAGGGCCACTGAGGAGGTGGGGTTTCTTTAGTCTGAGGATGAGGATGGCTGAAGATGAAGCCAGACCCTCCGCAGCAACTGGAGTCCTCCCTCAGAGGGCCACCGAGGTCTCTGGGGCCCGGAGGTGGGGTTTCTTCAGTCTGAGGATGAGGGTGGTTGAAGATGAAGCCAGACCCTCTGCGGCGGTGCACGAAGAACAGCAACAGATCAAGTAAAGAAGTTAGAGAGACAGCTGTTTCTCTGGAGAAGCAGAAGACCACAGGTCTGCCAGGAAGAAGTGCTGGCCTTCAGCATTAAGGTCCCTTCTAGCTGCTTCATTAGGAGTCCTTTTCAAGATTGTTAATTGCCTAATTGTAAAAAAGCCAGTAAAACGAGAAAAAGACCTGTAAAGACACTTTCCTCCTCTCTTATTTGGTACTCGGGCGACTGCACCTGGACTCCTCCGTCCCCTCCTGGTCTCCCCAGTCCAGGACAGACATGGATGGGTGGGGCGTGGGCCCAGCCCAGGGCCTTGGAGATGGTGGGGGGCCGGGGCACATGGCACCCTGGAGCAGGTTGCCCAGAGAAGTTGTGGATGCCCCATCCCTGCAAGTGTTCGCGGTCAGGCTGGACGGGGCTCTGAGCAACCTGATCTAGTGAAAAATCGGAACTAGGTGATCTTTAAAGGTCCCTTCCAACCCAAACTGTCCTACGATATTGCTTGAGCAATACTGTTAGCAAAGAATCCTTCCATCTGTATGACCATCGCTGACAAGAGGGTCTCCCAGTAAGGCCCTCCATTTTTAAACATGATCCTCAGTACAAATCTGAACTGAAGGCAAACACTTAAGTTCCTCTATTTTTATGATTTTGTGAGGAAGTAGTAGTATAAAAGAGTTGTGCCTTCGCAAGAACCTTGCATGCCAGAAATACTGATTTCCCCCAGATCTGTTAACCTTAACACACTTCTAGGCAAAGAAGCTGCAATGGGCAAGCTTTTTACTACACAAGTTGAAGGAAGAACAAATATAGACAGACTAAGAATATTATAAATCTTGATTTAAATTTAAAAAGCTGTAAAACTACAAAAAGCATTATTCATTATTGCCAACCAGAATTTTTCCAACAGAAGTATTTTTAAAATAAGCAAGAGAAAAAGAAGAAACAACTATCACATCCAAGTCTCCAGACGCTGTCAACTGACTAAAGAACACAATCTCTCCCTTTTTACCTTTGGTGGAAGCTTTCCTTCAGTTATAACCAAAGTATCTCCTCTGCAAACATTAAGTTCCTTCAGAGTGGCATTCTGTAGGAAGAGAAAGCACAGTACACTTGTAAGTCTACGTGTTCTTGTGCTTTGTTTCCTAAAGCATATGTTGGTGGGTTTTTAAGCCATGCATGCCAAAAGGTCCCAGGTATTTTGCTTTTCCACCAAAGAGTGCAGAAATACCCAGTTAACATCCACTGCTTGGAGACAACTTTGCAGCAGCACACAAGTATTGCACCTACAGGAGTCTGCTCTGCAGGAATCCTTCCAGAGCATCCTGCTGAGCTGTGTATTTCCTTTGCACCTCCGCATCTGACCAACTGACACCTCATGCTTCTTTGTAAACGTATCTTTACTGCATGGTAAGCCTAGACTTTAGAAAAAACTAGTCCCTGAAAATAAGAGGCAGGTGCACAAGATTTACGTTTTAGCCACAGGTATCCCAGCACTGTCTTCATAAGGCCCTGTGAAAATAAAACTCTGCGTGTGCTAACGTAGCACACACAGAAACACCACGCATTTGCTTTAATGCAGCTCTCTTCAGGGAAAGTCTCTACAGAAAAATGGAGTAAACTAACGCATGATTCAAGTCAAAAATAGGATCCTCTTACTTCCTGACTTAATGCTTCCCCTGCTTCATAGCACCAGTCAATCCTTCTCAAATGCCAGTTGTCACCTACCAAAAAACAAAAACATAGATATGGAAAACTAATTAGCCAACAATGCTGTTTTGAAAAAACACTACAAAACTCTTCCTAAGTGTTCAGGGGTTCTTTTGCTTGGTTTTTGTTTGTTTGTTTTTTAAACACAACTCTGACAAACTCAATGAAGTACCACCTTCATGTCCTTCCCCAGACCCTAGAAACACTTTGCTGTTTGGAAATGGTCTTCTCTTATTTTTATAAATGTCTCTTCCTCACCTACCTAAATAAAATTTCCCTGGTTTAAGAGGAAAGCGAAGGAATTCCCATGCCAACATACCATTTGAATCAATGACAGGCTCCTTAAAATGAAAACTACACTATAAGGAAAAATCCAACTTCCCCTCCCCAACTGTTTACCAGAAGACTTCACGCTGGAGAAAAAAAAAGATGGTGTAGTCCAGAAACTACAATACATCAGATTTAGCACCTATATCTACAGCGCACCAGGTACAGAAGGAACAAACACAATTGAAACTTTTTAATTTGACCAAAATAACCGATGAAAATAAACTTTGACTTTCATAACTAAAAAAAAAAGCCCAGAAGGAATCTCAACAATAAAATGGGGGGGGGGGGGGGAAGAACACCTTGCAGTCTTTTTAAACAACGTCAAAATCCACTGAAGTCTGACATTTCTTTGAATGAGAGCAGTAAGATCACGAATCTCTACAAAAGGGCAAATTCAATTTTTCAAAAAACGATAATATAAAATAAAGCAATAAAAACAGAACCATTGTTTCTTGGCAGTAGACCTATACTATAGGGAAATGAGAAAGGTTAAGTTTATATTTCCAAGATATTATTAACTACTTCAACTCATATGTACATGTACACAATAGCACAATATTTAATTTTCATTTGGGTTACTCAATGTATATTCTGACAGTCATGTCTTTCAGGTGAACTTTTACGTTTTTTGGAGCGTGGCTGAATTTGCAGCCATCTCTCCACTGCAACACAAATTCAGTATTCAATTAATGTTTAGAATGAAAGCTGGAAAACAATGTCACTCCAAGACTCTTCTCCTCCTTCCTCCCCATCAGCATCAATGGAAAGAGATATTCAGCCAGGAAATTCATGTGTCGTGCTAGTGCTGTCTATATCTCTTCCTTAATCCTCACGTAAAAGCTTAGTAACAAGAACTGCTACCACTCATATTCCCAAATAAGGGCCAAACTCTGATCTCATTTTGAATAACTTGTTTTTGCAAAGCAACCAAAAATTATTTTTTACAGTTAATCTCACGCAGTGGTTCCCACTACGATAGTAAATCTTGTCAAAACTGCCAAACACCTCCATCTGCACGTGCACCC
This sequence comes from Aptenodytes patagonicus, assembly GCF_965638725.1. Classification (NCBI taxonomy): domain Eukaryota; kingdom Metazoa; phylum Chordata; class Aves; order Sphenisciformes; family Spheniscidae; genus Aptenodytes; species Aptenodytes patagonicus. The sequence goes on from NC_134954.1 coordinate 33,110,437, forward strand.
AAGCAAACAGTCTAGGAACTGTGGATTTTGCCATATTTTGATTAAATGTAAAGCTTGAAACTGATTTTCAAGAGCAACTGCACAGCCAGCTTTTATCAGAGCAAGACTGCAAGTTGATCAATCTTTCCCCTCCTCACATTGCAGAGACACACAGATCATTGTATCAAACTTACAACTTTTAAGTTTTAGGGTAGCAAGAGCTGTCTTGGAAATCTGGAATTTCCTTTAAAAAAAAAAAAATCATTAAGTAACAATATAATACAACTAACCTGATAATCCAGATTTTTCCAGCATTAAATTTAGACACTGAAAAAAGAAACACATGGTGAGACTTGTCTCAATGCATTGGTTGGGAAATAAAGTTTTCAGCAAATCTACACTAGAATTTTCTAACATAAAGACTGAGTGACTGATTCCTGCTCAATTCCTAAAAATAATATAATTACATAGGCATGGTGTATTTGAGCTATATATTAAATCCTTCAAATATGAGATTGTTTTCAGGCAAGAAATTTACTATGGCAGGCAAGTCAGCTTTTACAAACTGTTAAAAAGAAATCTGTGCTGTCAGTTTGTTGCTTTACTTGAACAAATTCCATCCCAGAGTTTGAAGATGCACCTTTTAGAAATCAAACTGCTAACTCAACACTTTCCAGCCACTACTCGTAGACATTGGCACTCTGTGCCAGAAGTCTAGATTGGCAGTACCGAGAACTGCTTCCTTCGCTCTGTGCACAGCTCTTCCCGACTCCTCTCACTCCAATTCTGTGCATTCAGTTTGATGAACCACAAGGAATTGTGGCAGGCTCTGCCATGATTGCGTATCATGCTGAGGACTGCTGTGTATAAAAGGAGTGGCTAGCCATGCACGAAGCAGTTGGGCTGTGTTCATCCTTGGGAAAAAGCAAGGATGTCTCTTTACTACTTGGTGAAAGATCAAGGCATTCTTCTGTGCTGGTTTTGGCAGGGGTAGTTAGTTTCTTCATAGTGGCTAGTATGAGGTTGTGTTTTGGATTTGTGCTGGAAACAGTGTTGATAATACAGGGATGTTTTCGGTACTGCTGAGCAGTGCTTACACAGAGTCAAGGCCTTCTCTGCTCCTCACACCACCCCACCAGCAAGTAGCCTGGGGGTGCACAAGAAGCTGGGAGGGGACACAGCCGGGACAGCTGACCTCAGCTGACCAAAGGGACATTCCACACCATATGATGTCATGCTCAGCATGTAAAGCTGGGGGAAGAAGAAGAAAGGGGGACATTTGGAGTGATGGTGTTTGTCTTCCCAAGTAACCGTTACGCGTGATGGAGCCCTGCTTTCCTGGAGATGGCTGAACACCTGCCTGCCCATGGGAAGCAGTGAATGAATTCCTTGTTTTGCTTTGCTTGCGCGTGCAGCTTTTGCTTTACCTATTAAACTGTCTTTATCTCAACCCAGGAGTTTTCTCACTTTTATTCTTCTGATTCTCTCCCCCATCCCACCGGGGGGGGGAGTGAGTGAGCGGCTGTGTAGTGCTTAGCTGCTGGCTGGGGTTAAACCATGACAATTCACCACTGGCCTTTTGGAATTGAAAACACTTCCTTTGCCTCGGTGTCTCCTGATGACCTGAAGTGATGTGTAGATATAAGGCAAAGTTCTCCAGGAGCAGCAGACCTGACCCAGGCATGACAAAAGCTTTTAAAAGCAACTAGACTTACCTCTTTGACAGAGGCAGTCTCTTCCACAACTATCTCCATCTCAGGGCTTGAGTTTTGGTCACTCCCAACAATAAAATATAAGAAAAGCTAAAAAAACCAAGTATAAGCTATCAGAATACATATTTAAGTATGGAAATACTGTGAAATAACACCCCCTAATGCACACATATACCAGCTATCGCAAGCCTGCCATCAGTCGAACAGCACTGAAACTCCTTTGGGCTAAAGCAAACAATCTAAGAAGGACAAACAGAGAAGCACATGCAATTGAATTATGGCCATCAGTAGAACTTCATTAACCATCTGCATGTCTGCTGCAAATGAGAGATAAAACCTGCTAGCACTCTGATCTTTAGAAATATACAACTATTTTTTCTCTTGCATATTTACAACTTGTAGATATCAAGAGCAATATCCCCCTTTTCTTACTTTATGCTCTTTACAAAAGTATATGCACATCAGAGCACAGAAGTTGGACAACCACCAACAGACGAATGATAAATGATTTCCCATTAGTCATATGAGGTATATTAACTGGTCATATATATGCTCTTGGCTTTCTGCAACTGAGATAAATGGTGTGAACCTTCATGCTGATATGTGTAATTCTCAGTGTCACTGGGCATTTTTTTCCATGCCATTTACAACCATTACAAGACTAAAAAGAGGACTATATGAAATATTGGGAAATGTAAACAAAGCATAAAAGCAGCACGAGACTCTTTTCAGTCGCAGCGTTACTATACCTGAGTGGAAGTTGGAGCTTTCCCATGACACAGCCCTAGCAAGCTTCCCATTTTCAGTTCCGCTTCCTTGACGGTATAATCCTCAGGCACTTCACGAAGGACAGAAACAAGGAGAACATCATAAGCTGCTGCTTCCTGAAAATATCCGTTCTATTATGCTGCTCTTTAGAGTCAGATAAAAATATTCAGTGACATTTAGAGAACTTCACTTCCACAGTGTTGACATCAGATCTGTAAGCCTCCTATGATGAAAGCAAAGCAGCATTTGTATAAAGGTTCCTCCCCACCACCCCTTGTATATGGGGTGACAGAAGAATTTAGGTTGGAAGGCATGTCTGTAGGTTGTCTGGTCCAAACTCCTGCTCAAAGCAGAACCAGCTCTGAAGTCAGATCAGTTCACTCTGGGCTTTTTCCAGTCAAACTCTGAATACACCCATCCCTGGAGATCTCCCAGCCTCTCAGGGCTCCCTGTCTATTGTTTGACCACTCCCAATGTGAATTCCCTTCCCCGCCCCCCCCCATACCAGCTGGAATTTCCCTCGCTGAAACTTGTGTCTGCTGCCTCTGATCCTTTCCATGCGCTCCTCTGAGAAGAATCTGGCTCTGCCTTCTCTATAGGTCCATGTTAAGGAGTAAAATATGGCAATTACCCCTCCTCCCCCCAAGCCTCTTCCTCTTCAGGCTGAGAAAACCCAGCTTCCCTCCTCTTTCATGTTCCAGCTCCCAAACCATCCTGGGTGCTCTCCTCTGGACTGGCTCTAGTTTGTAAGGGCTTCTTTCTCATGCTGGGGAGCCCCCAAAATGGACACAATACTCCAGATGTGGTCTGACAAGCGCTGAATGGAGGGGAATTAATCTCTCCTTGGCTTCCTGGCTGTGTTTTACTAACGCAATGTATTAGCAAAATAGCAGAGACACAGAAAATGTTTCCCAGCAAGCACAAAGCTGATCCACTCAGTTTCTCACCACTGCCCCAACAACGGCAAAAGCAAAGCTGGGGGTCCTTTTCTGTTGAACACTGGCCATCAGGAGCACAGTTATGTAGCGACAGGTGGTATCACATGCTCATCTAAATCAAAGAGCAGGCTATGGCATGAACATGTTCCTCCATTCTTATGGAAGCAGAAATCCACACGTTATTCACTGTGCTTCTTAAACCGCAGATCGAAGTTGCCTTCTCACAGTAAACAGGAACCTAACAGTGCTTCCTCCATCACCACAGGCCTCAAGTTTGCTGCTCAAGCCATTCTGAAATCCAACCCTGCGCATCAATGCTCTAACAAATACATTTAGTTCATTTTGTTTCAGGAAATAGAAGTTAGAAAGACATGGAACAATAACTCTGCTTCCTGAAACATCTAGAAAGTTGCTCTGCAATGTATAAAATATGACTCAAAATAGATCATTTAGAGATTTTTCAATTTATAAAACAAGTATGGGAAACAGAACTTTGTTAATTCCCACAGTCTTGAAGCACATGGCCAGTGGTCAATAAACAACAGCAGGTATGCTAATCAGTTTTACTCATTAGGAATGCAAGTAATAAAACCAAGCTGAACATTTAAAGTTTAACCTCTAGCTTTATATTGGTACTGTTAATAAACAGTAAAACTGGAAAAAAAATCCCACACAACTGCCTCAGTTAAGCCTGGAAATTAGTGGAGTTATGTGTGTGTACTTCTCCCAGGAAAGGAGAAAGGGAAGCTTAAAGTCTCCCAATTGAACTTCTTACAGAACAATGATTAAATAAATAAATTTACCTGGAGACAGAAGTTTCCCATTTCCGCTAACAGGTCTAAGACAGCTGTCATTTGCTGTAACAAAAAGGGCAGGAAAGAGAGATAGATGTATTAAGTAATTCAAATAAGAAATTTGGCTCAGAAGTTTAGACAGACAACATATTTAAGATTAATGACAACAACAGGTTTATCTTAGAGGCTTCCCTCTGGAGGTATTACATCAGAAGTACAACTGGAGAGAGATTCCTAGGGACTTCATGAACAGTCTTAGTTTTTATCCTTTCAGTGGATGACTACTTTCTCTTTGAAGCCAGCTGTTAGCCACAATCAGTAAAATACTACAAAACTGACCAAGTGCTTCCAAAGGTAAAGGCATCAACAAGAACTTTAAAGAAAGAAAACTGGAGTGTCTTAAGGAAAGGAACAAGGTTAAAAAAAAAAATCTTCAATTCTGAGTGTAATATTTTAGTAGGATGACATGATTATTCCTACTCAAACAGCTTCTGAACTATAAGAGCTTCATAAAATATATTTTAAGTCAAGACTTACACAGATTTATTTTTTTATAAAATAAAATAATAATTTTATTCAGAATTAGATGAATTTTAAGTTCTTTGCACCCTCTTTCTTCAAAAAAAACCCTCCTAACAGCAATGGATTTGCTGTTTTGAATAGACGGATGCAAAAAGCAGGAAGCCAGCCAGTAAATTCTAACATTATCAGATCTAAAAGTAAAGCAGCTGAACACTTACCTAGTTCCTCCTCTAGCTGAAGCTCCCGTATTGCTTTCATTTTGATATCTGACATCACCTAAAAGAAAGCAATATTAACACTTCTAATGTAGAATGCCAGTAACACACCTCCTGTTCAAATGCCAGTCCACAAAAGGCAGCCTTCATTTGAAATGCATCCTTGTTATGTTCTTATTCCTGTTAACACTATACACAGCTGAGAAAACATTTCTTTAAGATTATCATACCAAATACATATAATGAATAAATGTACTGATACCATAAAACATTTGTGGAAGCTTTCCTTAAAAACAACATTCCAAAGAAAATAAAGTGGTATTTCATTTTTTGATTTATCAAAAGACTAATATTTCACTAATAGTAATTTTGTGAGCAAAACTAAGTAGTACTTCATATTTTCTGTAATAGGAAATAATTTAAAAAGGCAGAAAAGGTACCAGAGAAGCCCACCCCTTGGGGAAAACCAGCATTTTTTCCTACCCTATGTTGAAAGCAAGAAATAACACTTTCCTCCTCTTTTAGGTTTTGTTTACTGACATAGCCTCACCAAACATACATTTACAGGATGGTGCAAAAAGAAAACTGTTTCACACTAAAACACACTAATGTAGACTGCACTGGTTTAAGTTACCGGCATTACAGTCTTATTACACAGCAGTCAAAATATTCCAGTAATGGTAACTCTAAGTTGCACACTATTTTCACCACAGAGAAACTTCAGCCCTGAGGCTAAATCCACTCCTCATTAATTGGCCCAAGTGCACTTGCCAAGTTTTTCAGGGAAACAGCCTGTGTTATATCCGTGAACAATCAGACTCCTTACTGTTTCAATAGTGGCAGTAATTTTAACGTGTTTCTCTTCATCTTCTGTTCTGCAGAAGTTTTTAACTTGGAGCCAGCTGATGTCATACGTAAAAGCAGTCAAATTGCCACTTGACACATTCACGAAGCTGTAAAAATGAGCAGTGGAAAGACGGTCAAAGACAGGAAAACTACACAGTCTGGGCTAGATCACTAAATACCAAAGCTCTCAAACTGATAATGACTAGGTCATTCACAGTGATGGCATATCACAGAGTAAGAGTCAGAGGCCTCAGGCAGCATCCACACATCTCTGAGCTACGTTTTGGTAACTGGCTTTCAATGGGACTTGAGCTTCCGAAGGCACTTCAGAGTCTAAGTCACTTTCTGAGGCTGGATTTAAGGCTTCTGGAAAAAATATGGTAAAAACATACCTAGTCATAACTAGAACTTGAGATTTTCTCTGTCTCTGCTACTGTATATAACCACAGAAACAGTTCTTGGTGAAGAACCCTCTCACTGCTTGATTTAATCTCAATTTTTCAGTACTGTTTCAACTAGGAAGTCAGAATTTATGTAACAAGCACATTTACATGTCTCTGAAAATGGGAACCTAACCTCAGGGCTATACACTGGGAAGTGAAATGAGACCAGAAATTTGCACCTGGGAACTTCAGATTCAACTGGGAGATTCAGCAGAGCTGCATACTCTTCTGATACTGCTCTGTTCTCTCATCCCACCAAGTCCCTCAGAGAACCGCACAACTCAAACCTCAGAATTTCAGGTTATGCCAAAGATGTGCCAGCACACTGGGCACAAGTTGTTCTCATTAGGTTTTTCCCTTTACAAGTGTAAGTCAAAGGACGTGACTGCATCTGCACTTCAAGAGCAAAGAAATATCCAATAGTTGATAAGTACCTGATCTCCAAAACTTGAGTTTACATTATCTTGAATTAAAAAGCTCAAAGTGACAATTAGTTAAAATAGATATCTATCTCTCTCTCTAGCATAATTTTAACTAAACAGATTTTGCCAACATTTATTTTTTGTTTAATTATACTTGCAATCAAAATGGTTACCTCTGGTCATGGCTGTCTAAGATTAGTACTGAGCATCCATCAGTCAGACCAACACTTTTGACTGTTTCCTTCATATCTTCTTCAAGAAAAACTTGCCAGTTCTTGGCTTCTTTATCTGGTCCTGAGCCGTTCTTTAGGATGATTCCTCCTGACGGTGCTAAAGCTCTGTGCAGATCACCCAGTTTTGTGCTGCATGAAAAGACGTGCTGCGATTCTGTGAAATGCTGACCCTTCCCTCCTTCGTTATACTCTGCTAAACGAAGAACATTTACGACCACAGGTTCATGATCAGGGCCTGTCATCACCTTTGTACCACCAACCTGAAGTAAAGGAATGCAAGATTTATGCAGTGGTGATCAATAAAATACAGAAGAGACTGGACAGCAATAAATGACAACAATAAAATTAGTGAGACAAAAAGATAGACCCTCTCCTCTCATTAGAAATAAACCACCTTTGAGCAAATGCCTACTGAACAAACAACTAGAGTAACTCAAAGGTGTTGGGAAGAGGAAGCATAATGCTAAGGTTTGTTCCAAGTCTGCATGTATAGTAAATATACCAGTAACAGTAGCTGGGAAAACAGTGGACACTTGGTCTCCATCAGATTAAGAATAGAGGAATTTAGCCCCTCAGGATATTAAAGAACTACTCAAAAGTGTGACTGAGGCAGATCAAGAGAGTTAGATTTTAAAATCTGGCCTTTCTGATATTCAGAAGGCAAAGTATATTTGCCTTTCTGCTAATTCAGGCAAAGTATATAGCTCCTACAAAGGCAATTTGATCACGCAGGAAGCTGGAGACCATACCAAAAGTACAACCAAGACAAGAATGACCCTGTTACTAGATGTTTTCTTTTAGTTTTGGAGGGGGGGGGGTTGATAAATCAGAAAGAAAATGTATACTTTTACAACAAAAATCTTTTAAAAGTAATATTCTATTCCATTACAGGATGGAATAAAATGCTGTGTTACATAACTACTGAGGCAAGCATTTGAAAGTTAAGCAGAAGCCTTAATATTAAAAGGAAGATGCAACACTGGAAAAGGAGCACAGTATTTCAGGGAGACCATACACAAAAGTAGTCATTCACAGGTCTAATTTTATATGTGGAATGATTCACTACAGGGCATAAGTTTTTGTTATCTCATTACTATCAAGCGATCTCCTTCCAAGAGGCACCAGATGTTTTCAGAATACACTCCAATGTAACTGGCATTGGATATCTACACACCTATCAGTTTGACCATATTGCATTCTGCATAGTATAATTCTATTTATAATTTTATCAAGCAGCACACTGTACATCACTCAAGGTATACTGAAAAGCTGTAAAGACATAGTATCCTAGATGAGGCTGAAGTGTTGTCCCCAAAACCAACATTGGTATGTCAGCAGCACATCTGCAGAACAGATTGACATTTCCAAAAATGTGTCTGGAGATTGCATCTTACATCTTCAGAATTGACAAGGAGAGAGGGTATTTGGTTCTTTTACCTCTTTCCCATTCCATACAAAGACGTCTGCTCCATCAGCCAGCCCAATGCCATCCAGTGTCAGTTCATCTCCTAAAAAGGAGCAAATCATCAAGTTCTTTCCACGCCACAAAGCAGACAAGCAGGGTCAGCTGGTAAACTGAAATATGCTGGCACATTCTACTCTGGCTCAAGTGCATCATTACAAAAGCTGCTGTGAGATCAGCATTTACGGTGGGTAAGTTAGGGGTTACTCATGTAGCAAGAGCAACACAAGTGGGTACACACCCCTACAGCACTCTCCACTGAGTAAAGAGCGCCGCAGCATGAAGGTTTCAATTCAATTTCCCTTGCAAACTGAGGCCCAAGTTAGCTTGGCAGCTTGGCAAAGCTGCTTAGTCAGGATTATCTACATTAAATTTAACAGTGAATCAGTAGGTTTAAAATAAAAAGGTTGGATTTAATAAACTAGTTACATACTGTACATTCTAAACCCATTCTTTGCAATACTAATGCCCATGCTCCAGTTTCTTTTACCTTCCTACCGTAAATCGGATTCAGATTTTTTATAAGTCATTGTCATTTAAAGAACTGTACTAGCATCTGGAGGAATATTTACAGCAGCTATGAGTGCCTCTGTATTTTGATGTTAACATCATGGAAAGTTGGGTTATATTCTGGTAGAACCCTAATTTTCTGAAAGAGACCACAAAGACTATAAAATTTAAAAATGGACGATAGGCTTTTGAAGACTAACACCTACAATTGCATAACAATGCAAAGCTGGAGACAGAACTCATGATTTTAAAATACTAATGAACTCCTAATAAATTAAAGTACTCTTTATGTAAGCATTTTCCTTTACAAAATTCCTACTTCAGCTTATACCTAACCTACAGTTTTCTTTGATATCACACTGGGTCTTCTCTTCTGTCCTCTCCTCTACCTACTATGTAAATACTATGAAGGCAAATGTTCATAAGCAAATCAAGGTCAAAGTACAGACTGATACATTTTTGTCAGCAATGTGTTTAACTTGCGTAAGATCTGCAGTCTTACTGCACTTCACAAAAAAGATTACATATAAAAATCTCAAAAAACTTCATTTCACTAATAAGAGTGTCCTAAATACCTTAACAGCAGTGGACTTGCACATAAGTTTGAATTTGAAGAGTATTCAGCAACACACTTCTCCAAGATGTTTTACATATGAAATCCTCAATATCTGCAGTAAATACAACATATAAATAACATGGAAGCCTTGTATGTAGTAGTCTTACCATCAAGTATCTGGTAAAGATGCAATCCTGCTGGTAAAGGTTTGGCAATACTGAGAATCATGTCTCCTTCCCAAGATTCCAACATCTAATTGGGAAGAAAAAAAAACAAACAAACCCAAAACCAACCCACACCAGCAACCAATAACTCACATCACTCAAAATTACAACTTTGCTGAAAGATGTTACAGCCCGGCTACCAAGCTCACTTTGACACTTAACAAGTCACAGCTATTTACTTCAACAAGGCCAGTAACACAGAAAACAGTCAAGCATTTAGGACTTGGCCTTTCAGACTAGCCACCAGATAGACAAAAGTAATGTTTCAACTGGACACTAACCAAAGGTTGTGAGGTACAGGAAAAGCAAAGTGTTTCCTGACATTAAGTTAGCTTTGATTTAGATCTCTATAAAAAAGCATTTTACAAATTGCCATATTCCTTTAACATAGTAGAGAATAAATGCAAAGATACCACATTAAGCTAAATATGTCTTTTAACTAATTTTCTTTGTTCTTAAACTACTCTAATTATTTCCTCTTAAGGCCAGCTAGCTCCTTTAAAATACAAAGACAAATCTGCCACAAACTGAAATGTTAAGAATAAGCCTGGAGTTTTGCAAAGCGTCAGTCCATATACATGCTGCCCAAATAAAAATAACTAGCTTATGAGAGCTTTAAAGTCTACATAGTTAAAGATTCATCAGTTTCGTGGCTTCTTCAGTACTTCCAGAACAGACCTCAAACCAATGTTTCCTTCTGTGTAAATCCATATAGTTTTTAATCTCCTAAAAAAACATTTACTGTTGAAAATTTCTCATTGAGATAAAAATTACGGCATAAATACATACGTAAATGTTGTTGTAGCTCAAGTAAAACTGAAGTGTTTGAGTTCATTTAATATAGGAAATACCTGGAATACTGATAGTCGAAGGTCTCCTAGCGTTTTTCTTCTATCAATAGTCAAATCCACAACACTCTCTTTCCAAGTGAGTGAAGGATGCAGAGCCCCATTGTGAAATTTATAACATGAGCTCAAATGGAGATGTAAATCAATGCCATGGTTTGCTGAGTCACATTCCGCTCTTTGAAATAACAACACAATAATAAACTGGTGAATTTAACATTGACAAATGGCTAGCTTATTTCAGAGACGCTTCTGTGCGGTTGTCCTGGAATTGATACCCTCATGACTAAATTCACTGTCACATTCCCCCCTCCATCAAGGGGGATGCAAAGAGGTGCTCAAAGATGACAGTAATTTACACGTCGTACAACACAGAGCTAGTGTAGACATCCTCCACATAAGCACTATAATAGTATGTTCTGTGTGTTTCTATACCTCGCTTCTACCTTTCTAAACAGAACGGCAAACTTCATCTTTAGGGATGTGGACATTGTAGGTTTTTTCAGGCTGTGTTCCAGATCAGTACTCTGTTGAAATGCAGAGACAGAAAAACCGTGTGGAAACTGAGTCAGGACAGACACAGCCATGTCTTCCTCTTTTATACCTGTATCCAGTTCTATTAGCTGAATGTAGCGGCAAATGCACCATTTAAAAAATAAAGGAGTGAAATTTGCACAGAACAGATATATCACACACGACTTGTGTCTCTTGGGTGTGTCTACATTTTGATAGCTTAGCTGTGATTCAGGTTTATCAGCAGCTCTGTGTGTTCCTCAACAGAAGGAAAAGTTTTAACCAACCTGAATACCGCTAGCTTTTTCCTCTATGTTTCTGGCAAAGCATACCATTTATCTGTTGTTTCACAGTAAAGCAAGTCATCCCCCCTTCTCCCAGTGGAGAACTCCCTCTAAACATAATTAAGATAACGTATTCCGTTCTCCTTCCAAAATTGCACTGATTTTCACAAAAAAATGGTACAATTTTAAACTGTAAGTTTCCCTTGAAATTCTGTAGAATGCCTAGTTACGCCACTAACAGGGAGGCAGGGAACCAGTAAAGGCAGAATGTGGGCATACAAGTTGTATTCCTTGATTAACTTCTATGACATTGAATCATTTTAGTGTTTGGCTCTACTCAATGAGTTTCTTTCATTTTAAATCACTTTGGAGATCTGCAGATTAAGAATGCTGTTTAAGAGATTGGTACAGTTACATTAATATACCTCTTTTTTTGCAGCTCAGTATTAGCAGCATTCATTTCATTCAGAAGGTGTTCAGGAATTTGGTACCTTGGATTTCCTCGCGCTGCAACAAATAATATAGGCTAGTTTGGCCTCAGCTGCTTAAAATGTGTTTCGGCAAACAAGAAAAGTGATCAAGATGAGACATTACAGTACGGTAATCATTGAAAATTCAGAGCAATAATGTTGCACCCTTTCGTAATAGAGAAAATTAAACTTCAAGATGATACAAAGAACAAACAAGTGCTTTTACTTCTTCCCATCAACCTTTCCCTAAGGAAAAATGATACATGAATGCCGTTAGCAACAACTTTTATTTATTTCAGTAGGAGATGTTCTGCTAGTATTTGTGAAGCATACTAGAAAAAAGTTAGTCAGCTATAGCCACTTAACTGGTCACTACCTCCTTGGAGGTAACCTCCATGTATCTTACTTAACCCTTTTTTCAAATGATCACTAGAAAGAAAACTGTATCTTCAATTCTTGGAAAGGACAGAAATGCTCAACAGCCTTTGCCCTCCAAAAAACAAACTGTCAATGAAGGAAGCCCCCAGAATATCAAGATGAGCTTTGTGTACCTTCAGGCGGTCTTTTTAACTGAGATTTTCGATAAAACAGCATGTAGGCACTCTCTTTACCCTGAAATTGTTTCTCAATGTCCTTCTCCTTGATCGGCTGGACTTTTGAATCATTCAGGTCAAACCAATGGCAACCAGATGAACTGTCCCTTAGCCTCGTAGGGTTTTTTTCTGAATTCCACTGGACATCATTCTTCTGAGGAGGGCTTTGGAGATCTTGTCCTTGAGAATCTGCCTTAAACGGGAGCTTGTGTTTTTCCTTCAGACCAACCTTGTTTTCATCAGGACTGAACTGAAATATCTGAGGATGATTCTGCAAATACTAAAAGGAAAGCAAGGACAAGATGAAGAAGATACCCAGTTTTAAATATAGCAGATTGCATTAGCTACTTCACCAGATTCATCCTCAAATTGATACACAAACCCCATCCCTTCAAACTTGGGTTTTATGATGCTTCCTCATGTATTTCCTCAGTTTAGACAGAAAAATATAATTTTCCTACCACCACTTATTTGCCTGATCCTTTATATGCTGTTGCTGGCTTCATCTCTTATGTAACTTCAAATTATCATGCAAGAAATTGCAAAAAAATTGTTTTTAACATACATGCATCACTAAGAACTAAATCAGACTAATTTCTGAATTTCAGGGATTGCTTGAGACACTGGATTCCTTTTAAAACACTTCTCACAAGTGCATACTCCCTGTCCCTGGAAAGGCAGCATAGGGAGTGATGCTCTATAGGCAATCAAAAAGCCTCTGCTTTATCAGACACACAGAGTACCATCCCAATCAGTTTAGCCCTTTAACACCGGTACTTTCTGCTCCCTAGTCTGTGCTCCCTTCTGTATTTACCAGACAGGGATCTTGAGTTCAATTCTGGTCTGCTGAGTTGTACCTTACCCAAATTAACGCTGCCCATTGTGGCATCTCAAGAACTTAAAACGTACTCATTCTGTTTCGCCCAGCTTATCCGCTCTGTTCTCTACTTTCATTTTAGCAGTATGCAGATACTTCAAACAAGCCTGGTGTCTAAATTACACGAAACAAAATCGTGGCTCTTGAGGGATGGGGGGGGGGGGGGGAGGGGGAAGGCACCAACCACCCTCCAATCCTCCCACAAAACTACAAAAACCACCCAACCCCCCTCAAAAAACAAACAAAAAAACCCAAACCAAAAATAAACCCCCAAAGTCTGAATTTCAGTTTTAATCATAATCAAAACCTCATCTGATACTTCAAAAAGCGTAAAACAATTTACAGTTATTTCAATAAGGCAAGTCCTGCATTGATCAATGTGCTTTTGGTATAGATCCGGCACTTGTGAAAAGTCAGCTTTGGTAATATTCACAACAGCACTCAAACTTTGAAATGGTTAATACTGGGTTGTTCATAACTTGTTTCTATCACTTCCCTGTCAAAGTCAGAAAAGCATCTGCCTCTGCGGAAGACTCACGTTCAGATTTCACAACTACTTTTAAATAATTATTGGAAAACTGCATTGTTAGTTCTACTCAAAAAACAGTTAAACATGAATTTTCCACAAATCTGTAACACAAATGCTGAAGTATTTTCCTTAAAGTATTAGAAAATATAGTAACCAATTGGACAAACAGAAGATTTTACTGTAAGTGTTAATGTTGTGGACATGCCCTAATCAACCAAAAAGTGGCATACATTTTCAAAACCTCACTTCTGTTATGACTGTGAAGTACTGTATTGCTTCTTTAATTCTCATCAGTGCTTTTATGTTCAAGTGGTAGTAGTGTTGTTGCAGCTTCATCCACAGACACAAGTGAAACAAGGTTCAGTAGGTAAGGTTAATTCTTTTATAGGCCAACCATATAGATAGAAAAAAAAACCAAAACAAAACACAAACATACAAGCTTTCAGGCAGACAATCCCTTGAGAATCTTGTCCATTTTCCCCAGTATACTAATTTAGCTTACAAACCTCTCTTACACATGCTCTATCCTGCTAGTTCAAGTGCCAGTATTTTCAATTACCATCCTACTGACTATTCAATAGGAATACAAATGTAAAATTATCTTAACAGTAAAAACCAAATTACCATACATGCATATTACCTTTCGTAATGCTCCATACTGTTTTCGGTATTTCTTATTCCAGGACACCCCTTTTTTCTCCAATAATTTCTGCCCGAATTGATCCATGGGAATTTGTTTAGATTCTTCCTACACAGAAATTAAAAACTAGGATAACAAAGGCTACAAAAGTCAAGGGATCAACATAAAGAAGCCAACTATGAAGTGCTTAAACCATTCCTGTTTGTTAATAAGCCAATGTAACATCATCTTTTGCAACAGCTTCGGCAAGCAATTTAAGAAATACTCAAAAAGGACCATTTTCTGTATGAAGAGCCACTATTAGTACTAAAGTCAGGTTAAGTTACAAGTTTTACATGCTTCACAATAAGTTCAGAAGAGTTCTGTACACTTAAACCTGCCCAGTCTTGCATACACTAATCCCTTCTTCTAGGTTCCTTAATGTCAAAATCAAAGCAATAAACTCCTTACATACCATACCTCTGATAAAATCCCTTTCAACACTGCCAATGGATTTTCTACTTCTTTGGCATTTTCAGTATCTCTTAAAGCTTTATCTTCAATCAGCCTATCCTCTTCTTCCTGTATAAGAAAAATAAAAGACTCGCAAATACTGTTGTTTCACACACAACTAGTGGTTTTTGATTATAGTCTGTACTAACACCAGCATGCACAATTTAGAAGTGTGAAGGAAGTTCTGATAAGCTGCCTCTGCCACCCGCTATGTACTGTATATTGTCACACAGAATATCCACTATCTTTTTTTTTTTTTTTTTTTTAAAACAGAAAAGGCATTTGTGTTACTTACAAACAGCCAGCCAGAGTCATCCATTAAAACGACTGTGCTAGTCTTGAGCAAAGATATTAATTCATTTGGGAAAGAAAAAGTGAGCCCAGTAACGTGAGATAGTTCAGCAGATCGGAAAGCTAAAATTTGCTACAAAATCTTGGTAGAGATCGCATACTGTGGAAAACTAACCTTCTCAATGAGGTTAGAGATCAAATGCCTCACTAAAATACTCATTAGTTGGGATGTACATTTCATCCACTAGCTTTTAATACTTTTCTGAAAAATGAGACATATCAAGCAAGGAAGAAAAACCTTTACGACTCACTTGTAATTGCCAGTTTCCTAATTCATCCACATCTCTGATATAAACATGATAGTGTCCTCCATAGCAGCCACCTTTATGTATAATAACAGAGAAGAGCTCATACATGTACTCTGAATCATCCCTTTCAGTCTTTAAAAAGAAAAACAATAACAATAATATATATCAGTAAGTCTTTCACAAGAGGACAGTTTTACACCATCAGCATAGCTTCAGATATTTCTCAGTGTGCATTCGCACATGCAGAGATTGAAATGGCTTTTCAGTGCTGGGGAACACAAGTATGGACTGACACAAACCATGGACCAAGGCACAGCCTTATTAAGCAACTTTTTAAGCATGATTGTGAACAATATTGGAAATTAAAAATTTAAAATAATGAAATATTGATGCAAATAATAGAACAGCTCAACCTGTTTGTACATAACCAGGCTTATTTTGTTTAAAAGACTAGAGAAAAAACAAGCAACACATTTATATGCACAAACCAACTGGAAAAAAAAAAGTCTTCCTCGAATGCAAACACTGAGAAATCTCCAAACTTGCATTGCAACATTTCAATAAGAAAAACATCTTTTTCAAGAACAGTGCCTCTATTAAGTACATTCTTTACATATTTTAAGGATCAAAAATTGTCATCAAGCACTGGTATAGCTCAGTTTATAATCAAAATACATATATATGAATGCAAAGACAGATTCCTAAGAAAAATGAAATAACTACAGGCATATAAAACATATATAGCTAAATTTATATGTGATGTTATCAGACAATGACAATACAAAAACAAATTTAATGTCAACTTCCAGGTGATAATCTTCCTTTCAAGCAAATGTCAGATTAAGTTTTAGGTAATTATTATACACTTTCCCCTTGTATAGCTACAAGGTATTTGCCACTCAGTTAGAAAGTGGTCTTTTGGAAACAAGTTGGAATTCCAAAAATTTGGAATTGGGGACAGAAGAGAACCCCATAAAGTTTCTCGAATACCTTGCCCTGGCAAAATGCAAAATAAAACATAACTTGGCCTTGAGATATCAGTTCTCTGCAAAGTATATGGAAACTAACATACAACAGTATGTACCTGCTCACAAAAAGGCTTCAGATTTATCTGGATAGGGAATGTATAGCAGCTCGTTTCCTTGTATCGTTCGCACTTCTCAAAGTCAAAGTTAAATCTCAGGAGAGAAACGGTGAGAAAGGGTGGCAACTTGCGTAGTTTAGCAGACTGTAAAATGATTTTAAAAAGTTGTAAGCACACGGTTATACGGAATAGTGTTTCTACTTTGCTATGGTCAACTCTTTACTTTCCAACAAGGCTTCAATACAACCAGGCAGACATAACGAGTGTTTTCATTTTTAAAATGTCTTCCCTAATTGTCAATCTCCCTACCAACTAGACACCCTAAAAGCAATCAAGATCCTTCCCCTCTGTTAAGCCCTGCACCTTCCTTGAATGGTGATACCAGTCCCATACTTTATCCTCCTACAGAAAACGAAGGAGGGCAGTGCTGAAATTCTGGTCAGTAATTACATTTCCATAGCCCAGATGTTCTTTGTGAGAGGACTTTCTTGAATTTTACACCAGGAAGCAACTGTTTCAAACCGCTGGGTTTGTGCTTATGCATGGTCAGACTATACAGCATCTTCCCAGCAACTTTGCTCTTGGCCCCTTGCGTAGCACCTGCCACCACCAGTCCCACACAGACCCTAGGAGCCTAGAATAAAAGGCACACTAAACTGCTGCTGAAAAGCAGGCACTGCGGAAGAGCAACACCACTTCACGGTAGCTTCACCATTCCCAGATGAACAGTGGGGCACTCAGCATCTGGCATAGGCCCTGAAGCCACCCAAAAAAAAAAAAAAAAAAAAGCTATGAATGAAGCTCAGCCTACAAACATAGCCTACATGCTTGCTTCTGCTGCAAGGAAAGGAACCTCAACTGAGGCTGGGCCTATTATTCTTCCGGCCCCTCCTTGTCATCTCCTCCAAGCACATCATTTGGACTTCACCTAAGGTTTATTCCAATGACCATCGAGGAGTTTTCCAGTTCTTTGGGGTTGTGTGACCCCAAGTATAGATCAGAGCTCGTACAGGCACAGTTTTTTCAAATGTGGAAGTCAGAAATGATCCTATCTGTAACATAACTAGCTCTGACAGGTGTATATAGTCCAGAAAAAGAGATCACTCCCACATGTATTTTGCAGCCTGCTGATGAGTGACTGTTGGGTTGCCTCCAAACGCAACAGAAATGGTCTGAAAAACGTCACCAGAATATATCACAGTGGCATCTTGCTTAAGATCTGCCAGGCTGCTTGAAGAAAAGGGCCTTGACTAAGACCTGTGGGCTATGGTAAAAGACCACAATGCTGTGCCTGAGCAGCATGGGGTAGGTGTATCCTGGAAGACCCTACAGCCAGCCACTGAACAACCAAGCAAGGGTTAAAGTCTCCCTCATTTATAGGGAAGAGGACCTTCAAGGCAGGAAAGCCAACATAATACATTTTAGTAAGGAAGAATATGAATCACGATTGAACAACTTGGTGTGTGAGTAGATCAGGAACCCTGGTGTGAAGCAAAACCAACCATCTTGTATCACCTCTGAACGTAAGCGTAGATTCAACGGACATGTTTCTGAGCCTTTCCAATGTCTCCACCCAACTCTCCATTTGCAGAGCCACACCAGAGAGCCTCCCAGGAACACACATATGGCTTAAGAAACTCCCTGAATTAGGTATTTGATTTGCATCAATTGCAAAGACTACTGTGCAGAGTTTAGTGGCACATAGGATTTTGCACACTCTTCCAAATTTAGAGTGATAATCAGACTGTACAATTAAAATTTTATAAATTTCTGGAACACAAGATTCTTCAACTACTGAATTCTCCTAGAGGCCAAGACAAAAAAGGGGGAAGAATAACATCCAAAGACCCACAGTGTACTGAAGGAAGGGAGGAATGGAGTGGGTAGGTATGGGCCATCTTGTCTTTGAAACAGGCTAGATGCGGGCAGGTGGTTGCACTGTTAGGCAGCTGCCTTCCTAATGCTGCCACCAAGCCTAGAGCGACTCAGCTGGCACCTCACTTGCTGCCAGTGTTGACTCTTACTATAGTCTGCTGTGATCATGCACATCGTGCCAGTGGGGCCACAGGCAGCAGTCATGCTGACACAACGTCCCTCCCTCCCGCTACAGCCTTCCAGCACAGCCCTGCTCTCTTGAGGTTGTCCATTCATACCCCGGCATCCTCCAGCTATGTGACTTCTTACCCAAGTTCAGAATTCCCACTGTCTTCTTGCATGGATGACCACGTTTGAGAGGTAAGTAACTGTTATCTTGCACTCCCTTGAACCCAGCAAAGTTTAACTTAAACAAGCCCTTATAACCAAGCCACATTAGGCACTGGCAAATGTTCGTGAACTCCTGAGTCGCTGATTAACTTCACCTGTCCTCAGCTTGCCTTTGCACCCACTCCCTTCCACATTAAGGGTGCTGCAAGGTTTGGATTCCACTCATCCTGCTGCAGAAGAGAATCACTGCAGTAGGTCAAAGAGCTTCACTGTTG
The DNA here is from genome assembly GCF_965638725.1 of Aptenodytes patagonicus. Lineage (NCBI taxonomy): Eukaryota > Metazoa > Chordata > Aves > Sphenisciformes > Spheniscidae > Aptenodytes > Aptenodytes patagonicus. The sequence continues at coordinate 33,129,467 of NC_134954.1, forward strand.
TGAAGAGGGCAGAGTATGTCAAAGGCAAAGTGCACCAACAGCCTATGTTTGCTTCCCCTTTACAAAAAATAGTGGAAATGACAGGAAAAAGGACCAACTTCTTATAAAAAAAAAAAAATTACGACATGAAAAATTAGTACAGAAGAAAACCAAACACCACTTTGTATCACTCTGGAAAGATGCAATTTGAAGACCTACAACTTTCATAAAGCTCTCACTGCGCTGCCCTTCCCTGATCCCAGCTAAGGGGATGGATAACAAGACACATAAAAAGTCTCAAATTCGACTATGTTGGGGAAACCAGTCCAAACTGTTGTAAACCAACAAACAGGGACAAGCTGTCAGCAGAAGGATGCTGCAGGCTGCACTGGCAGACAGACAGTAACCAGTGTTAACAGCCATGCCACCATTTAACAAAGCATTCAGGGTCACATACACAGCTCCTCTGGAAGATACCAACGTCAACAAGTGTCAGTATCTGAAGCTTTCCCAAGGTGCCCAGGGGTGAAGGCAGGGAACTAGGCAGACAAAAGGAGTACTCCAGTCTGGATGTCCCTGAGCTCCTGGAGATCACTCCCAACAAACACCACAGGTTTAATGTCAACAGTTCTCCATTGAACACTGAGGAGTTCCAATGATTCAGCACAGGAAAGGGTCACTGCATTTGGCTTTACAAGTAATTTTTAAAAAAACAACTCAAAACCAACAGTTCTCACCCATAGCTGAGCACAGATCAATGCAGTGAATCGTTAACTAGAAGATTATGACAAAGCAGCAGAACTCAACAGATAAACCCATCAGCTTCCTTCAAAAGCATCTTCAAGCTACTGCCTGAAGGAGAAGACTTTCACAGTCCATATTCTGACCACAGGAACATAACTTTGCACTTTGCTGTGCCTGGATTTTTATCCTCCTCCTTCCTGGCCTCTCAGACGGAGGGAAACACCTGGTGGTGCCCATGGATGGAAGCCACTGGCTTAGCATGCGGCAAGTGGTCAAAAAGCTCACCGAGAGAGGACACGAAGTGGTGGTGCTTATACCAGAAGTAAGCTGGCAGTTAAAGACAACACAGGCATACACGGTGAAAATACACCCAGTGTCTTACACATTAGAAGAGCTGGATGGTTCCTTGCATGAATACATTCTTACTCACCTGAAGGCTCTAGCACTACAGAATGTATTGAAAACACTTACTAAGGTGTTAATTTATCACTGCAAGAACCTGTTCAGCAACAGGGAATGCAATACCTGGATCAACAGATCCCATTTCCTTGTGCAGAGTATTCATTATTTTTCTCTCCCATGTGGGTTCTTCATGAGAGAATTTCCATGGTTTTCTTCCATTACATGGATCTGTTTATTTTTTCTGTACGCTCTAGCTTACCTTTTAGCCTATCCTCTGAAATGCCCAAAGCCAGGGGCAGTAGAGGCATGTGAATGAGGCAATACTCTCAAAACTACATGCCATCCCATTCACCACTGGCTAGATTAAAGACTGCAGCAACATTCAAGTCAAGAAATGAGTCACATGAGCTTTTCTTGACATAGTTGCTGAGGTTTAAAAAACAGGTCAAATTTTGGCATCCTCTTGTTATATACCGTCTGATTAAAGATACAGATTTTTTTATTTCAGAGTTAGAGGGCAGACACAGCAATGTAAAGAAAGTTCCTAAACATTAGCAAACTGAATACTGAGAATCACCAATGCATTACCTTTGAAGCTTCAACAAGTTTATCACAGGCTCCGCATCGATACAAGTTCTCATCTTCAAAGTACTCTTCTTCTACATACATGTTCCACAGGGCCTCCTCCAAGCCAGCAACACCTTTTACCGCCACTGTTAGATCTAAGAAATCTTCCTATGCAGAAGTACAACAGAAAAATAAGGTAGTAATTAGTGTAAGTTCATGGCACGTTAGAAAGATACTCATCCCATTCACCACAGCAGATGTGAGCACTCATTTTGCTTTCATTGTTGATGGGGGGTGGGCGGGAAAACAAACCCCATATATCCACATAAGAGAAATTAATTTAAAAAAAAGAAAAAAAAACAAACAAGGAATGTTTTTTTAAATTACAAAGACCAGTAAAAGAATGTAAAGATATGTTTTACTGTTGTTACCCCACTGTTCAGCTCTCTAACTACATCTACTAAAGGCAACGCTTGCCAACTCAGAAAATGCAGTAACACTTGTTTTTTCACCTCTGAGTCACAGCCTGATGTAGGTGGTTTAGAAAATGCCAGCCAAGACTTAACAACAAAGTCATGCATAATTTTCACATGTTTTCAAGTCTGCAGCACCCTAACCAATATACACTACCTAGATTCAACAAGGCCACCAGTCACACTCAAGAAAGATGTCATTATTTTTGAACTTTAAAAAAAAAGAACATTTAAAGTATCTTCAACAGACTGAACAGAAACCTATCCTGGAAAATCCTCTGGCTTTACCTGTCTCTCACTGATATTCTTGCATTCTTTACAAACAATCTGGTTGACAACAATCCCATGGTACAATCGATTAATGAGGTCATGACCTGAAGTCCCCACAAGGGAAGTTTCCAAAGCACTGAACAGAATCCGATTTAACTCCTGCACATCATGCTGCCTCATTTCCTGCATGATAAAAAAAAAACCACCTTGAAGAAATAAAATAGTGCCATCTGCTTTGCTTATTGCTTAAAAACAACATATATTAAGTATGACAGACAGCTGCCTCAAAGACTACGCATATATTTGAGTAGTAAATTACTACCTTTATTATTATTTGTTATTCTTAATTTAGTTATGCTCTCTGAGTAGCTACAAGTACATAAGCTATAACCCACATAAGACACTTTCACTTGCGTAGATTTAGACTAACTCTAAGATGAGTTACACAGTTCAATTCAGGTAAGAATCTAAGTATTTGAAGGACAAGAACACTAATTACTGTTGGAAAAAGGTTCCTGTAAAAACAAAGGAAAAGCTACTGAAATTGTATCTAACAGAACAATTTTCTTCTGTTATAGCTGTAAACAATTGGCACGTACTTCATGTGGATATTCAATAGTATACAACAATAGTTGACCTGAATCAATGCTATCTCCACAGCTTTAAGTATTTTAAGATATCTTAAATGTCAGACTTCAAAAATATCTTCTCCATTCAGGAAAAAGTTTATCAATGATAGTGTCACTGATGGTGATTTGTACCTCATTGCTGTTCCACCCAAAGCTCTCAGTAAGGTCTGTTGTAGATGCAGCTTGCTGGTCCAAGAGCAGAAGCTGAGCAAATAACCGTTGAAGTTGTAATGGAATTATTCGAACCTAGAAATAAAAAACAAAATATACCCAACAGATCAGAAAGAGTCTTCAAACCAATCATTTAAATAAAAAGAAAAATAATTTAGTACAAAACTTGTTATAAACCACCATTGTCTATGGCTTTCATAACACAGGCTACTCAATTCACACCAAAACATCAGTCAGACTTGACTCCCAAAAATCTACAGTGCCTCACCTCACTTAGGCAAATATAGTCATGGAACATACGTCTTGTGATAAAGCAAAACTGTAGGGATTAAAATTAAGCCATCACCATCGTAAAAAAAGGACAACTTTCTCTGATACTTTTCATAATAAACCCTAAGAACTCAGCTACAAGACATCATGACATACAGATTTAACATGTGTTACTCCTTGCTCAGTAAAGGGTTTGGTGGTGGGGTGGAACGAGATGGGAAGGAGAATGGTTAATGTCAACAAGCTTGATCAGCTACCTATATTTATCTTTGATTTACAAAGAAAAAAGTTTTCCAAGCAACCAGTTATATCACTTCAACCCAAGAACTAAAGAATGAAATTCTGTAGTCAACTTCAGTAAGCATTTCTTAAACAAAGATTAAATTTCAGTCTCATACCATCTTGTGCATGGGTGGGCTGTTAAACCTTCAGAGAGCCTCAGCACAATCACCTAGGTTGCACACATATTTAGAATTTTTTTTTCTGGTGACAAATAAGTCGTATCACTGTAGCTTCAACGACAGAAGAGAAAAATCTAAAAAGGACTGTACAGACTTAGGGATTGTTCCTGTTCCCCTTGAAGACAAAAGGATCTCTGCTTTCAAATTCAGCAGAAACAGGCTCAGTATCTTACTTTTGAAGCAAAAGCTCATGGCACTGAAAACTTACATCTGCATGCAAAATCGAGTATCGGCCAACCAACTTCAAAGTTAAGCTTTCATTCATTCTCATGAAAGGCTTCACGCAAACTGAAACAATATTCTTCCGAATCAACATTCAGCAGTGACTAATGACAAGAAAATTTTAAATACCTTTGTATCGGGTTTTTTACTGCTATCATCCAGAGTCCCAAGTTCTTCAGGTCCTAGAGAGAACAGCGCCTCTGTAATTGTAAAGAAAAAAGCCTATTTAATAAAAGACAATGTCTCCTCTTCAAAGATTTATTTATTTATTTTTATCTATCAAGCATTATGCTGCTATTCTTTTTGGCAAATTCATAGAATCATAGAATAGTTTGGGTTGGAAGGCACCTCTAAAGATCATCTAGTCCAAACCCCGTGCCATGGGCAGGGACATCTTCAACTAGATCAGGTTGCTCAGAGCCCCGTCCAACCTGACCTTGAATGTTTCCAGGGATGGGGCATCCACCACCTCTCTGGACAACCTCTTCCAGTGTCTCACCACCCTCAGGGTAAAAAATTTCTTCCTTATATCTAGTCTAAATCTACCCCCCTTTAGTTTAAAGCCATTCCCCCTTGTCCTGTCGCAACAGGCTTTGCTAAAAAGTTTGCCACCATCTTTTTTATAAGCCCCCTTTAAGTACTGATAGGCTGCAAGAAGGTCTCCCCAAAGCCTTCTCTTCTCTCGGCTGAACAACCCCAACTCTCTCAGCCTTTCTTCATAGGAGAGGTGCTCCATCCCCCTGATCATTTTCGTGGCCCTCTTCTGGACCCGCTCCAACAGGTCCATGTCTTTCTTATGCTGAGGGCTCCAGAGCTGGATGCAGTACTCCAGGTGGGGTCTCACCAGAGCAGAGCAGAGGGGCAGAATCACCTCCCTCGACCTGCTGGCCACGCTTCTTTTGATGCAGCCCAGCATACGATTGGTCTTCTGGGCTGCCAGCACACACTGCTGGCTCATGTCCAGCTTTTCATCTACCAGTACCCCCAAGTCCTTCTCGGCAGGGCTGCCCTCAACCCCTTCATCCCCCAGCCCGTATTGATACCGGGGGTTGCCCCGACCCAGGTGCAGGACCCTGTACTTGGCCTTGTTAAATCTCATGAGGTTCACACAGGCCCACTTCTCGAGCTTGTCCAGGTCCCTCTGGATGGCATCCCGTCCCTCTGGCGTGTCGACCGCACCACTCAGCTTGGTGTCATCTGCAAACTTGCTGAGGGTGCACTCAATCCCACTATCTGTGTCATGGATGAAGATATTAAACAGTACCGGTCCCAATACGGACCCCTGCGGGATGTCACTTGCCGCAGTCTCCATCTGGACATTGAGC